>NW_006399895.1:6517658-6521889 GCF_000299155.1 Elephantulus edwardii
ATCTCCGATTGTAAAAGTTGGTAAAAATCTTCTATCTCCTTTTCCTTGGCTCTGGTTGTTGGTGCATATATCTGAATGACAGTGGCATTCACTGGACCTCCTTGTATGTGTATGGGTATTATCCTGTTACTGAGAATATTTTACTTCAAGATGGATCTAGCAATGACTTTTTTAACTATGAAAGCAACTCCATTTTTCCTCACCTTTTCATCTCTAGAGTAATATATCATATGATCATCCGACTCAAAATGCCCCATGCCAGTCCATCTCATCTCACCAATGCCTAGTATGTCCATATTTTATGCATTCCATTTCTTCCTGAACAATATCTAATTTTCCTACATTCATGGTTCTCACATTCCATGTCCCAATCACTAGTGTCTGCTTACAACTGTTCCTCTTCCTTTGTATTTCCATACTTGAAAGCTCAACCTCAGTTTCCCTTTATGTTATCTACATGTGTTCTGTGGTACATAGGGTTTTCAGAGGCCTGCTTATATTAGCATTCATATATTCCAACAGCTATTATGGATATTGGAAGCAGGAGTGCATCCACTTCCTAAACAAAATGCCTCTGGAAACTATGAACTTTGAAAAATGATGATAGTTATAAAAAGGCTTCAGGCCTTTTGTTCATAGGGTGCTACGAGTCCTGCTCAACTAGAAAGCAAACAACAATATTAACAATATTATGAATATATTAATATCCAGAATCCTTGGCAATTTTCTCTTTGGTCTATTTCTAGTTGTTAATCAAACAATTCTTACCCACAATTTACCTGGTGAAATAAGATAAATACAGAATTTTTAACATTAGAGTGTAAATAAACTCAATGAAGACAGGAAATGAGGGCTCCACCCATACTGTAAGCATCCTTTAATAATAAGGCCATGAAAGGTACAAAGTATGAATGTAGGGATCTAGAAAGTTGAAAAAATGAAATGTAAGGCATGAAAATCGACATTGCGGGCAATAGTGAACTGAGATGAACTAGCATGGGCCCTTTTGAATCACACAACCATATGCGCTATTATGTCCAGAATGAAAAATTGACAAAGAATGGTGTTGCAATCTTAGAAAAAAAGACAATTTCAAGATTTATCATAAAATTGTGAGTGACAGGATACTATCCATATGCATAAAAGGAAGATTTGTTAATATAACTGTTATTCATATATTTGATTAGAAGCAGGAGTGGCATCTACTTCCTAAACAACACGCTTCTGGAAACTATAAACTTTAAGAAATGATAGTTATAGAAAGGCTTCATGTCTTTTGTTCATAGGGTTGCTATGAGTCATGCTCCACTGAAGGGCAATCAACAACAACAACATTTATATGAATTAATAACTAAAGTCAAAGAGGAGGAGACTGAAGATTTTTACAACTTTTGCCATCTGAAACCGACCAAACGTGTAATCAAGATGTACTAATAATTGTGGATAACTGGAATGCAAAAGTTGGAAAACAATGATAAAGGAATGAACGAAGTAGGAAAGTATAAGTCTTGGTGACAGAAATAAGGCCAGACATAGAATGACTATATTTTGTATGTTTATTAATCACAAATATCATTTTAAAAAAGCACAAAAAGGTGATTATAGACATGGAGTCACTTGATAAATTGTCCAGAAATCAGAATGACTACATCTGAAGAAAGAATCATTGGAAAAGCTCAATATTAAGTGTCAAAACCAAAACAGCTGCTAACTTTGGAATTACGAATATGCCAAGTTCAAACTGAAGATTAAAAAAATGAAAACAACTTTACAAGAACCAAAATACAACCTTGAGTCTATCCTTCTGGATGTTATGTACCGTTGAGGTGCCTGTGACTCATAGCGACCCTATGTAAAACAGTCCTAAACCCTGCTCTATCCTGTGCCAATCTTACTGTCTCTGACATATCTATTCCCATTACCTCAGGCACTGAATAAATCCATCTCATCAAGGTTCTTCCTCTCCTGAACTGTCCCTGCGTCTATCCTACCTGAATTTAAAAATCATCTCCGTAATAGGCCTAAGACACTGAAAGTGAATAATCAAAGTCAGTGAGTTACAGGTTGACATCAAAGATAAAATGCATGAAGAGAGGAAAAGGCTGTTAGAGAGGTGGTTGTTGTTAGGTGCTGCCAAGTAGAATACAACTCATAGCGACCCTATGAACAAAAGATCTGAACCCTGTTCTGTCCTGCGCCATCCTCACTCATCCTGACACACAGAGCCCATTGCCGCAGTCACCAAATCAATCCACCTGTTTGAGGGTTGTCTTCTCGTTCGCTTACCCTCCACCTTTCCAATTATCATGCCCTTCTCCAAAGAATAGCCCCTCCTAGCAACATGCCCAAACCATCTGAAACAAATCCTCATAATTCTTGGCCTCAAAGAGCTATCCAGCTGCATCCTCACCAAGACATCTGTTTGTTTTCTTGGGATGGTCAGTGCTCTTCTCCAACACTACAGCTAAAAGATGTGAAAAAATATCTTTTTCTTTTATTAGTATTCACTGTCCAACTCTCAGATGCACAGCAAGTGATCAAAGACTATGGCCTGAGTCCTCAAACTGACATCATTACTCCTCAATACTTTGGAGAGGTTCCTAACTACAGATTTTCCCAGTGAAATGCAACTCCTTATTTCCTAACTGCTTGTATCAAGGGTGTTAATTGTGGACCCAAGCAAGATGAAACTGTTGAGTCAATCTCCTCTCCAGCCATCATGATGTTGCAATGGTAAGGTATCATTAATATGACATGCAAGCAAAATACTGAAGATCATTCAAAAGCAGCTAAAACAGTACATAGATAGTGAACAGCCAGAAGTGCAAACAGGATTTAGAAGAGGCCGTGACACCAGGGTATCATTGCTGATATCAGATGGATCCTGGCTGAAAATAAAGAATATCAGAAGAGTGTCTATTTGTGCTTTGTTGACTATGCAAAAGCATCTGACTGTGTGGATCCTAACAAGTTCCGGCTGATACTGAGAATAATGGGAAATTCAGAGCCCTTGACGGTGCTCATGTGAAACCTGTATTTGGGCCAGGAGGCTGCTGTGAGATGAGAGAAGAGGAACACTGCATGGTTTAAAATTGAGAAGGAAGCATGGCAGGATTTTATTCACTCTCTACACCTATTCAGTCTGTATGCTGAGCAAATCATCAAGAATCTGGACTCTGTGAAGAGGAGTGTGGCATCAGGATTGGAGAGAGACTCAATAATTTGCATTATGCAGATGACACAACCCTGTTTGTTGAAGTGAGGAGAACTTGAAGCATATGTTGCAGAAGTTCAAGGAATGAAGCCTCTGGTATGGATTTCATCTCAGTATCAAGAAAACAAAGACGGGGGGGGGGATAAAAATGGATGACATGAGACTGAAAATTGTATTAGAGCATCAAGAAGCCAAAACAAGGGGAAGACACAGAGAATTTAAAGAGATGAACAGAAGATATTTCAAAGGGCAGCTCAAGAGGACAAAGTATTGTAATGAAATGTGCAAAGAACTGGAGCTGGGGAATAAAAAGGGAAGAACTCGCTTAGCATTTCTCAAGTTGAAAGAATTGAAAAACAAGTTCAAGTCTAAAATTGCAATGCTGAGAGATGCAATACTGAATGATGCAAGTTTTTGGAAGTATAAAAAGAAGATGGGAGGAATACACAGAGTCATTTTATGAAAAAGAACTGGCTGACATTAAAAAATTTCAGGAAGTACCATATGAACAAGAGCCAATGGTAACAAGGAAGATGTTCAAAGTGCACTAAAGGCATTGGCAAATAAGGCCAGGAATTGATGAACTACCAACTGACATGTTAAAACTAACGGCTGCAGCTACGGATGTGCTCTTAGTTCAGACCAGGAAATTTGGATCTCAACTGCTTGGACAATTGACTGGACGAGATCAGTATTTGCACCTATTCACAAGAAAGGTGATACAATAGAATGTGGAAGTTACCAAACAGTATCACTAGTATCACATGCAAAAGAAAGACTGATGAAGATCACCTAAATATGGTACATTGACAGGGACCTGCCAGAAGTTCAATTTCGAGTTAGAAGACGCCATGGTATCAGGACTACCACTGCTGTTGCTGGGTGGATCTTAAATGAAAGCAGAGAATAAAAGAAGACAATCTATTTCTGTTCTTTTGACTATGCAAAGGCTTTTGACTGTATGGATCATAACAAATTATGGATAACAAAGAAGAATGGGAATCTAAGAACACTTAA
>NW_006399895.1:6523709-6543997 GCF_000299155.1 Elephantulus edwardii
CTACACCAAGAAGCTGCTGTCCAAATAGCAAGGGGACACACTGCATGGTTTAAAATAAGGAAAGGTATGCATCAGGATATCATTGTTCCATATGTATTAAATATGCATGCTGAACAAATTATTTGTGAAGCTGGACTATATGAAGAAGAATGTGGGATCTGGATCAGGGGAAAATTATACTATGAACAACTTGTATTATGCAGATGACAAAAACCTTGTTCAAAGTGATTTTAAATGCTTGCTGCAGAAGATCAAAGTCTATAGCCTTTAATATATATTGCATTTCAACATCAAGAAGTAAAAAATCCTTACCACCGGACCAAGAGTAACAACATGATGGAAAAAAGTTTGAAACTGTCAACTATTTCATCATACTTGGATACATAATCAACATTCTCTGTATCAACAGTCAAGAAATCAGGAGACATATTGGGCAAGTTAGCTATCAGGGATTTCTACTGTATCAGTGTGAAGACCAAGATGTTCCTGATTCTGCCCATGGTCTTTTAAATCATTCGTTATGCATCTCAAAGCTGGACAATGAATAAGGTTAACAAAAGAATTGCTGCCTTAGAGCTCTTGGTGTTGGAGAAGAATACACACTATTCCATGGACTGCCAAAAGAATAAATACATATGTCTTAGAGAAAGTGCAGACAGAATGCTCCCTGGAAGCAAGGAAGAACAAAGTTTTCATCTCAGATAATTCAGGCATATTTCTGGGAGAGGCTATTCCTTAGAGAGGTATATATGCTTGAAAAGGTGGAGGGGTGGTGAAAGAGAAGAAGATCCTCAGTGAGATGGACTGACAGAATGACTGCTGCAATGGGCTTGAGTATGTCAGAGATTATGAGACTGACACAGAATAGGACAGGGTTCAAGTCTGTTGTCCACAGCGTCACTGTGTTTTATACTTGAGTTAATAGCACCTAACAACAACTATACTTCTATGTTGTAATTTACTAGTTGACTAGATTATGAGTGCATGAAGCCTACCTTCTCCTTTTTGGCATATATATTCAAATTTTTAATAGAGGGCATATAATGAAATTTAACTACAACAAGATATTTAAAACAACATTTTCTCGTTACTTTTATTTCCCTTTTGAGTATGCCATAGCAAAGGCTTGAGTATGTCTACCCCTAATTATCACCACAAATGTACTTTATGAGTCCAAGTCATAGTTATAAACCCACTCTATGTATACTTAAAATTATAAACGTAAGGGATAGCGTGATCTTTGGTAACTGTAAATAAAGATTAGAGCTACACACATGAATGTTCCCTGGTGGTTTAGTTATAATTCCAGGACCAGAGGCCTATGTAATGAGTAATACTCTTAATTCTTCCAGAGAAAAGTACAAAGGTTCATTAAAGTATGCCTAGTCCAGAGAATTTACCACTTGTTCCAACCAACCACACTTACTGCTAGAACAATTTAAATTTCTGAGAAGACAAAAAAAAAAGGCAGTTAAAAATGTATAGTTACTAAGATTTTTAAAATATCCTTAAGACAGAATAGTAAACTTTCTTTACAAAGGCTTGGTTTAAATGGACGATGGAAAATGATGACATTCAGAGAATGGGGGTGGGAGAGGAAGCACAAATAAATAGAAAATGATAAAGACATTGTTAGGTGCCATCAAGATGACTATGACCCATAGTGACCCTATAAGCCACAGATCTGAGACCTGACCTACCCTGTGCCATTCTCACACTCCCCTACACACTACAGCCCACTGTTACAGTCACCATGTCAATCCACTTGCCCGAGAGTCATCCTTCTCTTTGTCAACCCTCTGTGTTTCTAAGCATCATGTCCCTGCCCAAGGAATAGCCCCTCCTAGCAACATGCCCAAAGTATGTGAGGCAAAGCTTTACTCTCTTTGCCTCCAAGAGCACTCTGGATGCACTTTGTCAAAGATGTTTTTGTTCTTTTGTCAGTCCATGGGATGTTCAATACTCTTCTCCAATACCACAGCTAAAAGGAATAAATTCTTCTTCTGTCATCCTTATTTCACTATCCAGCTTTTGGATGCATAGCAAGTAATTGGAAAGATCCAAGTGACAGTTTCAACCTTTTCCCCATCTATCATGAGGTTTCCTACCACGCCACTGGTAATAATCTTTGTTTTCTTGATGTTGAGATGTAATCCATATTGAAGGCTATATTGTTTGATCTTCTGCAATAAGTGCTTCAAATCCTTCTAACTTTCAGCAAGCTAGGTTGTGTTATCTGCATAACACAGGTTATTGATAAGTACTTTCAGGAAGTTCAATATGAGCAGCGGCCAATGAAGAAGAGAAGTGGAGGCTGCACTGAAAGCACTGGCAAAAAATAAGTCCCCAGGAATCCATGTGATAGCAACTGACTTATTTCAATTGATAGATACAGTCCTGGATGTCCTCTTAAGTATATGACAGGAAATATGGAGGACAGCTGTCTAGCCTTATGGGGGGGGGGAAATCCATATTTATTCTCATTCCCAAGAAAGGTGATCCAACAGAATGTGGAAACTATTGAACAATATCATTACTATTACATGCAAGCAAAATTTGCTCAAGATCATTCAAACTTGGCTAGAAGAGTACATAGATAAGGAATTGCTAGAAGTCCAAGCAGGACACAGAAGAGGCCGTGGACATCACAGGGACATCACTGCTCATCTCAGATGGATCCTGGCTGAAAGTAAAGAATACCAGAAGAATTTATATTTTGGCTTTATTGATTCGGGAAAGGCATCTGATTGTGTGGATCATAAGTTATGGCTAACAATGAGAAGAATGAGAATTACAGAGCACTTAACTGTGCTCATGTAAAACCTTTATCTAGAACAGGAGTCTGTTGCGCAAGGAAACACTACATGGTTTAAAATTAAGAAGGGAGTACACCAGGATTGTATTCTCTCCCTGTACCTCTGCAATCTGCATGTTGAGCGAATTATTTGAGAGTTGGACTTTATGAAGAGGAATGTGGCATCAAGATTTCACAAAGACTCATCAATAACCTGTGTTAAAGACAAAGAAAGAGAAAAAACACACTAGCACAGTAAGAAAGGAAGGTGGTAGTGACGAGTAGGGAGACTGTAGGGAGGAAAGGGATTACAGAACAGAGAGCGAGCCAGACTGATAGAGAATTATGCTAATTTTCATGTATTTAAGATAATGCTCGAGGGACTAGCATAGTCCTGTTTGAAACACAACTTTATATAAAGCTCAAAGTTAGACTCTATCTGGAATAGGCAAATGATCATAGGTACTACTTAGCAGAACCAAAAATTCATTTATTTAAAACCTATATAATAGAAAAAATTTTTAGCTGACAATAGCCAGTAGTTTTTGCTAGATATAGACTTCTAATCTCATTTCCCACTGGTTTCTCCATATCTCAACTGTTTTAATATGAATTCTTTTGATGATGTAATTTCTAAAATAAGCAACTGCCCTTACCTTAAGATGAGCAGCCCATAAGGTAACAAATATGAATAAACGCACAAAGCTTTACCATTTTGGTATGGTTTTGGATAGGAAATAACCAGTAAACCAAATACTGAGCTTACAGGACTCTAAGTGTGTCAGAGCAAACTGTGCTCCAAAAGGGTTTCAATGTCTGGCTTTTCAGAAGTACATCAGTAGGCTATCATTTTAAGTTGCCTCAAAACTGCAATGTCTCAGTAAGCAGATGATAAATAAGTAATAAATACATTAACTGAGTGTGTTTATACCACAAAGGAACTTTTATGAATTAAAGCCAGATACTTTTATGAAGTATCTGGCCAGAGTACGGAGATATGGGGATTTAACTAATAGGGAGTTGCACCACCAACCCAAAGGCAAGATGGCTCGAATCCACCAGATGATCCAGAGGAGAAAGACAGGCAATCACCTCCAGCGCTCTCTTCTGGCTTAAGAATAAGTGAACGACTAGAGTCACACTTGCAGTTACCTTAACTCCCATTGGGGGCAGCAGAATCACCAAGGGATCTTCAGTGCACTGACTTTCCTAAAAGCTTTGCCATTCAAGGAATGGGTAACAAATAGTCACAGTCCAAGAAGAACAGATCTTTAGACCACTCACAAGCTTAGGGTAAGACTCTTCTGAATGTTATATGAACACTGAGAAGCTGAACTGCAGCCAAATGTTACCAAAGAAAAAACAGAGTAAAAACATCTTTAGGTTAATTCCGCAATGTCTTTTTAGAAATCAGCATCAAAGTTCAATCTTATGAAACATCTGAAATACTTAATCACTCAATGATGCTAATAAGTAAAAAGAAAAACTGCAAAGTAATTATCCTTTTTTTGTTTTTCAGTCTCTTTGACAAAGTGCTACACAGGAAAGAAATGGATTGACAGGCTACTTGGCATGAAGAAAATCAAGCTGAGTTCATAGTGATATCTTCTAAATTAAATCTTTTCCATGAACATTTTGTGTGGTGGTGAAAAAAAACCAGAACCTTAGAACTCTAATAATGTCTGGTGTTTTTTGAGAGCAAAGCCGATTTAGAAGCTCAGTATCTGACTTCTATTTTTTTGTGTTTGGTTTTTTAAATATTTTTAAAAATTATTAATTTGAATTAAAGTTTACAGAGACTGGATTTCCATTCATTTATTGTTGCACTGTTCTCCCTGCCCACTCATTCCTCTCAATTCGCTCTTCTCTTTGAAAACTTAAAAAAAAAAAATTTTTTTATTGTTAGACAATCCTTCCCCCCAAGTCCACTCCAGCCTTCGTTCTGGACTCCTATCATGACTATAATACCTAATCAAATATCCCTTTTAAACAGTTTTCTCCTGCATCTGTTTCAATGCAGTATACATAATTTATCCCATCTCTCTGTCTCTCTCCAACCCCGATGTCAGTCCCATTTTACAACAGTAGCACTATGCACTATTTGTCCTTTTGTGACTATTTCACTCAACATATTGTCCTCCAGGGTCACCCATTTTTTTTATAATACTTCATGAGTTTCTTGTTTTTCAATGCAGTGTAGTATTCTATTATGCGAATATACCACCACTTCTCTATCCATTCATCTGTTGAAGGGCACTTGGGTTGTTTACAACTCTTTGCTCTTGTGAACAAAGCTGCGATAAACATGGGTGTGCATATATCTGCTTGGGTGGCGGTTATGGTTTCTCTGGGTTATTATTCCCAGTAGTGGAATTCCTGGGTCAAATGGTATTTCTATTTCCAACTTTCTGAGAAAGATCCATACTGCCTTCTATAGTGGTTGCACCATTTTACACTCCCATCAACAGTGAATAATGGTTCCAGTTTCTCCACAACCTTGTCAGCATCTGTTGTTTGCCTGACTTCTTTTTTATGTTACAAGTGCTCAGGGTAAAGTTTCTAAGACATCATCAACCTGACAGCTTAGATTTAGAGGGCACAAGAAAGATTTTTTCACTCACTGTGCTCAAGAAATGGACAGTATCTAATGTACAAATAAAATAATTCAGGATGATCAACTTAATTTAAACAGAAATTATAGAATTCCATGATTTAATTGATGTCGTCAGTTCTGCATTACCTCTAAACAGAGTGAAGAGAAAAAAAAATTTTAATTACTTGAAATGAAATTGACACTAATCAAGTAAGCCAAAAGTTTCTAAGCCTAATAATGTTTCACAAAAAATTTCCTAAATTTCTTTCCCCCATAACTGAGTTAAAATAGATGCTTAACAAAGTGCCTGAACATTCCATAGACATCCAACTTTTAGTTATGGTTACTAATTATTCTGCCAAAGTAGCTTTTACTTTTCCTACTTCTACCAGATAAATTTTAGTAACTCTCATAGGAATACATATAAAAGGAGTAGACACTTAGCAATATTCTTTTGTTACTTTTTTAAAAACCAACAACCCTATTTCTACTCAATGTAATATATTTTACTTAGAACACCAGATATATTTACAGAAAGGTTTTCTATCTTAAATCTTATTATAAATCCAATTCACCCAAGGGGAATTACTTACTACTTAAGGTCTACAAATCTGAAATATTAAAGATAAAATAGAGTTGATGAAGATAATTTTCTAATCTAAAAAAATGGAATATTTTAGACACTACTCAAAGCACACTATAAGTTTATATAAACCATAACTTGAAACTAATGTGGCACACACAGAGTCTTTTTCATAGTATTTTACAAAAGATTATACAGAATCTGTGTTTTTCTTCTTTTGAATAATCTTTCCTTCTTTGTTTACTTCTTTATATTTTGCTTCTTTTAAAAATGTTCTTTTTCCAATTACAGGGAGGAAATAAAAAGAAATGCAACTCTTTTATGTAAAGTAAATCCATCTGGATGTTTGCTGCATCCCATACTATAAACCTGTGATCCCCAACCAGAATGAGTTATAGTAAAGCTGCAGGCAAAATTGTCTCCATATACCACAATCCATTATCCCTGTCAAGTTAATGTTCCATGTTGGGCCATATGGCACGGGTACACATTCAACAAAGGAAATTCCTTAAACTTGTTATAATCAGCACTTGCAGTCATCCAAAAAACTGACATAAACAGTTTATTGTGTTTAGTGCATTTCAGTTAATATCCATGACAAAAACAGGAAACAGTACAGGAAAAGGAGGAGAAATGTGGAGAAGCAGTTATCAAAGAAAGAAAAGAAAAACTATACACTTATAGGATCCAACCTCTTGACAGTGATCAGGTCAGATTTAAGAATCATCATTCCTTCCCTTGGCACATACACATTAAAAAAAAAAAAAAAGAAAATCAAGGCATCAATTTCCAATATATACCTACCTAGTAAATCTATACCTTAAAGTCTTATAGGTACTTAATCCACATGTAGTAGTTCTGGCAAAATAATGATCTGAATTTTCATGTTTGTTTTCTTTCTACAGTTGTCTGATAACTGCTAAAATCTATCAGTGTTTCATTAAAAAATAACACACTTTAATAAAGCATCTTTATATGCATTAAGCGTAGGTCACAGACAAATCAAAGACTCCCAGGAGCCTTTGGTACCTGGCAGAGCCCAGCACATCAAACTCCAGTCAAGGTACAAGTAGAGCAGAACTTCATTTCAGCCCCCGCAGTGACAACAATAAAACGCTGAGAAAACACACTATCAAATACTGAACTCAGCATCAATTTCTGTTAATTACAGCCTTGTCAGCAACGTGATTATTCAAACAACTCATGCAAATGTTAATGAGGCCTTATTTGCATATTTATTTTTTCCTTTGTTGAAATGTCATTGATTATTACATTCTACTATGATGAATGTGGCTGATGATGTGCTCTGATATGTAATTAGTCATTAGGTGGAATGAATAGATCAATTATGAAAAAGGACTAAGATTAAGAAATATCAAACAAGACCGCCCAATATAACTATAGAACCTTTTTTAAAAAGAACCTAATAAATAATTTCTTGACATTTAAACTGCAACATCAGTAGTTTTCAATAAATAAACCACTACTTTTGTGAGGTTAAATGAAGGCTTAAAAATACATTAGTACTTTGATAATCCAATTATGATCATAGAAACCATCTTTTAAAAAAATTGCAAGCCACCTCAAGTGGCATGTCAGAACAACAAACAGCAAAGAAAGAACAGATTCTACTTTAGTCTTACACAAATTAGAAATACAAAAAGTATATTTTAATCCTGTATGGGGAGGAGGTTGTGGAAAGAGATGAAAAGAGCCTTATACCCTAGGGAGACAGCACAGAAATCTGATATAGAATGACTACCTTCATAAAAACATAGTGAGAGAGAAAAAAAAAGACAAATAAAAACCCAAACTCCTTCAAATTCCGATTTGTTCTTAGAGGAAAAGGATTATTTAGCCTCTGAAACTGTTTGCTGTAACTATCCAGCCAGCCCTTGCTATTCACAGATGAAAAAAAAAAACAAACCACATTACTGCAGACCAGATGGGAACATTCCACATGACCAAACCAATCAATCACCTCGGTGGGGCGCAGGTGCAACACAGCCGTGTAGCAACACACCATTTCACAGTCTATCGGGCACAAACACATGGCCACCAATCAATGGCACCCCGAGGACCTCGGAGGGGGCAGGCTCTCTGGAGTCTTACTGGTCCATGCCTGATGACTTCATAATCACACATCATTTCATTCACTAGAGGATACAAACTAGCATTCTAATAACCTTCTACTGAAAATGGTCATGTTGTGCATATTAATACAGTGCTGTTTGGAGTGAAGCAACTGACTTTACACGGCAGGCTAGGCAAGGCATGCAGGGCTCAAACAACCTGAAGCTGGGAACCTCTTCCTATTTGAAGATGGCTATTAAGTTCAGGCTGAGATCAATAGCAATATGATTCATTTTGCTACATCAAAGCTGTCATGCAAGGCTTCAATCTTACACAAAGCAACTGTTAAACAATGTGTGGAGAGAGAAAAGACAGATGAAAATTAAAAGGATAGTCGGTAATTGTGTATGAAGCATAGAGAGGCACTGCAGCCTCCCTAAACCACCTAGAGTGGAGCTGCAAATAAAAACTAGGGAACCATGAATGAAAATTTTAATGTATACTGTCTGTTTTTCTCACATTTTCAACGGCGGCTTGAGGGATGACTGTTTACAGTGTATAATTACTGGAGAAGATAAAACAATTTTCAACAAATATTGCTATAGGTCTACTAAGGCAGAGCTCCATGCTCTGTTTGTTAGTCACCATTCATACAGTTACTGTTGACTCATTTTAGTCAGAAGTTATAGGTCAGGGTATCCAAGGAAAATGAGTACTTCAAATAACTGAGTCACAGTATGTCATACAGATGACCCAACATAAACAGAAAAATCAAGAAGATAGGTTTCTTCCTAACAAGCAAGCTAGTCAAATCAAATCATTGGTGGTACCTGGCCCAGGTATACGTATGTTCTTAAAATATTTCTTTGAAAACACAAAAAGTAGTAAAAGAGATATACAGTCCTGGAAAAAAGTTATGCCAGCCAGGGTTCACGCATGAACCAGTGCAGTCCATGGAAAAACAGACTAAATGGAATTTCTGACAATGCCAAAAATTCTCTTCAGTGGTTAATTTACTTTGCTAATGTTTATTTGCTACATTGTCGCTCATAAAAACAAATATTGATAATATAATTATTTCACAATACAGACGTCTTGTTAAATGCCAGAGTTGAGTGACTCATAGCAAGCCTATGAACAGAAGATCTGAACCCTGTTCTATCCTGTGCCATCTTCACACTTCCTGACATACAAGAACTCACTGCAGCAGTCACCATGTCAATTCACCTGGTTGAGGGTCTTCCTTTCCTTCGCCAACCTCCACTCTTCCCAACGTCATGTCCCTCTCCAAGGAATAGCACCTCCTAGCAACATGACCAAAGTATGTGAGGCAAAGCCTCATCATTGTTACCTCCAAAGAGCACTCTGGCTGCATCATCTCCAAGACTTATCTTTTCGTTCTCTTGGCCTTCCATGGGAAGTTCAGTGCTCTTCTCCAACGCCACAGCTCAAAGGCATCAATTCTTCTTCTGTCATCTTTATTCACTGCCCAGGTCTCAGATGCATAGCTAATCAGAAAAACTATGACCTTAAATCAGACACACCTTAGTCTTCAAACTGACATCACTACTCCTCAATAATTAGTTCTGGATATACCAGTGCTTACTTATTTATAGATAAGAATACCACATTTCCCCATATAATCGTAATAGTGACTGCATCTTCTACAATCTAAAAAAAAATATTTTAGGTTCGGTCAAACTCTGATTCAAAGTAACCTATGAACAACAACAAAGCGTACTTTGTCCTAACCTGCACGATCCCATGATCTCATCATTCTCAAGTTTACTGTAATAGTAATTGTCAATTCAGCTCCTTGAAGGTCCTTCTCTTTTTCTCTGTCCTTCCATCTTTCCCAGCATAATGTCCCCTTCTAGGAACTGGCTGCTGCTGGCCCAAAGAAGGTCAGATAAAGTTTCACCATCCTGGCTTTTAAGGAGAGCATTGTAATTATACTTCCTCCAAGACAGATTTGTTTATTTTTTTGCCAGTCCATGTTATATTCAATACTCTTCACCAACATCACAATTCAAAGAAAAAACACATTTATGAAAACCTACCTACTATGCAAAACTTATACTTGATCCAACAGGCAGTTGTCAGTACAGAGGAAAGAAACACTGCATGGTTTAAAATTGGGAAGGGTGTGAATCAAGGAAGTGTCCTCTCTCCCTAGCTTTTCAATCTATATGCAGAACAGATTATCTGGGAGGCTAGGCTCTATGAGGAGAAGTGTGGCATCAGGATTGGAGGTAGACTCATCAGAAATATGCGTTATGAAAATGGCACAACCTTGCTTGCTGAAACTAAGGAGGACCTGAAGCACTTGCTGAAGAAGGTGGATTGCAGCCTTCAATATGGATTGAAGCTTAACATCAAGAAAAACAAAGATTCTCAACATTGGGCCAATTGACAGCATAATGATAGATGATGAAGAGACTGAGATTGTTGACAGCTTCAGTTTGCTTGGCTCTACTGTCAACACTCTTATTACCAGCGGCCAGGAAACTAAAAGATGAACTGCATACTGGGAAAGTATGCTATTAGAGACCTCTCCAAGGTACTGAGGAGCAACGATGTCAGTCTGGAGACTAAGGTGCACCTGATACAGGCCATGGTCTCTGCCTTTACTTGCTATGCATCAGAGAGATGGACAATGACTAGAGATAACAGAAAGAGAATTGATACCTTTGACGCTCTGGTGCTGGAGAAGAGTAGTGAATATACCACGGACTGCTACGAGAACAAACAAGTTCTTTCTGGAGAGGATGAAGCCAGGCTGCTCCTTGGAGGCAAGGATTCTGAAGCTCCATCTGACATATTTTGGACATGCTCCAAGATGGGAACAGCCCTTGAAGAGAGACGTCATATTGGTAGGGTGGAGGGACAGTGCAGGAGAGGAAGATACTCAATGAGATGGATTGATTCTGTCACTGGGGTAATGGGGATAGGTGTGTGAGAGACAACAAGGTTGGTAAGAGACAGAGCAGGGTTTAGGGCTGTTGTACATAGGCTTGCTTTGAGTCGCAAGAGACTCAATGGCACATCACCACCACCACCACCACCACCATCACCTATTACTGAGGTCCTTTTTGGAAAAGCCATCTAGTGGTCAAAGGAAGATGATATAACTTTTATTTTATATACATACATATATATTATATACACATATATATACATACATACATACATATATATGTGTGTGTGTGTGTATATACATATAAATTAATTTCAATGAACATTTACAAAGATTTTGGATTTCCATTCATTCATTGGTGTACTTTTCTCCCCTCCCACCCCACCCCCACCCCCAGTTTGCTCTTCTCCTTGAAAAGAAAAAGAAAAACTCCTTCCGGCCCTGCCCCCCATGCTGAGTATACTCCACTCTGCAACCCTCATTCCAAACTCTTATGATAATCATAATGCTCTAAAATATATTACTTTTAAACTATTCTCTCCCTCATTGGCTTCAAAGCAGTAAACATAATTTATCCAGTTTTTCTCAGTCTTACCCCCACCCTGATGTCAGCCTCATTCTACAACAGTGGCACCATATACTATATGTCCTTTTGTGACTGAGATACTTCTCTCAGCATAATGTCCTCCAGGGTCACCCATTTCGAATAATATTGCATGAGTTCCTTGTTTTTCAATGCAGCGTAGTATTCCATTGTGTGAATATGCCACAGCTTCTCTATCCATTTGTTTGTTGATGGGCACTTAGGTTGCATCCAACTCTTTGCTATCGTGAACAAAGCCGCAATAAACATGGGTGTGCATATTATCTGCTTGGATGTCAGTTATGGTCTCTTGATATAATTTTTATTTTAATAGAGAGCTCTGATGGTGAGAATCTGAGCTGCCAACCCAAAGGCATGTCATTCTAATCTTCTAGCTGCTCCACAGCAGAAAGATGGTCAATTTCCTCCTATATAATTTCCTGCCTCTGAAAACCAGCTGGTGGGTCAGGGATGAGTAGATTATTAATTGCATTATCTTCATTTTTCTACAAAGTTACTACTGCCCAAATATCTGTTGATGGCTTTAAAAAAATCATTAAAAATAAAACCAAATAAACACACTTTACTTCTTAGTAAAAAGAGGATACAAGAATTAACTCTAAAGACTTAGATTCTACTTCAAGTTAATAATTAGCTGTGTAGCTAAATCAGATCAGGTAATACTGATGATTTTATTAATTTATGGAATGATGGAATTAGAAAGGACATGGAAGTTCTTCCTAATTTTATGATTTCGTTTTGTGGCCTGGCATACCTTTATTCTGAATATTACTATTTTCAAGAGATGGCTGGAAGTAGTAGTGCTCATATGGGAAGCATAATAAATTGTACCTAAAATTACAGTTTTGCATGTGCACAATTAAGTCTCTGGGATTCCCATTCTTCTCCATGGCAGCCACACTTGTTATGATCCACAAAGCCAAATGCCTTTTGCACAGTCAATAAAGTACATCTTTATTCATCTGGTATTCTCTACTTTCAGCCAGGATCCATCTGGCATCAGCAGTGATAGCCCTGATGCCAGAGCCTCTTCTAAATCCTGCTTGTTTTTCTGGCCGTTCTCTAGATGTTTTTGAATGATCATCAGCAATATTTTACTTGCATGTGATATTAATGATATTGTTCAATAGTTTCCACAATTAGCTGGATCACCTTTCTTGGAAATGGGAACAAATAAGAACCTCTTCCAATCTGTTGGTCAGACAGATGTCCTCTTCAATTTCCTGGCACGGACTGGTGAGTATATCCAACACTGCATCTATTAACTGAGTCAACTGAAAACTAAGGTGCGTGTGGTTCAGGCTACGGTCTTTCCAATTACTTGCTATTCATCTCAGAGCTGGACAACGAATAGGCATGACAGAAGAACTGATGCCTTTGATTTGTGGTGTTGGAGAAGAGCACTGAACAGCCCATGGACTACCAAAAGAACAAAGAAATATTATCTTGAAGAGGGTACAGCCAGAGTGCTATTTGGAGGCAAAGACAATGAGGCTTTCCCTCACATACTTGAGGCATGTTGCTAGGAAGGACTATTCCTTGGAGAAGGACATGATACTAAAAAGGGTGGAGGTTTGGCAAAGGATAGAAGATCTTTGATCAGGTGGGATGACACAGTGACTGCTGCAATAGGCTCTAGTGTTTCAAGTAGTATGAAGATGGCATAGGATAGGACAGAGTTTAGCTCCACTGCTTATATGGTCACTATGAGTCATATTTAATGGCACCTAATAACAACAAAACTATCGTGGACAATCATTACACACAGTTGATGGGCAGCTGCTCTTCTGGGAATACAAAACACAACCATTCCTTTATTTGGATTAAAAGCGTAGTCTCAAAAGTAATTAATAATACCAGAACCAAAGTTTGCTTCCTTCCTAAACAGAAGAACAATTTCTAGAATGCTGACATATATACTAGTTCCTTCCCCTTTCCACTTCCAAGCACAGTAAAAACCAGAAGACTCTTTGAACTAGTTTTTGGAAATGCCTCAGAAACAGGCTGAGTTTTCCTTGGAATATCTCTGTTGAAGCTAAAGATAATGTGGATTATATCCATTTGGCAGAAAAAAGAAAGCATGAAGATAGAGTGGTGATTGCTCCAAGCACCCTCAGAAAATCAACAGGAAAGGACTGGATACCATACAAAGCTGTGACTACAAGGCAGATCTTCTATGACCACCAAAATACATTTTCTCCCTTTCTTTATTCTAAAATCAATCCAAATGAAATCACCTATATTTGAACCTTTTTCTCCAAAGAAAAAGAAAATACATTATTAAAAGCATGCTTGGCAAAAATGCTCTGGAAAACAGTTTAAAAAACAATGAATGAATGGAATCCCAAAATTTCTGTAGATGTTCATTGAAATGAAAAATAAACAACCTAAATTAAAACCAAAAAACAACAACAACAACAACAAAAAACACAATACCCTAACCTGACTTTCTTTTATTTAAAGGCAATGTAACAAAGAAAAAGGGGAGCAATTTAGAGTTAAAAAGGATTTACTTTAAAGGTAGGACTTTTGGACCCATTACCTAAACTCTTTAAAGGTTGAGTCTTTGATTAAAAGAGTAATAGTAATTCAAGCAATACTTCCACCTCAGGGAGCTACATGAAAATTATATGACTACTCATCAACATGCCCAGGACACAGTAAGTACTCATTTCCTAAAAAACAAACAAACAAACAAACAAAAAAAACACACAAAACCAACAACAACAAAAACCACAAAACCAAAACCAAAAAAGCCCGAACCTTTTTATATGTATAAACAAAGCCTATTAATTTCAAAGTATCAAAAACCAAGAGAAAGCAAATGTCTCTTAATATTCTAGACTCAATTTAGAAACAGTATTGATATATATTTTGTTCTTTTAATAATCAATACTTGAGAAAACGGAAAGCTCTCTTCTACAGAGAAACTGGTGGCCTTGAACTGTGTGCCTTTGGGATTGCAGTGCAGCTTCTTGCCACTAGGCCACCAGTGCTCACTTGAAAGCTCTCTTAAATAACCAACAATTAATTGCAATTATTGATCAACAAACTTCTTACTTATACTGTATTCTAGAGAACTTTATTGTTAAAACTCTACCAAATTAGCCAAGGTTTCTGTTGTCTAGTAGCATTTCCACCTTTTCTTTCTATGAGTTTGTTGTGCAAAATAAGAGTGCCAATCCATTAAGTTGATCAATCCACATGTGATATATTGATGCCGTTTCTCCAGTAGCCACAAAAACTCCAACATGGTCAATAAAACATGCCAGCTGTCCTGTTCACTCCAAGCTACACTTAACACAGGCAAATCAGATCATACCATCCGGAAACCAGAATTCCTCATCCCTTTAAGTTGAAGTATCATTCAGCAGTGACACATGAAGACATTAATCCAAAACACAGCATTTTACATTAGAGAAAATTTCTTCTTAGAAAGCTAAAAGCCTAATGAGAAGCAAATTTTGTATTTACTGAGGCACAAAGCGTATTTTAAAATACATCAGAGCATCCTTTAAATGCAGTACCTTGAAAAGTTTTTCAAAATCTTTTGCTCTTATAGGAAAGATCTACAACACAATTTCTTGTAACTAAGCTTAACTGGAATGAACATAGTTAATTATACCCATTTCACGGCAGAGGTGGTTTTCAACATAACCAAATTGGAGTGTGGAGAAGAGTAGAGTTCAATATTAGTAAGAGTCTGAACTGGATCTGAATATGTTGTTGTCAGAAGGGAGCTCTGGTGATGTTGTCCATAAAGAGAACCACAGTGCTAATCCAAAGGCTGCACCTTTCTGGAGGCTTGAAAAACTAGTGCCTCTGCAACAGAAAGACAAGTGATAGCCTTGGAAATCCAATGGAGGATGGATATGAGTTGGTTCCAACTCAAAAGCAATGAGTTTGAGGTCTGGTGTTTATTTATTTTGTCATCGTTGTTTAAGGTGCATACAGCCCCCAACTCAAATCTACTCTATATACCCACAGAATTAAACAATGACCAATCTTGCACTATCTTTAAAAAAGGTGTTTTCTTTGAGTCTATTGTTGTAGCCATTGTGTCAATCTCACTGAGGATCTTTTTTATATGGATCCTCTATTTTGCCAAGCATGATGTCTTTCTTCAAGGATAACTCTCCTGGTAACATGTCCAAAGAGTGTGTGAGATAAAGTCTCACCATCTGGCTGTACTTCTAAGACAGATGTGTGTGTTTGTGTTGTTTTGTTTTGGGTTTGGTGGTGGTTTTTTTTTAAATCCAATGATTTATGGAATATTCTTCACCAACACCGTAATTCAAAGGCATCAATTAATCTTCAAAATTTCTTACTCACTGTCCCAATTTTGCAGAGACACAAGGTGACTGAAACGAATAAAACTAGGTTTAGGTGCACTTTAATCTTCAGAGTCACATTTTGGCATTTTGACACTGCCTCTGGTAGCCTAATAGTAAGAAGCTGCACTACAATCCTGAAGGCACACAATTCTAGGCCACCAGGTGCTTTGTGGAAGAAGGACGTGGGTTTGATTAATAGCTTTTTAAAACCCATCAGAGTCTGCTATAGGTTAGTTCTGACTATGGTATATAACAACAAGTCAGCAGAAAACAAAACAAGGGAGCACAGGGCCATGAGTGTCTATCTGAAAGGACCAGAGGAAGTTAAAATAGTATAGCCCTTTACTGTCCCAGAGTAGAAAGCAGATAAAGAGCCCAATGGTGCCTCTAAAACTACAGCAGCAAGAGGTTAGTATATTCATTGATGACTCACAGACTCACAGTTGTGGTACTAAGAATGGGATTTATTAGGAAAGTAACTTGAAGAGTGGGGGCAGCAAAGAATAACATTACAAATTCAAGTTTTAGCCCAGCAGTCTCAAAGCACAATTCCTCCAGGCTCCAGTTTCGGTTTAGCAACACAAATGCAAAAAGCCTGTAGTTTCTCAGTCAAACCAGGTTTGCCTCAGAGCAGTTTTAAGTCAGCTTCTCCTTAATTACCTTTCAAGTACAGAAAATATTTTAACTGTGGACTTTATCTCAGGGCCTGACACCTTGCCACAGTCTCTCCACAGCAATGTCACACTATTTCCACAACCATCATTCTCATCAGTTCTCATTCTCATCACGGCCTTGCTTCAGTCTCCCTCAAGTCTTGCTGTTCAAGTCTAACTCCCACAAATCTTGTTACTCTGTGTGGGAAGCTCTCGCTCTCTCCCTCTCCCTTCTCAGTTCTCTCTTTCCTTCTCCTTTTCTCCCTCTCTCGAACTCTTATTCTAGTCCCACAGCTGTTGACAATTTGCAAGACCATGTGTCTGCAATTAAGGTAGGTGGCTAAAAAAGTCAACTTCTAGCTAACACCATAAACAATTTGAATCTACTCCAATTAACTGTCAAATGAACTCTAGTGAATTACTTGTTATCTCAACTTCACTTCCTTGATCTCAGCAATTAAATGAAGGAGGAAGAAAAAAAAGACATAATTAATGTCTATCAAGTATGATGCCTTGTATTGTGTACTAGATCAATTGCTTCATTATCCTCAAAATAACAGCAAGGCCAAAAGTGCTATTACTGAATTTCCAATAAATTCTTCTCCAAACAAAAAACTTATTTTTTCACTGCTATCAAGTCAGTTCCAACCCACAGCGACCCTCCACTGGGTATCCAAAACTGTACAGTACAGCAAGAAGAGACTGATGTTCACCTTTCTCCTACAGAGCCACTGGTAGATTCCACGCAGAGATTTAATGCCTCTGGGTTAGCAGTGAAATCATAAAGTAACCAATAAATTACACATGAAAAGATATAAATCATTATTAGCCATCAGGGATGCAAATCATACCCACTTCACCCCATATTGCTATTATCTACTAATAAGTTATGTTGCAACTCATGGCAATCTCACGTAAGGAGGATCAGAACACTGTGATCCATAAGGTTCCAACAGCTTCTGTTTTAGAAATAGGTCTCCAGGACTCCTCCATATTTCCTTCTCAAGGAGGAAGGTCTGTCTCTTTGGGATGCGGCTTTCTAATAAATCTAGCTTTACTTTCTACCTTCAAATAAAGCAGAATCTGGGACCAGCAGCAAACCGGTTCGACTCCAGATTGGTGTGGAAACAAGGCAAAGACTATTCAGGTTGAAATGAATAGAAAGAACATTAGAAATGAGTAACAGGATAATTAAAGCATGACGCTGTCTTCTACATCTCAAGACAACGATAATGCCTTGGAAAACCACTGGAGAGTCAACTATAAGTCAATTCTGACAGCAATGATTGAGGAGTTTTTTGTTAGCAAGAGTTAAGGAAGCTTCAAAACTGAAGAAAGTCCTTTTTATACACGGACATGCATTGCTTAGATCCTTATTCTGACAGAGAAGAGAACTGCCTGACAATCAGCTCAACAGAAGACCTTGTCCAGCCAGAGGGGAGGTTGTGTGAAGTTGCCTTGGCTGAGGAAGGGAGAGGACTCTTCTTCCGGACTCTTCCCAGACTTCATCTGCCTGTCTTCCTTGAGTCATGAGTTTTCCTGATATTGCTCCAGAGTTGCATCCCAATTTCTATCCTGCTCCTTCTGCACTGTGGCCCTAATAAACCGTGTAACCGTAAAAAAAAAAAAAAAAGAAATAGGTCTCCAAATCTTTACTCATGGTCTGTCTTAGTCTGGAAGCTAGCTGAAATCTGTGCAGCATCACTGCAATAGGCAAGCCTCTACTCACTTCAGGTGGTGGCTGTCCAAGAGGAACATTGGCTGGAAATGCAACCTGAGTCTCCATCAACAGAAAATTAAAATTCTATCACTGAATCACCACTACTCTCTCCCAAGTCCTGTTATATGCCATCAAGTTGGAAGTGACTCACAACTGACCCTGCAATGGCTTTGCAGTGATCATAAGTAAAAGGAGAGATCTGCCCATCTTTCTCCCATGGGGCAGCTGGTGGGTTCAAACCACATGCCTTTGAGATGGCAGCACAACTCCTTACCACTAGAGCACCACGGCTTCCTATAAGTCCCCAGAATGGCTAAAATGAAAAAGACAAATATTATAAATGTGAGTAATACAGAGATTGAAACCCTCACAAGTTAGTGCTGTAATTATGGAAAACAGTTTTAAAGTTTCTGAAATGGTTACTAATAAAGTTATCATAATGCAATCCAGCAATTCTTATACTAAGAATTAAAAACATTAAGACCACACACAAAAAGATATACAACACATTCACAAACACATTATTTATAAAAATCAAAGGGAACAAACACCCCAAATGTCCCTCAGCTTATGAATGAGTAAAGTTCATTCATACAATGGAGTATTATTCAGCCTTAGAAAGGAATGAAGTTCTGAAAATGTGAAAAGAGCAGATATAGTGCTTGAGTGGATAAGTCTGACTTCTACATGCTTCATAAAGGTGAACTTTCCCCATTAATAATATACATATTACCAAACAAATAGTTATATGGTCCAAAATGACATCCCACATGCTCCTGCACCTATTTCTAAGAATCATTGGGTCCAATATTCATTGCAAACTGACTCACAGACTTTACTCACAGTTGTAGGGTTTATTAGGAAATTAAGGTGTGTGGGGGGGGCAAAGAATATATCACACAATGCAAATCCAGGCTTAGTCTAGAAGTCCCAAGAGAGATCAAGAGCAAAACATAATTTCTCAATTAGGTGAAGTCCAGATTCAGCTCAACAGCACAAATGCAAGAAGCCTCTGGTGTCCTCAATCATCCAGCAAACTCACCTTCTTTCAAGCACCGTCTCTCACAGTGTCTTCACAGTATCGCTACAGTGTGGAAAGTGTTCTCTCTTATATTGGTCCCATAGCTGTTGGTGACTTTCAAGACCAAAGAAGTCCACAGTTAAGGTAGCTGAAGACCATGAACCAAAATGGGGGCTGGAGATCATGTCCCTATAACAGGAGCTAATGCAATGGCAAAAAAAGCCAATTTTCAAGAGTTCTGACTCCACACAGATATACAACATATGTCAACTTTGAATGTATTATAAGTGAAAGAAGTAAGCTACGAAAGAACTATTTTCAGCAGAACTTCCAGAGGAGGTTGGGTCACAACAAAAATCCTCGGTTCTTACATCTAGAAACTCAATCATTAAAAATGACAATGATCTGACTCATCATGTAGGAGCTGTCCCTAGTTGAGGGACAACTCAAAGCAATTAATAAGTAAAGTCTCAAACTAAAAAATTCTTTGCTGTCAATTCAGTACCTGCTCACAGCTGAAGAGACTGTTGATCTTTCTCCTCTGGAGCTACTGTTAGATTTAAACCACAACAAAGGTGACTGACACTTTTTAGGATAGAAGCTCTACTCTATACTAAGCAAACTGTTAGTTACCATTAAGTCAATTCTGACACATGGTTACCCTTTGTGTTACAGAGTAGAACTTCTCCATATTCTTTATAGAAACATTTCATGAAGCCTATCATTAAGTCAACTGTGTTTTGAGTAGAAAGGAATCACCCACATTTCTGATTCATGATCCAGGGAAAAATGTCACTTACAGACTTTTGGGGAAAGTAAAGTTGTGTGAAAATGGGAAACAAATACGTTTTTGGTAGTTTTTTTCTATAATATTAACAAAATGTAAAGCTCAATCAAATTTTTGCAAATAACACTGAAATATGACACAGGAAGAAGAAAGCAGCTTTGAAAAATACTAAAGAAAAAGAAAAAATCATCTAGGTCTCAAGAGTTGTT
>NW_006399895.1:6544097-6622659 GCF_000299155.1 Elephantulus edwardii
TGGACATATTGTGAGGAGAGACGGGTCCTTGGAGAAGGACATCATGCTTGGGAGGGTGGAGGGACAGCGCAGGAGAGGAAGGCCCTCTATGAGGTGGATTGATTCAGTGACTGGGATAATCAGTATGGGAGTGTCAGAGACAGTGCGATTGGCACAGGACAGAGCAGAGTTTAGGGCTGTTGTACACAGGGTCGCTATGAGACGCAAGCGACTAGACGGCACATAACAACAAACAACAATGGACAAAAAGTTGTCATAGAAGGAATATAGGATTAGGTATTATTTCTATGACAAATTACAGAAAAAGAAGTGCATAGTAAAGTGAACTGTGGACTTGGGGGGGTTGTATAACAATGAAAGAATTTTTTTCTTTTCAAAGAGAAAATGAACCGGGGGAGGAGGGAAGGGAGGGATGGGCAAGGAGGAAAATATGCAACAACGAATGAATGGGGGGAAAATTAAATGAAAAGAATATGCTGTAAAAAAATGTGTTGCATTAAAGAAAATCATTAATAAAAATATTTTTTAAAATTTATCTCAAAAGAACATCACAGAAGATGTGTGTTTATTTCATAAAAACTATTCCAGCAATGGAAATTATTAATTTGATTAACCATTTTTATTTCCAACTTGGCATTATAACTTTTTTTATTGTTTCTTTTCTCACATTTATATCCACATTATAATAGTTTTCCATTTGATTGAGTATGTGTTAAGATACCTTTTTGTTCTCTTTACAGCTAATCACTCATACAAATATTTATATTTGACCGCTTTTGAGAGACTAAAGTCTATTAAAGCTGTATTCTTCCAGTTTCATTCTTGCTCTAGGCATTTATTATTTATTATTATACCATTTATAAGAACAATTTCATTTTTACTGAGTATAAAATTTGCCCCTCCAACATAAGAGTCATGAAAATCCATCTGGAGTATAGAAATGATGTGCTGATTAATGAGTTAAAATTTGAGATCTCCAGAAGCACTGTGGATATGCCAGCTCTCAGGACACAATCCTTGATATTATATTGCTACTGTGGAGAGAGTCTTTAATAGAGGTCATTTTAATTTTTAATATACATAGTGTGCAATAGAAATATTTACTAGTGCACAGTGTACACAATGAAATATTAATAGTAATATTTAGAGATTGTGGAGGTTCTCATTTATGTATGATTTGAATTACTTTCAAAAAAATGTATTTCTGATAATAGTTTTCTTTGTTATACTATTAGAAGAAAATCTATATAGATGCACACATATATAAACACAATACAGATATGAAAAACCTAAATTATAAAAATTTTATTTATCAGTCTTAGTTCTTGCTTTTATCTTTCCTCCAAGTTTATTTTTCTGTAGGTGAAGAAAATAAGCTAAGAATGTCTTCTGTTACAGCCACAGTATAAAGATGTGCATTTTTTTTACCTATTTTTATGTGTCTTCGAGTCAGCACCAATTTACATCTGACTCTCCAGAGCTGGTTTCCAGAGGCAGTAAATCACAAGGGAGGAGACTGCTCATGTTTATTCTCGGAGCAGCTGAAGGATTTTAACTGCTTGCCTCTGAGTGGGCAGTTCAACTCTCTATCAACTAAGGCACTAGAGCTACATACAAATTAAAATTGATATTTAAAAAATGGGGGAAAGTTTGGAAGTTTAATAAGATGGTGAGATTTTGCGTTCTAAGGCTCCAGAGAATTTACAGAGGAGCAAAAAAAGTCATCAAGCAAAATGCAAGTTGTTGTTGCTGCTATGTGCCATCGATTCACTTTCAACTCATAGCAACCTTATGTAAAACAGCTTCGAACCCTGCCTTATCCTGAGCCAATCCCCACTACCGCAGTCAATCCGTCTCACCTAGGGTCTTCCTCTTACGCCATTCCCTCCACCCTCCCAAGCATGAGGTTCTTCTCCAAGGACTGCTCCTTTCTTGCAATACGCCCAAAGTATGTCAGCTGGCGCTTCAGAATCCTTAACTCCAAGGTTCTCCTAACAGTTCATGGTATATTCCATACGCTTCTCCTGCACAACTCAAGAGCATCAATTCTCTTTACATCATCTTTAGTCGTTGTCCAGCTTTCTGATGTATAGCAAGTAACTGATAACCATAGCCTAGATCAAGTACACTTTAGTCTCCAGACTGACACTGTTGCTGTTAAGTACTCTGGATATGTCTCCAACAGCAGATTCTCCCAGTTCAATTCGTCTTTCAATTTTCTGGCTGCTGCTACCAAAAGTATTGATTGTAGAGTCAAGCAACCTGAGCTATTAACAATCTGAATCTCATCTTGTCTATTAGGATGCTGCCAATCAGCCCAGTGGTGAGATCTTTGTTTTCCTGATGTTGTGCTCCAATGCATATTGAAAGCTGCAGTTCTTTACTCTCTGCAGCAAATGCTTCAGGTCTTCCTCAGCTGATGCCACATTCCTCATGATAGTCCAGCCTCCTGGATGATCTGTTCCACATAGAGATTTAAAAGCCATTCATAAATCCACTATTAACTACTCCAGTGTTCTGGACTATAATGGGTAATGTGTAATAACTTTCTACTAATTTCCTAAGGATCATCACTGATACTATCAGTTTGCCTGCCCGGAATAGTAAGAAAATAATGACATCATATGTGGTTTGCCTTAGGTTAACGAGGTGTATCTATTATAGTAAAATTTACAGAAATAAGAATTATTTAGCAGACATCAGTAACTTCTGTTTCAAACTACAATTAATTACCAAAATATTATGCTAACTTGGGACTTTCTCCTGCATAAACTTCAGATCTTCATTGCCAACCAAAAAGTGGATAGTTTGAATTTCTTGAAATTCTTGAATTTCTTGTGAAAGAAATGGGTTATTTCCTCCTGTGAGATCTAACCCCACTGAAAATCTGCTGGAGGGTCAACTAGAGTTGGAGTAGTTATGACTAGAAGTACTTTAATTTTAATTGTTATGGATTGAACTGTGACCCCTAAAAAATAAACGTATATTATTATATAATGTGGAAGCTATCTGTGTAATGATCTCAAATGGTGTGTTAAACCAAATATTGTAGAAGGATTAAGAGTGGAATGAAGGGGGGGGGGTGGAAGGAATGCAACACTCCCAAATCTCATTCCAGCCCTAATCAGATGCAAAGTAGTTATTTTAGGGTGTGGTCTGTAATGCCTTTTATCTTACTAGAAATAAAAAGGAAGAAAAGCTAGCTGAGAGGGAAAAGATTCTTTTGTACCAACTAAAAATAATCATGAGGAATGGAGTGGGCCCCTGGTAAGACAGTATTAGACACTAGGAAAGACCAGAATTACTTACTTGAAGGTGTCACGGAACATCATGCTTGCAGAAGCTTAAGGAAAGGAGGACTTTTCCTTTATAACCAACAGAAGGAGCCTTCCCCAGGAGCTAACATACAGAATGTGGGCTTTTGGTCTTTTTAATTTTAAGAGAATAAATTTGTTTCTTAAAGCCATTGGTTTATGGTATTTCTCCTTTAGCAGCAACAGATAACCAATTAAATTCAATTCACTGTTGTGGAGTCAGACAGACTTATGGTTAACCCTCCAATGTGTTTTGCGTTGCTGTAAACTGGATAGGAGGTGACTGTCAATCTTTTAACCCAAGGAGCAGATGGTTGATTTGAACCACCTGCCTTTGGGTTGGCAGCTCAACTCCTTATACATTAGGTCACAAGAGCTCTTTTTAGACATGACCAAGACAGCTAAATGGAGCCTTCTGTCCTGCTTAATCTCTATAATAATACAATTACTTTATTTGGAAAATAACCAAGTAACTTCTTTATGCACTGAGAATAAATTTCTGTAAAATATCTATTCTTTTTGCAACTAATGCACAACACACTGAAATATAAGAATCACTTTCTTAAGGCTTAGTTTGTGATAAGGTATGAAGTCTACTGAGTGATTTTTCAGAAAACTGCATTTCTAAGCAACTAAAACAGGAAATAAAATTCGGCAGCGATTCTATGTGACGCTGACACGCTGCAACAGCAGTAAGGTCTTCTGTTTTACAAATATGGACACAAAGAAATCTGAGTTCTATTTCACAATTTAAATTCACAATTTGATTCACAATTTAGTCTTATAAGGCTACAGACAAGTTAGTTGACTTTAATAGTTTTATTCTTTTATGAATAAAAGAATACTTCTGTAAGGAAGAAACAAAATTGTAAATACAAACTTCTTAAAACATAAGGTCCAGTTATATGCTGAACAAACTGCACCTATCATTATAGGATCATTAACATGAGAAGTATATTATTTTTCTTTCTTGCAGGAGGTTTTTATTCAGTCTATAACTATTTCCACTTAATTAAAAATAAAGTAAGTTTGGTGGTGGTGGTGGTGGTGTGTACCATCAAGTCTGAACCAACCCAAAGCTGACCCTTCTGTGGGTTTTCAGAGGCAGTAAATCGCACAGGAGACTGACCAACCTTCTTTTGTAGAATAGGTGGTAGATTTGAATTGTGTACCATCAGGATTGCAGTGCAGCTTCCACCTCCTCACACTGCTTTCTTACTGGTGAAAGGGTTATTTATGAAGTTACAAGAAAGGGGAAATTTCACTTGTGTTTAAAAATGTCATGGGAAGGTCTATACGGCTAAAGAAAAATAAAACAAATTTTAAAGAAGGTGGTCAAGCGGTAAGGAGTAAGCAGCATGCATTCACCTGCTACACTGTGGGAGAAAGAGGGGCAATGTCCTCCTGTGTAAATTACAGCCTCTGACAACCCACTGAGATTCACCTATGGAGCTTCAGGACCCTCAACAGTATTTGTGTATCAGGTTGTGCTGATAACCAGAAGTTTGAATCCACCTGTTGCTCCATAAAAGAAAGACAGGCAGTCTCTTCCCATAAAGATTTACAGCCTTGGAAACTAGATGGAGGGTTCTTATGAGTCAGAACTGACTCAATGACAGTAGGGTTGACTTTGGCTTCATGGTAGAGGCCCTTGTAATATGGCTGGATATGTGTCAGACTGTTAAACCTAAGTATATATAAGTTTGATGGATGCAATGCTTTTAGACAGAGATCTGCTTCAAAATATTCAGTTTTAAAAGAGCAGCAATAAAGCAATAAGGACAACAGAGATAGCAATAATACACTTCTGCAACATGTCACAGTCTTTTAGAGCTACTCTCTGAGTCTTCGGTATCAATGTAGGGGAAAGTAATAGAAAATAGTGCACAATAAATGTCTATTAAAGCAGAGTACAGGACTTAACTTGAGGAATTAAGTCCATGAGAATCAGTCAACCACAGCAATAGAAAACTATAAAAAAACCGTATTCTGCCAGTCACTCTAAATAAGAAAGGATTAAGAAGTCTCTTGACTTCGGCGTCTTTATCCAATGAGAGAAAGAGAAAAAGACAGACAAATACAGAGAGAAATGCTATTTAACCTCTAACTATACTTCCCATTATAGTGCAGAGGAGAAAGAACATAAGAAAATGGATATTAGAAGAGAGACTGAAAATTTCACTAGAGACTCAAGTCAAAACAGAGGCAAAAGATGCTGAAATAAAAAAGCTGAACAGAGTATTTCAAAGGGCAACTTGAGAAGACAAAGCCAAGTATTACAAAAGAATGTATAGAGAGCTGAAGTCAGGGACTAAAAAGGGAAGAACTTATAATGAATTTCTGAATCTGAATGAACTGAAAAACAAATTCAAGCCTCATGTTGCAATACTTAAAAGAAACTATGGGTAAAATCTGAATAATCCAGGAAACATTAAAAGAGGTTGGAGAAAATACACGAATCACTGTGTCAAAAATAACTGGATAACACTAAAATATTTCAGGAAGTACCATATGATCAAGAGCCAATTGTAAGGAAGAAATTTAAGCAGCACTGGAGGTACTGGCAAAAAAGTAAGGTCCCAGGAATCAACAGGATACCAACAGATGTGTTTCAAGTAACAGATGTAGTCCTGGATGCGCTCACCAATCTGGAACTATTACTTTGCCAAATTACTGGAAGAGATCACTACTTTTCCCCATTGCCAAGAAAGGTAATCCATTAGAATGTGAAAATTACCAATTACCATCACATGCAAAGACAATATTGCTAAAGATAATCCAAGAATGGTTAAAACCATACATTGACAGAGAACAACCAAAAGTTAAGGCACTGCTGATGTCAGATGGATCCTGGGTGAAAGTAGAGAATACCAGAAGAATGCTTTTTTTTATGCTTTATTGAATATGCAAACCTATTTGAGCATGTGAATCATAACAAATTACAGCTAACACTGAAGAGAATGGGGATTCCAGAACACTTAACTATACTCACACAAGACCTAGATCAAGAGGTGGTTGTCTGAACAGAGTAAGAGAGCACTACATGGTTTAGTATCAAGAAAAGTGTGTTGTCAGAGTTGTATCCTCTCTCGTTATCTATTCAATCTGTATGGCTGAATTAAATCATCCAAGGGCCTGGCTCTATGATGAAGAATGTGAAATCAAGACCAGAAGAAGATTCATCAATAACCTGTGTTATGCAGATGACAGCACCTTTGCTTGTTGAAAGTGAGTACTTCAAGCACTTGTTGAAGAAGATCAGAGATTGCAACCTTTGATTACACCTTAACATCAATAAAAAATCTTCAACTCTGCACTGTTAGGCAACATCAAGATACATGGACAAAAGACTGAAATTGTCAACAAATTAATCTTACTTGGCTATATAATCAACATCACTGATCACCAGTATTCAAGAGATCAGGAGACTTATTGCATTGGGAAAGTCTACAGATAAATAACTGAAGAGTTATGATGTCAGTGAGAGGACTAAGGTATGTTTGATTCCACACATGGTCTATCAATCACTTCTGATGAATCAGAGAGCTGGACAATGAATAAAGATGACAGAAGAATTACTGATGTCTTTGAGCTGTGGTGTTGGATCTGCATACCGAATATCTTATGTACTCCTATTTGTTCTACAGAAGAATAAATAGCTATATCATGGAGAAAGTGCATCAAAGGTGCTCCTTTGAGGAAAATACGACAAAGCATCTCATATTCTTTGGACATGTTGTTATGAGAGGTTATTTCTTAGAGAATGACATCATGCTTGGAAAGGTGGGGGGTTGGTGACACAGATAAAGACTCTCATCTAGATGGAAGGACACAAGTGAGTGCTGCAATAGGCTAAAGTATGTCACAGATGAGGGGATGGCGCAGGATAGGACAGGGTTCAGATCATGGGGTCTTCCTGAGTTGTATTTGACTCGACAACACCTAATAACAACAACAACATACCACACAAATCCCAGCTTCTATTCCCAAGTACTAAGTGCTCTTAATACCACACTGAGTATTGTAAAAATATTTAAGGCTACAACTCCTATTTGAAAGGAGCCTGCAATTCTAGCTTACAAAGTAATTAGAAACAGCCAGAGAAGTCGGTGATAAAGTACTGAAATTATTATGTAAGACCAAGAAATAGGATTTGATGAAGAAGTAGGTGAAATAGAATGTGAATGTTGGGTCTCATGAATGAAAAGACAAGTAAAAAAAAAAAGAGAGTCATGTAAGAATTAAAAATAGGTACATTCTGTGTATATGTATGCATACATGTAAAAAAGAAATGAATGGCAATGCATTAAAAAAAAAAAATCTAGTGGACTTTATTTCCAGGCAGTACAGCTGACAATTTTATTTTAAGCATTAACATTATTTTTTGTATGTTCTATAATGGGAAAGGAATGAAACTGGAAGAAACATACTACCAGATTTTATAATTCCTGTAAAAGTACAGTAATCAATACAGTATGACATTGGTGAAATGAAATACAGATCAAGAGAAACAAACAGAAGGTCTAAGAACGGGCCCCTATGAACAAAGCCAATTTACAGATATTCTAGTGTGTTAGGGGGAGGATGACACAGCTTTATTGTGATGTAACTATACACCACAAAGTTCAGTAACTTTAGAATTTATAATTGAGTATGTTTAATAATAGATTGACAGCTGTGGTACTATCACAAAAATCAATTTTAGACTATTTTCAACATTCCAAAAACCAAACCCCATGCCCTTTACTCCTCATCCCCAAACAGAAATATACCCTGATTTATCTACTCCAGTACTGTTGCTGTGTACTACTGAGTAGGGAACTAACTCATACTTGGCCATTTGGTGGGTTTTCAGAGGCTGTAAGTCATATAGATAAGACTGCTCATCTTTTCCTCACAGAGAAGCTGGTGAATTTAAACTGACTACCTTTGGGATGACAGCTCAGCTCTTCATCCATTAGGCCACCAGAGCAACCACTCATCTATTTTCTTCTCTCGAAAGATTTGCCAACTCTAATTATCTCATAAATTGTTCACCTTTACTACCAATTGCTGTGAAGTTGAAAACGTACATCCAATTTTTACTTCTCCAAAACTTAAACTATTAATACCCTACCATTGATCACCATCTTACTTATAGCATAAAAGTACACTCTCCTAAATTTCTTTACTCTTTGTTTACAATAGTCCTTATGATAAATTCATTTTAATAGATTCAGTGAAATAGTGGGCAACTGCTAAAAGAGACTTCAATGTATGGTATACATCAAGCAGTTCGATTTTTATATTGTTCAGTTATGACCAGTCTCTGCTTTTTGGGAGTACTTATGCCATAATTGGTGTTGGTGTGTCAAATGCCATAATGGTTACCCATGGTGGACAGAGTTTGGAAGAGCTCCCAGACTAAGACAGACTTGGAAGCAGGACTAGCATCTAGTTCTTAACTAACAGGCCTTTGAAAACCCTAAGAACGCTAGCGAAACGATGATAGTTATAGAATAGGGTTCAGATCATTTATTCATAGGGTCGCTGTGAGTTGTGCTCACGTAATGGCACTTAACAACACAACATCAACATTACATACAACATCCACTACTTCATGTGGATTGAATGAGGTTTTTCAGTTTTCAGTATTAAGCTACATATGATAAAACATATACAGAATCAAGATCTATAAGCTATCACCAAAATTATACAAGAGATCACTTTTTATTATGATACGCAATTTATTGTAGAAATTGATTGCTCACATAATCAGTATTACAAAGGATTAAAAAAATATGTGCATATATATGGAATGGCACAGTTCAAATTTGTATTGACAGCACAACTCCTTACCAATCAGTCACTAGAGTATTATATATAAACACATGAGCGCGCGCACACACACACACACACACACACACACACACACTCTCTCTCTCTCTCTCTCTAATTTATCAATCTGGGGGCATGTAGGTTGTTTGTACTTTTGGCATTCTGAATGATGATACTACACACGAACACTTACATGTAAATTTCTGTGTATACATACAAACTCTTGTGTTTAGAGTATACTTAGGAATGGGGTTTCTGAACCTAGTATTATATGAATCAATGTCCAAGATACTGAGGAATGTCAAACTGTTTTATAAAGTAGATAAACGACTTTACATTCCCATCAGCAGTGTGGAAGAGCTTGATGTTAATTTGTTTCCACAACTTGAATCCTATAGGCTATATCCTTTTACAAAAAGGAAATTAAAACAAGACAGAATAAAATAAAGAGAATAGATAAGTTGCTTTTAGGTGCTGTCAAGTTGTATTTGACTCCTTACAATCTGAGATGCAACAGACTAAAAGGCTATCCAGTCCTAGGTCTGCCTTGCAATCACTGCTATATTTGAGCCCAACTGTTGCCTCAATCCAGCTCCGTGAAAGTTTTCTCCCCTTTTTTGGTTTACTTTCTACGATACAAAGCTTGATTGTCCTTCTCTAAGGACAGGTCCTTTAAGAAAGCATGTCCAAAGTATAAGGGATATGTGATGAGGTATTTTTGTCATGATGGGAGTCCAGAGTGAAGGCTGCACAGTGCAGTGGACCTGGGGGGGAGGGGTTGTAAAACAATGAAAGAATTTTTCTTTTACTTTTCCAAGAGGGGAGTGTACTTGGGGGAGGGTTGGGATAAAAGTGCAACAATGAATGAATGGATAAATGAATGAATGAATGAATGAATGAATGAATGAAAATCCAGTCTCTGTAAATTTTCATTAAAATTAATAATTAAAAAAAGGGGGGGAGAAAAAAAAGAGATAAAGACTCACTCTTCTTATTTCTAAATAACATTCTGGCTTTACTTTTTCCAAGCAATAGTTATTTATTCTTCTAAAAGGTCATCAGGTTTGGTGGAAGATCTATTAACAATCTGCGTTATGCAGATGACACAACCCTGCTTGCTGAAACTGAGGAGGACCTCATGCACTTGCTGCGAAGGGTCAAGGACTGCAGCCTTCAGTATGGACTGAGGCTCAATGTCAAGAAGACAAAGATTCTCACCACTGGACCAATTGGCAGCATCAGGATGGATGGCGAAGAGACTGAGATTGTTCACAGCTTCAGTTTGCTCGGCTCCACAGTCAACACTCTTGGCACCAGCAGTCAGGAAATCAAAAAAGCGTATCGCGATGGGAAAGTCTGCTGTTAGGGACCTCTCTAAAGTACTCAGGAACAACGGTGTCTCTCTGGAGACTAAGGTGCGCCTGATACAGGCCATGGTATTTGCAATCGCTTGTTATGCATCAGAGAGTTGGACAATGACTAGGGAGGACAGAAGGAGAGTGGATGCTTTTGAGCTGTGGTGCTGGAGAAGAGTAATGAATGTACCATGGACTGCCAGGAAAACAAACAGATTCATCTTGGAGAGGATTAAACCAAGCTACTCCTTGGAGGCAAGGATTCTGGGGCTTCGTCTGACATACTTTGGACATGTTGCCAGGAGGGACGGGTTCTTGGAGAGGGACATCATGCTTGGGAGGGTGGAGGGATAGCGCAGGAGGGGAAGACCCTCTATGAGATGGATTGATTCGGTGACTGAGGTAATCGGGATGGGTGTGTCAGAGGCAGTGCGGTTGGCGCAGCATAGAGCAGGGTTTAGGGCTGTTGTGCATAGGGTCGCTATGAGTTGAAAACAACTCGACGGCACATAACAACAACAATAACAAAAGGTCAAGGTTTATTTCATATTCTTCATTAATACCATAATTCAAATGCCTAATTCTTCTTGGATCTTCCTTATTCACTGTTCAACTTTTGTATATGTATGAAGAGAAGAAAATACAATGGCTTAAATAAAGTGTACCTTAGTCCTGAAGGTGACTTAACACTTCAATGAGGTACTTTGCAGCAGATTTCTCTGTTGCTGTATAACATATTATGTTGTTTCATTTTTTTGACTGCTGCTTCCTTGGTCAGTGATTACGGATCTAAACAAAATTAAATCCTTGACAATGTCATGGATAAATATCTCCATGTATCATGATGTTACTTACTGGTCCAGTTATAAAAGTTTGTTTCACAGTGAAGAGTAATCCATAACGAGAACTAGAGTCTTTTATTTTCATCAGTAAGTGCTTCATGACTTCCCTGATTTCAGTAAGCAAGGTTGGGTCATCTGTATAGTGTTAGATGTTAATGTGTGTTCTTCCAATCCTACTGCCTTGTTCCACGTCATATAGTCAAGTTTCTTAGATTTTGCTCAGTATACAAATAAAACTGGTGAAGGATCCAACCCTGTTGCACAACTTCCCTGATTTTTTTTTAAGTGAACATAATCTATTTTATTACCAAAACATTAAATTTTGACACATTGCTTTATTCACTTTCTAAAAAGCTATTATCTGACTTAAACCTGTTCAGCAAAAATGTTAATAAATTAAATCAATCACACCGTGGGTCTGTTTAAAACTAAGAACATGTTTTATGATAAACAATGCTAAATCTGAGCGGTATGCACTGTCAATGTGTCATTTTTTCACGATGTTCAGCTTAAAATGAAAACAAAACCAACCACATGCTAATACACTTTTGAAAGGTTCTCAAAAACTCTCCACATCATCCACATCCCTGTGTGTTACCATCCATCTGTTTCTTCACTGAGGTACAGAATGCAGCCACGTCGGGTGAGTCAAGGCACTCGTCCTACACTGTCCAAGCCCGCCCACATTAGGAGTCATATCCAGAGGAGGGGTGATAAAGAGACATTGCCCCAACCTTGTTCACTTGCCTTTTATGTAATCCCTGTTCTTCAAAAACGAAATCATCAGCTAAGAAGTCCATAGCTGATTTTAAGAACAGTGATTCTAAGTCAATGCACATTAAACATAGGTTAGTATTTAGAAGTCACAAATTCTGAAAAACGAAAACAATAGGCAAATATAGAACAACTTCCCTGATTTTAAACCAAGCAATATATCCTTCTTGGTTTGAACCACAGTCCCTCCATGAACAGGTTTCACAAAAATGTAATTGTTATTAAATGACAAATAACCATGTGAAAATAAAGCAATAGGAAATGAAAATTATAACCAAGGTGAAATACAACAGTGCACCTAATTAAAATAGTTAACACTAAAAATATTAACTACATAAGGTCTGATTAGGCCAAAGACTAAATGGACACTCACACTTTACTGAATGAGAACACAAACTGGGACAAGTTTTTTAGGGAATCAGCTTGACAGTTTTATAGATAGTTAAAACACACACTCACCATACAACACATCAATCTCATTTCTAAGTATTTATCTTAGAGAAATTAAAACATGTATTCATGCAAAACCCAACACAGGAATATTGGTAGTAATTTCATTTAAAATAAAAAACTGGAAATAAAAATGTAAATGAGTATGGATAAACAAATCAGAGCAAATTCAATAAGAAATAGAACAGATGACTGATACTGGTAATAATCTGAATGAATTTCAAAGGTATTATCATGGATGAAAGAAGCTAGGCTCAAATAATGATATGCTATAAGGCCCCAGGAATAGATGGTTATACCAAATTGATATATTTCAGCTAACAGATGCTGCCCTGGACGTGCTCAACCAAGTTGTGCCAAGAAATCTGGAGAACAACCACCTGGCCAACTGCCTGGAAGAGATCTATATTTGTTCCCATTCCAAAGAAGGGTGACCCAACAGAGTGTGGAAACTACAGAACAGTATCATTGATTTCACATGCAAGCAAGATTCTACTGAAGATTATCCAAAAATGACTGGAACAACACATCAGCAGAGAACTGCCAGAAGTCCAGGCTGGGTTTAGAAGGGGTCGTGGTACTAGGGATACTGTAGTTAAGGTTAGATGACTCTTAGCTGAAAGCAGGGAATACCAGAGGAATGTATATCTGTGTTTCATTGACTCTGCAAAGGTGTTTGACTGTGTGGATCATAAACTGTGGCTGACTCAGAGAAGAATGGGAATCCCAGAACACTTGATTGTGTTAACGCAAAACCTATACTTGGATCAAGAGGCAGTCATCAGAACAGAGCAAGGAAACAATGCATGGTTCAAAATTGGGAAGGGCGTACGCCAGGGATGTGCCCTGTCTCTATACCTTTTCAACCTGTATGCAGAACAGATTATCCGGGAGGCTGGGCTCTATGAGGAGAAATGTGGGGTCAAGATTGGTGGAAGATCTATCAACAACCTGCAATATGCAGATGATACAACCCTGCTTGCTGAAACTGAGGAGGACCTGAAGCGCTTGCTGCAGAGGGTCAAGGACTGCAGCCTCCAATATGGATTGAGGCTCAATGTCAAGAAGACAAAGATTCTCACCACTAGACCAATTGGCAGCATCAGGATGGACAGTGAAGAGATTGAGATTGTTCACAGCTTTAGCTTGCTTGGCTTCACAGTCAACACTCTTGGCACCAGCAGCCAGGAAATTGGAAGACGTATTGCCATGGGAAGTCTGCTGTTAGGGACCTCTCCAAAGTACAGAAGCGAAATGGTGTCTCTCATGGTCTTTGTTATCACTTGTTATACATCAGAGAGTTGGACAATGACTAAGGAGGATAGAAGGAGAATCGATGCCTTTGATCTTTGGTGCTGGAGAAGAGTACTGAGGGTACCATGGACTGCTAGGAAAACAAACAGATTCATCCTGGAAAAGGGTCAAACCAGGCTGCTCCTTGGAGGCATGGATTCTGAGACTCCGTCTAACGTACTCTGGACATGTTGCAAGGAGGGACAGGTCCTTGGAGAGGGACATAATGCTTGGGAGGGTGGAGGGGCAGCACAGAAGGGGAAGGCCCCCTATGAGGTGGATTGATTCAGTGACTGGGGTAATCGGCATGGGTGTGTCAGAGATGGTGCGATTGGCACAGGACAGAGCAGAGTTTAGGGCTGTTCTACATAGGGTCGCTATGAGTCGCAAGCGACTCAACGGCACATAACAACAACAACACATGATTTATTTAGAGGATCTATCTAGAAAAGACAAAACCATACTGATTGACAAGTTGGAGTGACAGGACATGACTATCAAGTTAGGTTGTAATTATTTAAACTTCTCTGTATAACCACTGTGATATTATACACAGTTATGAAATATTATGAAATATATTATGAATATATGAATTTTTTTTAAAAACTCGAAAAGGTGTGTTAGAATCTTGGTAATTGATAAAATTGGAAAGCTTAATGCATACTTAAATAGAATGTGGATTTAAGATAACCTTTCATGGAATGGAGGTGGGAATAAGGAAAATTTAAATTTAACCTGATTACGGGTCATCTAAAGGAAGTGGCTTAATGGTAATGAATTTCACTGTTAACACAAAAGTATGTGGTCCAAATCCAGCAATTGCTCTACTGGAAAGAGATAGGCAATCCCTTTTCATGTGATTTACTTTCTCTAAAAATCCTTTGGAGGTTTGGCTATGGGTCGCTTCTGACTTGACAATACACAACAATAACAACAAAGTGGCTCATCTTTGGTTTCCTCTTTATTTCTATTTAAAAGTGTTAGAACTAATATTTTCGCTCTTGATATTTGATAAAATGCTTTTTTGCCAACATTAACAAATGTTCCATGTCTAAAATGAACAGTTCTTTCTTTCTCTGATTGCTATCTACATTATTGCTAGTCTTAAGTAAAACATTACTTGTGAATTATGCATCACGTTTTTAAAATTTCAGGAACAAAATAGTATATGTTGTGTGTGTGTGTGTATATATATATATCTATATCTATCTATATATCTATATCTATATCTATATCTATATCTATATCTATATCTATATCTATATCTATATCTATATATATATATATATATATATATATATATATATATATATATATATATATAATTCTTTGTCCTTTCATCTAGAGAACAATTTCTTTTGAATAGCTTTCACACTTTCTTATTACAGCCGTCACAAGTAACCAAAGAGGCACAAACAATTTTAAAAAGAAAACGGAAGGAAAAGTCTGGTGAGACTGAACAAATATACACACACATATGCATCCCCTTTTCTCTCTGCTAAAGGATTTAAAGGCCCTTTTTGTCACCTGATAAACCATTAAAACTAACTTTTTAAACAAACTATTCCAGGCAGGGAGAAAAATGCAACAATGAATAAAAAGAAATCCAAAGTCTCTGTAAATGTTCATTAAAACTAATTTTAAAAAACCTGGGGGAAAAAACCCCAACTATTCCATAAATTAGAATAAGATTAAGACTTTTAGCAGTGTATTTTATAATGATTACACCTTTTGTAAGCTCTAAGGAATACAGAGGGCTCTGTGGTGGCAAGGGCAACAGGGAATAACAATGTTAACTCAAAGTTCACTTTCTCTGGCAGAAAATTCAAATCGATCATTCACTCTGCAAGAGAAAGATGGGCCAATCCCTCCCAAAGTAAACCCAAGAGAGGGTCAGCTAGAAGTTGTTCGTGACTCCACAGCAATGAGTTTGAGTTTTTGGAGTAGAGAATGTTAGAGAAATCGGCTTATCAACCCAATTAACTCTTGGGTTATGCAGGGGTAGAGCAAGGAGGGCAAGTAAGTGCATTACTAAATTTCCTGCTCCTGTTTTAACAAACGTAGGCTGATTTTATCTACTTTTTAATGTCATTTTAATAAGAGTTATGTGGCTTCAGTGTTAAGACTTAACTGTGCTGCAATCCAAAAGGCTTGCAGTTCGAAGCCACTGGCTGCTCCATAGGAGAAGGATGGGCAACCTCCTGTATGAATTACAACTTCTGAATGTCTGCTGGAAGATAAGCTCTAAGTTAATTCCTACTTGACAGCAAACAATGACAACAACATGTGTATAAAGTACTGTGGCAGGCATGGGAAACAGGCTTAAAAAGTTTAACAAATAGTGAACCTATAACTCTAATGTAGTATATTACAATCAATGGCAATGAGTTTTGTTTTGATTGCACAGAATGTGGTTCCTGGACCAGCAACACAAAGCATCATCTGCAAGTCTAATTAAAGATATGGTCTTATATATCTCACTCTAGATCTATTGGATCAGACCTACATTTTATAAAATTCCTAGATAATTTAAGTACATAAAATATGGACAGTAAAGGTATAAATTCTCTACCATCTGTCCTCAAAGATAAGTCACGACTGAGAGTTTGGTAGCAGTGAACAGGTGTGCTGTTCTCTTTGTACCAAGTGGAACAGGTGTGACTACCAACACATAAATCTGTGATCTTTTACAGTGTACATCTTAAATCTCAGTTCAGACTTTGCCTCTCACTGACTATTATACATGGCCTTGATCTTGATGAGTTTACTTCTGAGTCATATTTAGCTATATTTATAGTAAATATATACTTTATATTCTTTAAGTAGAAACAAAATCTGACTCTGTTCAGCAAAGAGGTCACATTTCATCTTCGCTTGGATTAGTGGAACCTCAGTGTCTTTAACGGTCAATGTACCTCAGTTTATCGGTCATGTACCTTCACCTCCAGATGTACTCATTTATGTATCATATGGTTCTCAGGTCTCCTCTGTTCCAGTTTACCTTTCAGTATTAGCTCATCTGCAGAGCACAGACCAGACATTTTAAAATGCATTCAATGCTAAAAAGGCTACCTACATCAGAGTGACTGCTTACTCAAATGGCTCTCACAGGTGGTCAGCATATAACAACACTGTAAAGAAAGGACCATCCTCATGCACACCCACGTTTATCGTGGCTTTGTTCATAATAGCAAGGAGGTGGAAGTAACCTAAGTGTCCATCAACAAACAAATGGATAGAGAAGCTGTGGTATATTCACTCAATAGAATACCACGCTGCATTGAAAAACAAGGAACTCATGCAATATTATTCAAAATGGGTGACCCTGGAGGACATTATACTGAGTGAAGTATCTCAGTCACAGAAGGACAAATACTGCATGGTGCCACTGTTGTAAAACAGGACTGTCGGTGGGGTTGGAGGGAGACTGAGAAAGATGGGATAAATAATGTATACTGCACTGAAACAGATTAGGGAGAAAACTGTTTTAAAAGGTATATGTGATTAGGTATTTTTGTCATGATGAGAGTCCAGAACGATGGCTGCAAAGTGGAGTGGACCGGGAGTGACTATAAAATAATGAAATAATTTTTCTTTTACTTTTCAAAGAGGGGAGTGTACTGGGGGGGGGCGAGGGAGGGAAGAAACGTCCATTTTCATAGCTTTTATGTTCAGGTAGGAAGTATGAGAGTCACCAAGACAAATTTGTTAGAAATGTATTCTTGAAGAATCTTGTCAGTCTATTAGAGGAGACAGACATGCATGTAAAGAATAGTAAAAGAGGAAAAAAAGGCATACAAAACTACACACCCAACCACCCACATAATGCCAGGTAGCCAATTAGACTAGAACTGCTTGTTGGAGTTTCCAAGGCTGTCATCTATGGAAGCTGAAAGGCACATATTTCTCCTGCAAAGCAGTCGGCAGGTTCAAGTTACCAACTTCTTAGTTAGCTGTCTAGTGCTTCAACTATCACGCCATAAGGACTCCTCATACAGGGCTATAATCTCTGGGGATTTATCAGTGTCATGCTATCCTTTTTAATGTAAAAATATCTCAACAAACTACTACAGATCACCTCCCATATGCCAGGTATTAAATAGAGCCTGGTGCGAGTACAAGGGAAGGAATGAATTATCTTATCCTCGGGAAGTTTCCAGTTTAAATTAACAGCTTATAAATAGCAAATTTGAGTATGATACATATAGGGTATTATGTACAAGGGGAGAGGAGAGCACTGTAAAAGAGAGGCTTCTTGAAACAGCTGAAGTTATGTGTTAAAAACGGCAGGAAAACAGGTTTATCTATATAAAAGTATTATTAAACATATTATATAACATATTAAAGTATGTTTATCTATATGGTTAACAGTAACACACATCAAACTTGACCCCACAGACTTCTCTAATGTGACTGTCATCAGTTGAACTTTTGACCAAAGGTGGATATGTCTTTAAAATCCCATAGGGCCCTCTGGCCTGTCACCCTCAAGCCAAATTTATTAATTTTAGAATTAATATTCTTTAGGTGATACAGCAATCATTTGTCTATTTCCTGTACTGAATAACTTGGAGTTGCTGTGATACTGAACACTGTGCCAACTTGTGTCAAATACCATAATGTTTACCCATCATGTACAATGTTTGGAGGAGCTTCCAGATTTATTCAGGCTGGGAAGCAGGAGTGGCATCCTCCTCCTAAACTAGATGCCTCTGGAAACTCTATAAATGTATAGAAGTGATTTAAGCTATAGAACAGACTTCAGGTCTTTTGTGCAAGGATCACTATGAGTCTTTTTCAACATGAGGACATTTAACCACTGCTAAATGAGACTAACGTTACATCTGGAAGAACATTCTTCCACTTTGTACATCACTTGTTGTCAATGTGCTGCATGAAGTAACATGGGTTTGCTGTGATGCCGAACCATGTGCCACTGAGGTATCAAATACCATAATAGTTTCCTAATGCGGACAGTGTTTGGTGGAGATCCTAGTTGTAAAACAGGTTTGGAAGCAGGAGTGGCAACCACTTCCTAAACCACATGCCTCTGGAAACTCTATGAACTTGGAGAGATGACAATAGTTATGGAAAGACATTAGTCTTTTGTTCAGAGCAGGTATGAGTCATGCTTGACTCGATGACAATCAACAACATATAGCTAACATATCAAAAGAAAACTCAGTCAATCCTGACTCACGATAAGTGTGTCCATCAAGTTTTCAAAGCTGTAAATCTTTATGAGAAGTGACTGTCCACATTTTTCACATGGAGCGGCTAGTGGAGTCAAAGCACCAACCTTTCTGTTAGCAGCAACATGTAATCCATTTAGCTACAACCAGGAGAAGATAACATACATGAATGGGACCTTCTAAGACTCAAATCCCTATGCACATCCAAAAACTTCTCCAGTAGGGTAAAAAGGGAAGCCACTGACTGGGAAAAAGTATTCAGTAATAACATATCAGATAAGGGACTTATATCCAGAATTTATGAAATACTTGAGCACCACAACAAGATAAAGGTAAATAATCCAATAGAAAAATGGGCACAGGATATGAACAGGCACTTCACCGAAGACGACATTCAGATGGCTAACAAACACATGAAGAAATGCTCAAAATCCCTAGCCCTAAGAGAGATGCAAATTAAAAAAACTATGAGATATCATTTCACCCCAGTCAAAATAGCAAAATTTAACAGAACAGCAAGCAACAAATGCTGGCGAGGTTGTGGAGAAACTGGAACCCTGATTCACTGTTGGTGGGAGTGTAAAATGGTGCAACCCCTGTAGAAAGCAGTATGGCGCTTTCTCAAAAAGTTGCAAATAGAGATACCATTTGACCCAGCAATTCCACTACTGGGAATATACCCTGAAGAGACCATAGCTGACATCCAAGCAGACATATGCACACCCATGTTTATTGCAGCTTTGTTCACAATAGCAAGGAGTTGGAAACAACCTAAGTGCCCATCAACAAACGAATGGCTAGAGAAGCTGTGGTATATTCGCACAATGGAATACTATGCTGCATTAAAAAACAAGGAACTCATGCAATATTATTCAAAATGGTTGACTCTGGAGAACATTATGCTGAGTGAAATATCCCAGTCACAAAAGGACAAATATTACATGATGCCACTGTTGTAGAATGGGACTGTCCTTGGGGTTGGGGAGAGACTGAGTAAGATGGGTTCAATAATGTATACTGCACTGAAACAGAGGAGGGAGAAAACTGTTTAAAAGAGATATATAACTAGGTATTTCTGTCATCACAGGAGACTAGAGCGAGGGCTACATGGTGGAGGGGACCTGGGGGAGGGTTTGTAAAACAATTAAAGAATCTTTTCTTTTACTTTTCCATAATTTTTGGACTCATGTACTTATAACTTGTTAGTAAAATTTGTGTCTTCTAGGTTGCAACACCCCCATGATACATCTTCAAGGATATGAACATGTACGGCCAAGCACAATCAATAAGAGTGCATCTAAACTCCAAAATCAATCTCCATATTAGTCTATGTGTTTCCTACTGCCAAAGGGCCCCTTTAGAGTAGTGAGAGAAGATCTTCACCCTGAAACCCACAGCGTCCCTTTTCAGCAGGAAGTAGCTAAGAGAATACACCATCCCCTTTTCCTTATGACTCAGGGTGAAGTCTCTCTCAGGGAGGAGTGATAGGGAATGGCAAAGGACACACTGACAAAGAAGATTAATCAGAACTGGCTTTGACAAGCACTGTGGCATTTGGACAAGAACAAACTGGGAGGAGGGTAGAGAGAATAGTGCAACAATGAATGAATGGAAACCCAAAATCTCTGTAAATGTTTATGAAAATTAATAAAATATAATTATAGAAAAAATAAAATAAAAAATCAATCACAGTCCAAAAAAAAAACCCAACATGTAATCCATTTAAACTACCATGGCCCTTACATTTAGTATTGTTGTTGTTAGGTGCTGCTGAGTCAAATACAACTCATAGAAACCCAATGAATGATAGATCTGTACCCTGTCCAATCCTGTGCCATTTTCATAATCTATAACATACCTGAGCCCACTGCAGCAGTCCCTGTGCCAATCTATCTGGTTGAGAGTCTTCCTCTCTTTCGTCAACCCCCTATTTTTCCAATCATGATGTCTCTCTCTAAAGAATAGCCTCTTCTAACATGCCCACAATATTTGTAATCTTTGCCACCAAGAAGCATTCCAGCTGCACTTTTGCCAAGCCATATCTGTTTGTTCTTTTGGTAGTCCATGGGATACTCAAGACTCTTCTCTAACACCTCAGCGCAAAGGCATCAATTTTTTCATCCTCATTCACTGTTCATCTCTAAGATGCACAGGAAGTGACTGAAATGACCATGACCTGAATTAGGCACACCTTAGTCTTAAAACTGACATAATTGTTCCTCAGTAATTTGGAGAGGTCCCTGACTTCAGACTTTCCCAGTGTAATATGTCTCCTGACTGCTTGTGCTGATTGTGGATTCACGTAAGAGGAAATCACTGAAAGTTTCAATCTTTTCTCCATCTGTCATTACATCATCTATCAGTGCAATGGTGAGCCTTTTTGTTCTCTTGATGCTAAGATGTAACCCATACTGAGGGCTGTAGTCTTTCATATCCTGCAGAAAGCACTTCAAGTCATCTACACTTACAGTATCACGGTTCTGTCATCAGCAAAATGCAGGTTGTTGATAAATCTTCCTCCAATCCTGATGCCACATTCTTTTTCAGAGTCCAGTTTAATTATTTGTTCAATATACAGATTAAACAGATATGAAAAGAGGATATAACCTGATACACACTTCTATTTTTAACCACTGTGAGTACACAGTATCTAGCAAATGATAAACAATAAATATTGATTGACTGGTTAATTAATTAATGCAATTGATCAGGCCAAGAAAGGTGTGAACAACATTAGCATACAATGCAAAAATGTGGGGGGTAAAAGGACGCAAGTATAATACAGCATAAACGGTTGTTAAGTAAACAATACAAATGGTATGAGAACTGCAGGTAAGGAGTCTAGGACCTAAGACTCAAGGCTCAAAGTGATAGAAAACAAGAATAAGGCACTTGAGTAAATTGAATTTATCAGAGTCTGGAACAGAAACGAGGCTGGTAATCAATGAATGTATGATTATAAATTGATGTAATGTAAGTTCACTGATCTTTTTCTTTAAGAGATACACAACACTTTGGGAAAGTAGAGAAGGAAGAGATTAACCCTTATTTTAACACTAACAGGATCACAAACCATTTACTAGGCCTCTGCGAAATCAATTATCAATGGGTGATCCTATCACCCATTCCTTGAGTTAGTATTCTAAAGCCAAGGAGCCCTGGTGGTACTGTGGTTAACACAAATGGCTGCTAATCAAAAGGCTGGTGATTAGAATCCAACAACTGCTCTAAAGGAAAAAGATGAGGCAAAATGCTTCTGTAAAGACATACAGATTTAATTCTGTTCTACAGGGCCACTTTTTGAATAAATGGACAGTACTGAATTTGGGGTTTTTTGGTATCCCAAAGTATATAGAATCCATCTGAAGTGATGACTGAATAAAGACCTCTATTTCTTGATTTTGTTTTTAAATATAAACAAGGTACTTAAGTTTTACAAGTTGGTGAATCAATCATACTTGATTACAGAGCCTCAAAAAACAACACACAGAACAGTATGTAGGAAGCGCTAAAAAAACTTCATTATGTGTTACATGGGATAGCTGTTCCTTAATCAAAAAATAACAATTACTCCATCACGGTATATGACAAAACAAATGACAGTAACTCTGAAAAATGTGGTAGATAACACAATTTTAAAAGGAGAAAGCCTTTAAAAAAATGCTAATGTTGAAATTGAAAAAAAAATATCTTTTTAAGTGAATCCTAAGGAAAACCATTTCCAAGTAAATATTACATATAAACAGATATGCAAATTCTCGTTGCTTTCTTTTCCCTTATGAAAACAGCATTTAAAATTGAATTTTTAGAAAGCTAGAAACTTTAAAGACATACAGGCTGCTTTTGTACTGGCTGAACAAGAGAAGGAAAATTGGAAAGGAAATGGAAAATACATTAGACACACAAGTCTGAAAATGCATTGCTTGCTTTGCTCTCTGCCTGGCAAGGCTGTTGAGTTGCAATGACGAGTGATTTGATACAGACAAGTGCGCCTGAGAAAGCACTGCACATATGCACGATACAACTACTTACTAAAAAAATCTAGAAGAAAATTTTCTCTACAGATCTGAAGTTCAGAAGCTTTCTGGAAAAGGATTTTTAAATTAAGGTCAACATGACTGGCTGATGCTGAGCGTATTGGCCAGATGTCAAACTATAATTTTTAAAAAAAAGAAAAAGACATCTTAAATTAAAAGCATACTACACAGATCCAAAGAACCATTTAAAGTTAAAAAAAAAAAACAAAACAAAAAACAAGGCTCTTCGTCTCTGTAGTTTCTGGTTCAATTGCATCTTAAAACTCAAGAGACAGTCAATGATCCTTTAATAGGGGTTAACAGAAATAAGAGTTAATTTGCTCAGGCAAAATTCTTTCCTAATGAATCACTGCCCTTCAATTTGCTCTTTTATTTAACATTTACAAAGGTTGTTATTGACGTTTGCTGTATGTCACTGCCAGGGGACCAAGCTGTGTCTGTGCTCTGAAAGAACACAATGGAGATCAGGCGGAGTCATAATCAACATTGAAGCCTGCTTTCCTCATACTGCCAAATATATCCCAGTCCAAGCAATCTCATCTTAAGTTCTGCACAGCCAATTAAATTGATCATTGTACTGAATACAAGATAAGCTTTCTGCATTGCAAGAAATGATACAACAAGGATAACAAAAATGACTCAAAATTACCAACAACAAAACTGTACTGAATACGCCTCTCTTCTTACTTTTCTGTGGGAGCATTACTTATTTAAATATGCTCTTTGCACAAATAAAAATAATTTCTTAATATCTGCAAGCTTTCTTTTGACTTCTATTATCCATAAAACCCCTTTCAAAGTTAAAATAAACCATTTTAATAATAGTCTTAGCAGTAAGAGTGGCAGGATTTGAACTGGTATAAAACTACTTTCATCCAAACTGGGAGGGGAGGATATTAATTTTTTTATTTACAAAAAATAACAAATGTCTACCATATACTATTAAGACTTGAAGCACTGCAGAAGATCGAACACTTCAATGTAGATTACATTTCAACACCAAGCAAACAAAAATCCTCACCATTTAACAAGTAGGCAATACATATCATGAAAAATGGAAAAAAAGATTGAAGTAACAATTTCATTTTAGCAGAAACTCAAACCAAGATCCTTTGTAGCAGCAGTTAAGAAAGAAAAAGATGCACTGCCTGGTGAAAATCTACCACCAAGGACCTATTCAAAGTTTTAAAGACTGTGCACATAACTATCCAAGTCTTACACTTGATCTTAGCCAAAAGGCCAAGAGGTGATACCTATCCAAGTCTTAAGTGTTTTCAATTGCTTCCAATGCATATGAAAGGTGGACAATGAACAAAGAAGACAGATGAAGAATAAATGCCTTTGCACTGTGGTGTTGGTGAAGAGTACTGAATATCCTGTAGACTGTAAAAAGAACAAACCTATATTGAAGGAAGTGAAAACAAAGTGCTCCTTACAGGTAAGGATGGTGAAACTTTGTGTCACTTGTTGTTGTTGTTGTTATGTGCCACCGAGTCACCTGCAACTCATAGCGACCCTATGATGGTACTGTCAAGAGAAACCAGTCCTTTGAGAGAGACGTCATGCTGGGAAAGGAAGGTGGAAGGTTGACTAAAGAGGAAGACCCCCAACAATGGGCTTGAATATGACAGAAATCAAGAAGAGGGTGCAGGATATGGCAAAAGTCAGCTCTGTTCAAGAGATTTCTCTGAGTGGTAGCTGACTTGTCAGCACATAGCAACAATATACTATTGACATGTGAAGTACAATGTTAAATTCTTCCCAATGAGTATGTCTTTAACTCTCAAATCAGTCTTACAGATTCAGTATAATTACTATCCTCACTTATCTGTAAAGAAACTGATATTAAAAGCTAGGTGGGGCAGGATCTGAATGCAGGAATTCTGATATATGGAGGCATGGTGGTGCAGTGTTGAAACATTCATTTGCTAAGGTTGTTATGAATTGTAATTAACTTGATGGCACACATAGTCTGATAGCAGTCTCAGCTGCAGGAAGCCAGTTCTTACTTATCTTAATAAAGGAGTTCATTCATGGAAGATCGTGCAATTACAGTAATGGAAGAAGTCATTGTCTAATAAAGTGAATAATATCTAATTATAAATTATTAGTAAAAAAATTCATGTGCTTTTTTTCTTTCTCTTGATTTTTAGAGTTTAACAATTGAATTCAAACATAAAGTATTATTTTTCCGTGCTTGTTCTGTTCTTGCTCATAAACTGTCATTAAAGGAACAATCCAGCACGGCTAATAGTTTGATACTGATGTCAAATAATGATGAAATCTGGAAACATTCAGTGCTTAAATCAACCCACACCTGGAAAGAGAATCAATAAACGTTGACAAATCATGCTATCATTTTGTCCCAAGGTTTCTTCTCAAGCACCCTATCACTCTCTCCTAAACCAAATGCCTGCTTGGCTGCATTAAATCACTTCGGGAAGCAGAATATAATCCAGCCATCTAAATAAAATGAGAATAGCAATTTTTAAAAATAAGATTGATATTTTACACTATTTTATTTACAAAGTTTGTATACATTGTTTTTTACACAAGATCTTTACAATTTCCTATACCCACTCCTCCCTCTTCCCATCTAACTGTGCGACCCTAGGAATTTCACCTCTCTGCTCTTGATCTCCTCCCCTTGGATCCTCACACCCGTATTTCTAAAATAATGGTCTTATACAGTACTTGTCCTATGGGACTGCGTTAGTTCACTTAGTATAATGCTCTGCAGCACTTCCCAAGTTAGGTAGTGACTTTCAAAATCATCACTTCTGCATGCTGCGTAGTACTCCACTGAGTGAATGGACCCCATGTCTCCATCCATTCGATTGTGGTTGGCCATCTGGGCTGTTTACATGTTCTTGAAATGATGAATAACGTTGCTATGAACATTGGTGGCATAATCTCCGTTTGTGCCTCAGTTCTAATTTTCTCAGGGTATAGTCCAAGCAATTGAATAGCTGGGCCACATGTAATTTCTATGTTCAGATTCTGAGAAAATGGAGGATGGCAATGTTACATAATGTCTTACAGTGTTACCTCTTAAAAGAACAAGAGCTTATAGCTCTGTGTACCAACCAACCAATCAATCATCAAAGGAAAACCTATGAAATTATTTTGTAAGTATCAGTACAGACATAGATTAATATATGTCTGCTGTCTAAACTCCTATTAATCTCACAGGACTGAGCATAACTTTTCCAACAGGGTTTCCAAGGTTGTAACCTTCACAGAATCTGGCAGACTATTAGGTCTTTCTCTCAGAGTAGTTGGTGGGTTCAAATCTCAACCAACCAGGTTAGCTGCTAAACTCTTAACCAATGATTCACCAGGGTTTCTTAGTAACAACATATATCAAATGGGGGGAGGAGGGAGAAGAAAAGTGAAACTCAATTAATGAGCTATTGAGTCGCATAATCTTATTTGTAAATCAGGTAGTAGAAATTCAGGGTTAATTTGTCTATAAAAAGTGTTTATATATGGAACTCAGTGTCAATATAGTCTGACCATTAAAAAAGCATGCACTTAGAATAAAGACAACAAGTATAGATCAGTTAGTAGCATTATAAAGAAAACAATTAGCATTATAATACCTCAATTTCTTCACCTGAAAATTGAAATAAAATCTACCTCAAATGGCTTTTCTAAAGATTAAATATGACAATGTTACATAAAAGATTCTAACACAGCAAAGTTCTGTGGGAATTGGACAAAAGAAAGGACAACCACATTTCCCCCTATCTTTTCTAGGAACAGATCTGGAAGAAATACATGTTTTCTTTTAATCTCTCATTTTACAATCCTCTATTCTTCCCACTTGGTGCCCAGGATGCTAAACTCTTGATTCTAGAGCCACTCTTAACAGTGTTTTATCAAGAGGAATGAGGTATCTATCCCCTCAATTAAAACCTGTCTGCTAGAAACCAAGCAATCTGATTTAAAGTATACACTGGAATAAGAATAGGATGAGAGAGGATAGATAATGACCATTGTACTGAACAAATGAAAGAAAAAACTGTCAGAAATGAATATATGGCCAGGCATTATACATACATCAACAGCCCAGAATAGGAGATATACCACTGAAAAGAACATTGGAGATGGAGTGGAGGGAGTTAGGTAATTCTGCAACAATGAATGAATATTTTAAAAAAAAGTGAGGGAGGGGGAAAGGAAGGTGTAGGGGTAAAAAAAAATGTGCAGCAATGAATGAGTGAATGAAAATCTAACCTCTCTGTAAATGTTAAAATCTCAATCAAAATAAAATTTTATTTTAAAAAAATACTTTGGTATTTTGAAGGATTATGACTATTAACCCAACTCAGTTTTTACTGGTAGAATGAATACAAGGATGTGGGACAAAATTAAAATTAAAAGAAGAAACTGGTCTTTTCTAAGAATTGGCTTACTTGCTCCTTTAGGTCTTACTATTTTTCTAATACTTTTATTTTGTCATTTTAACAAAAGTTTACAGAAAAGTGAGATTTTGATTCATTCATTATTGCGCATTTTACCCCCTCCCCAAGTTGACTTTTTTCTTTTCATTAGTTTATTTACAAAATTCTAATACAAATTCGAACAAATTCTTTCAATTTCCCTCACCTCCCACCCATCAAATTGTACAACCCAATGATTAATGCCCTCTTTCCCCTGTACATCCACATCCCTCTGCTTCCAGCTTCTCCCACCCCTCCTGGATCCTTATACTCATTCTACAATAACGGTATTATACAATATTCATCCTTGTGGGACTGAGTTAGTTCACTCAGCATAATGCTTTCTAGTCCCTCCCAAGTTAGGTAATAATTTACAAAGTCATTGCTCCTGGGTGCTGCATAGTATGCCATTGTGTGAATGTACCATAATTTCTCAATCCATTTGTTTGTGGTTGGACATTTGGGCTGTTTCCATGTTCTTGCAATGGTGCATAATGCTGCTATGAACATTGGTGTACAAATCTCAGTTCGTGCCTCAGTTCTCATATTCTCAGGGTATATTCCAAATAGTGGAATAGTTGGGTCATAAGGAATGTCTATTTTCAACTTTTTGAGGAAAAACCAAACTGCCTTCCAGAATGGTTGTACCATTTTACAATCCCACCAAGAAGTCTAAGAGTTCTTTTCTCGCCACATCCTCTCCAACATCTATTACTTGCTGCCCTGTTAAACTTTGCCACTCTTACTGGAGATGACACCTCATTGTGGTTTTGATTTGCATCTCTCTTATTGCCAGTGATTTGGAGCATTTCTTTATGTGTCCGTTTGCCATTCAAGTATCGTCCTCTGTGAAAATTCTTTCCATGTCTTTTGCCCATTTTGTTATTGGGTTATCAGTCTTTTTTTCTTGTGGAGACCCAGGAGTATCCTTTACGTCTTTTATACTAGTCAAAATGTCTTCCAATATAAACTAAAATTTTCACCAGATTCTGGGTCTTTTTAAAAATTAGCCTCCACTTTAATCTATAAAGACAACCAGTTCCTTTTAAGCTGCAATGTTACCAATGTCACACCAATCTCACCAATAATTGCTTTGATGTTGAAATATGAGAAAAATGCAGAATTTCTCCCACATAGCTCATTTCATTAGTAAATGTTTAAAATACACTTAAACGACTAAATTCCAGAGAGAAAGGAAACGTCGTTATTAGGTGCCACTGAGTTGGCTCAGACTCTATGACTCCATGTACAACAAAACTGACTGGCTCTGTACCATCCTTACAATCACTGCTATATCTGAGCCCACTGTTATGCCCAGAGGCAAGACATCTCACTGATGGTCTTCCTCTTTTTTGACAACCCTCTATATCACAGAGAATAGCCAGTAATTTGAACAAAACTCTGGACCTAAGTGGTCTTTCTACTCATTAAAAATAAAGTAGGCAAACCCATGTCTTATCTCAGAAAAAAGAACTCACATAAATCTTTATGTTGTAAAACCACAGAAATGGTACACATTTGTTAAACTCAAAGTATTTTCTGCCTAATCCAAACCTCAATAAGCTATCTATTATTTTATGCTGTCATGCAACATAAACAAACAGAATAAAGTAAGATGCTTGTTAATTTAGCTTTCTTTTGTTTCTGCACTAAAAAACCCACAACCCTTGTTTTAGTACTGAGTTTGATAAGAAATAGATTTCATTCATCCATTTAGTCAATATATATTTATTAATGCCTCCTTTATCAAGGGCATTATGGTAGGCATCAAAGATAGAAAACAACTTGAAAGTCAGCCAGCTGCATTTAGAAGCCAAGAATGTTGTCTATTTTGGAAAGAAGTCTGTGAAGGATAAACATTGGGATTTTTGTCAAACTAGAAAGAACCAATTTCAAGACAGATTAAGGAATTCTAAAAGTGCTGACAGAAGTTAACCCTTTCCACTCTACCTCTCTTTACCAACACTTCCTCTTAAAATCACAATTGCTTCTGTAAACCTTACAGTAGTAGGCCAACCAGCCTGTAATTTTTCCACTGGCTGAAAAGCAGGTTGGGCTGCTTGCCAATCGTAACCATTTCCTAAGAAACAGGCTCCTGTTGGACCAATAAATAAAACATCACGTAATATGTTTACATGTGAAAAAGCAGTAAGCAATCACTTCTGTCACTGGGATAAACATGTTTTCAAAAAGAGATCACAAACATACACGCATGCGTATGTGCGCATTTATTATACATGTACCTAGGTAGATGTATGTATTCTTTTTAAAGGCTTCTGAGATATAGCTATAGACACCTGTTCTTTCTTTATCAACTAACTTTTTTCCTAACATTCTGCATTTATGATAACAGTAAAAACATCTCCTTATCTGACCTTTAAGCTAGGTATGGAACCTTTTTTACTAAATGAGAAAGTGTCTTATCTCCTGAACCTCTCCTCATACTTGATCCCTCCCATTCTACTCCTTTCCCTGGCTTTGAATGTAAAAACAAACAAACAAACAAACAAAAAAAAACACAAACAAACCAAAAGTTTAAAAAAAAGAGTACTATCTAATTACTAATTTTCCTTCATCTTCCCCTAACATTCCCCCTTCTACAACTGATTGGGTAAATGGGAAGGCTAAAAAGTACACAAGAAATTGAAGCAGTTATATCTGTAACTCACTGGGTTTTTTTTTTTTTTTTTTTAGAAACGCTCAGTTCTGATTAACTAATGACAGCAATCTATTAACTTTAATGTCAAATGTTAACAATAGATGAAACCATGTCCAGAGCATGGGAGAGTGGTTATAGGGTTGGCACATTATACTATCTGTACAACAAGTTCAATTCTTCCATCAATGCAACTCAAACTCATTGTCGCTGAGTTACTGACCTTCCATCAGGTTTTGGAGACTGTCAATCACCTGAGAAGAGACTACCCATCTTTCTACTGGGGAGAGATTCAAACTCCTTGTCCTTGAGTGGGCAGTACAGCTCCTTTTCTATTGGGCCACCAGACTGCCCTTACTAAAATAAGTCTAATTATAAAAAAGAAAACATTTCAGTTCAGTAATACGGTTTGCTTATTGATTTCTATTTAACTTCGAAACTGCGCAGGATGTTTAAATATTTCTTGTCTGTGTGAGAGAAACCTTTAGTTTACAGTTTCACAGTGGTAGAATTTTTAAAAATGTTAGTTTTAAGATAGATAAGAAATGGGGTTTTTTGGTACTTCATAAAAAATTACTGTTGTTGTTAGGTGCCGTCAAGTCGAGTATGATTGATAGACCCTATGAACAAAAGATATCCTGCACCATCCACACACTTTCTGACACACAGGAGGCCGACTGCTGTGACTACATTTTCTAATAATTGTGAGATAAGAGCTGAGAATTTCCAAAACGCTGGGGCTTTTTTACTGAGTAGTAAATTATTAGGCTTTTAAGCAAAATTTCATACACATGGCTCAATTTATTTTTGATATATGAGATTATGTGTAGAAGGCTTATAAAGTTGAGTACCCCTGAGTCAGAACCAAACCACAGCTGACCCTCCAGTGGGTTTACAGAGGCAGTTAATCACATAGGAGGAGACTACTCATCTTTCTCCTGTGGAGCAACTGGTGGATTCGAATCACATGCCTTCGGGATTGCAGTACAGTTTCCTACCACCAGGCCACCAGAGCTCCCCTATAAAGTAATAGAAAAGATAACAATAATGATAGTAAAAAGGTATCAAAAGTCTTGGGGTAATTGCAACCTGCCTGCATGCTGCTAAGCTTCTTAGCCAGGAATCCTAGCCAACCTAAAGGTGCTCTGTCATCAGAGCAGATCTGTGATTTCCAGTCATGAGTATATAAGATGACGATGGAGGACTGCAGTCAGGATCCCGAGAAGTCACTTTGTCTAGACCCCAGGATTCATCAACTGTGCACTTAGAGGAGTTGGGACAGTCTTTCCAGAGTACCCAGAACCTCAAGTGGGTTTTGAGAAGGGAAGGTCCAATCCTGTTTGAAAATTCTCACCTAATCAGCTATACTTGTGGTGTAAAATGGCACAAGCAAAATTGTCTGCCCAGAAATAGAAAAGTTGTTTTGCAGAATGCTATTTTTCACATAATAACTATTAAAAATTTTGATCGTTGGAATCTAATTATGTCTGTAAGTGACGTTATGTGTGTGTGTACACATATACTGAGAAGGCTTAGAAAAGAGGCACATTCTGAATACAATAATAGAACCTGCATGACTAATGACTTTTCAGTTACAAATACTTTTAAAAATCCCAAGCATATAAATGGTGATGATACATGTATACCTTGCCAGATGTATTATAGAGTAATCAAACTCATTATATCTATGCGAGGAAATGAGGCTATCCTATCAATGTCATCAGTCAGAATAAGGCCAGGGTTTGGCTGAAGAAAATACCATTAATTACTCATACGCAAGCTTGAGTTGAAGCGTAAGAAAATGAAAGCAAATCCATGAGAACAAAATTAGAATCCTGAGTCTATCTCATGTAAATGCAGAGACCATTTCAAGAACAAATTTGAGACAATTAATACTAATGACTGAAGACCAGATGAGTTGGGAGATTACATCAAGGATATTATACATAACGAAAGGAAAGGGTCATTAACACGTTGCCACAAATGATGGCAAAATGTGTTTCTAAGCATGGTTGTCAAGTTAAAAGTGTGCAGCAACATGTTAAAAAGATAGTAAAGTAGGGGAGCTCTGGTGGCCTAGTGGCAAGAAGCTGCAACTACAATCCCAGAGGTGCATGGTTCGAATCCACCAGATGCTCTGCCAGGGAAGGAGGGGCAATCTCCTCCGGTACCAGTCAGATCTGATTTGACGGTACACGCACACAAAAATAATAATAAAAAAAAAGATAGTAAAGAATAACATGGACATCAGAAGAGACCTGGAAACTTGTTCTACAACACAGGGAAGCAAAAACATATGGAAGAAATGATGAACTAAAAGAACTGAAAGATTTCAAAAAAGCAGCTCCAAATGACAAAACCAACCATTACCAAGAAATGAGCAAAATTCTGGATTTAACCACCTGGGAAGAGCATGCTTGGTATTTCTGAAGTTGAAAGAAATAAAGATTCAAGTCCTGAGTTACAATACTGAAAGAGTATAAGGACAAAATATAAAATTATGAAGCATCAAAAGATGAAGGCAATACAAAGCTACTACACTGAACCACTTCAAGAGATAACATATGGTCAAGAATCAATGGTAATGAAGGAAGACGTTCAAGCAAGTATCAAAAGCATTTTCTGTGCTTACTCATCTACAGCTAGCTACCTTTCCAACTTGGTAAAAAGGGAGCCTAACTGTGCCCATTCCAAAGAAAAATGATTCAAGAAAAGGCATAAATTACCCAGAAGTACCATTAAAATCACTGATCAGCTAAATCTCGCAGAAAGCAGTTATTTTTTAAAAATGCCTAGAAAAACAAAGGACTGCTAGAAACTCAAGTTTGATTTAGTAGAGGACATGCAATGACAACTGCCACTGATAATATCAGATAGATCTTAGCTGAAAGCAGAAAACACACAAAAGATGTTTATTTGTGGTATATTAACTACGTTGAAACATTCAACTGTATGGATTATAATAAGCTCTAGATAAGAATGAGATTTCCGGAGCACTTAATTGTACTCATACAGAACCTGTACACAAACCAAGCAGCAATGATTAGAACAGAACAGGTGACAGATACTACATATGGTTTAAAAAAAGGAAAGGTGTACTTCAGGATTTTAGCCTTTCAACATACTTCATTTGTATGTTGTTGTGGTGGTGGTGTACTGCAGAGTCAAAATCAACCCATAGCTGGCCCTCCAGTGGGTTTTGAGAGGCAGTTAACTGGATGAGAGGAGACTGCCCATTTTTCTCCCACAGAACAACTGGTGGCCTCAAACCACGTGCCTTTGGAATTGCAGCACGGCTTCTTGCCACCAGGCCACCAGAGTTCTTCATTTGTATACTGAGCAAATAATCAAAGAAGGTGACTACATGAAGAATTAGGTATGAGGATTGGAGAAAACCTCATTAACAAACTGCAGTATGTGCAGACTTGTCTGCTGAAAGTAAAGCAAACGGTAAACACTTATTGAAGGAAATGATAATTCTCACAACTGGATCAGAGATACAGTAAATGGGAGCCAGACTGTTAAGATTTCATTTTATTTGCATTCTTATGCAAAAAGCAGTCAAGAAATCAACTAATGGGGTACCCTGGACACATGAGCTTCTAAGAAATTCTCTAGTGCTAAAGAGCAAGTATGTCACCCAGGTACTTAAAAGTGTATCAGACCGAGCCAGAGTCTTTTCAGTTACCTTACATGTATGCAGAAGTTGGACAATAACTAAGGAAGAAAGAAGATGAGCTGATGCGTTTGCAATATGAGGCTGGTATACTGAATACAGAACTGACTGTCAAAACAACAAACAAATCTGTCTTAGGAGAAATGCAGTCAGACTGAAGTGAAGATGAAGAGACTTCATTTCACATATTTTAAACATCAGGATGGGGTAAGGCCCTTAAAGCAAGGTACTGTGCCATGGAAAGTAAGAGAGATGGACTGATACAGTAGTTACAACAGTGGGGTATAACACAGCAGAAATGATGAAGACAGCATAGGATTAAGCAGTGTTTTGCTCTATATAGTTGTGAAGTCTTCATGATGATGCCTAGCAACAACAAAATAGAACACGGTATTCTGGGTTAGATTCTGGAGAAAAGAAATAACATATAGAATTTACTGCAGCAAAAAAAAGAAAAATTAAAAAAAAAATTTCCCCAGTTTTGGTAAATATACCCTGTTTAAGAGAAGCACTAGTGGTCTAATGGCAAGAAGCTATGAGGCAATTGTGAAGGAATGTGGTTTGAACTCCACTAGCTGCTCCACGGGAGAAGGATGGGCAAATGCCTCCCATGTGATTAACTGCCTTTGAAAACCTGCAGGAAGGTCGGCTATGGGTGAGTTCTGACTTTATGATACACAACAACAATAACTGCATTAAAGGGAAGATATAAATACTGGATAAAGAATACACAAGAAGTCTTTGTACTAACTTTGCAAGTATTCTGTGTATCTAAAATTACTGCAAAATAAAAGGCTTATTTCGGGGTAAACTTTGTTGTTGTTTCTGTTTTTTTTTAAAAGAACAATTACAAAAATAAAATTCTTTATTAGGCTTAAAGTTTTAAAATTAAGAGTCCCCTATCTCTAATGATGGTGGTCCTGATGGGCAAGTAAAAGGAAGTTTTGGGGGTCATGTTTGATGTGTATTATTGCTCTTTCCACCCTAAGAGCAGGTGTTCTTGAGCCTTTGCCTAGGGTGGAAGTCTGCTCAAACACATGGCTTAAAACCCTGCAGAGGGAGGGGAGGGACCTTCTGGCAGGGCCTGGAAGACTCCACTCTGGAGTTTCGGCTTTTTGCTGCTTTTGGATGGTGGTTCTGAGGGACAAGTAAAGTGAAGTTTTTGGTGGGTTATTCTTTTTTTTTTTTTTTTGGAGGGGGGACTCGTGTTTAATGTGTATTACTGCTCTTTTCTCCCCAAGAGCGGGTGTCCTTGAGCCTTTGCCTAGGGTGGAAGTCTGCTCAAAGATGTGGCTTTAAGACCATGGGCCAAATTTATTTCTTTTCGAATGAGTACTTCTTGAATGATACAGCAGTCTTTTGTCTATCTGCTTAACTGAACAACTTGGTCTTGCTGTGATGCTGCACACTGTTCCATAGTCTTGTCAAATACCATAATGGTTACCCATTATGTACCCTGTTTGAATAAGCTTCCAGATTTATTTATGCTGGAAAGCAAGAGTGGCATCCACTTCCTAAACTAGATGCCTCTGGAAACTCTACAAACTCTCTAAACTCTATAAATGTACAGAAATGAAGATAGTTATAGAACTGAGTTCTGTACAGAAATTATGTTAGTTATAGAAAAAAGTTTAGGTGTTTTGTGCAAAACTTACTCTCAGCTGTTTTCAACCTAACGACCCTTAACTGCTGCTAAATGAAACTTGCTGTTATATCTGGAGGAACATTCTTCGATTTTGTACATCACTCTTTGTCTGTGTGCAGTATGAAGTAACCTGGGTTTACTGTGATGCTGAAACTTGTACCATTGGGGTATCAAATATCAGAATGATTTCCCAATGTGGACAGTGTATGGTGGAGCTCCCAGTTGTAAAACATGTTTGGAAGCAGAAGTGGCATCCTCTTCCTAAATCACATGCCTCTGGAAACTATGAACTTGGAGAAATGATAATAGTTATGGAAAGACATTAGGTCTTTTTTTCAGAGTTGCTGTGAGTCATGCCTGACTTGAGAGCAATCATCATCAACAACGACATCTCTAATGAATCGAGTTCTAGTGGCCTAATGGTAAGGAGCTGCACTTGCCAATCCAAAGGCATGTCGTAAGCATCCACCAGCTGCTCAGCGGGACAAAGATGAGCAATATATTCTAATGCAATTTACTGTCTCTAAAAACCTGCTAGAGGGTCAGGTATGGATTAGTTCCAACTCAACAACACATAAAACTAACAATCCTTAAAGAGAAAAATCATAACAAAAACTCTGAAGACTGGAAACCTCAGCCAGGTTTTACTTTCAGATTCACCTTTCAAAATGACATTCTAGCAACAAGATCATAAACTACAAAACTCTGTTGTAGAAAAGGAAAATAGAATCACTCAAGAAATGTTACCTTACTAATTATTTACTGTCACTGTATTTCATTATATAAGCATTATACAACAAAATGTGGATTTAAGAAGAAATAACAGGGAAAGGAACTTCGTAGGTAAACCAGTGTAAAATTTAAAAATAAAAAAGAACTGCAAGATATTAAACCACCCCCCAAAAAAAGGTATAGAGTTCTGTCAGAAAAAGAGTTAAACACACTCTCAATGATAAAATATGGTAAAAAGTTATAGTACTCTGTGAGTTGTCCAATGTATTATTTCTGTTAAAGTCAAAGTGGTTAGACTGTAGAATATATGCTAGAGGGAAGGATGTAAAACTGAAGCTAAGCTGTATAATGAAGGTTCAATTCTTTTTTTTTAATCTGTGCTATCTTTTCTAAAATTTATCATTAATTTCAATAAAAATTTACAGAGACTTTGGATTTCCATTCATTCATTGTTGCACTTTTCTCCCCTCCCAACCCTCTCCCCTAGTACACTACTCTCTTGGAAAAGTAAAACAAAAATTCTTACATTGTTTTACAATCCCTTCCCACAGGTCCACTCCACCATGCAGCCTTCGCTCTGGACTCCTGTCATGACAAAAATATCTAATCACATATCCCCCTAAACAGTCTTCTCCCTTATCTGTTTCAATGCACTATCCATTATTTATCCCATCTTTCTCAGTCTCCCCCCAACCCCAATGTCAGTCCTGTTTTACAACTGTGGCATCAAACAGCATTTGTCCTTTTGTGACTGAGATATTTTACTCAGCATAATGTCCTCCAGGGTCACCCATTTTGAAAAATATTGTATGAGTTCCTTGTTTTTCAATGCAGCATAATATTCCATTGTTTGAATATACTAGAGCTTCTCCATCTGTTTGTTGATGGGCACTAAAGTTGTTTCCAACTTGCTGCTACTGTGAACAAAGCCACGATAAACATGGGTATGCATGTTCTTTAGTGCCATGCTAAGGAATGACTTTTTTCTTTCTTTCCTAGTAACAAGTCTACAAAGGTTACTGATGTGGATACTAATACCTTGTCAGGTAGCAAATAGATACTGATTTTTTTAAAAATGTTAAAAAAAATTAAGCAAACTGGAAAAAAAGGTCCAAATTAAATTATTTATAATTTAATGTTTCTTTTCCTATTTAAACAAATGTACTATGTTCCTATGTACTACATTCCTAGAGAAGATGATTTAACATATCGTGGACTGTGAGGAGGACAAGTAAGTCTGTCTTGGAGAAGGTGAAACCAAGTTTCTCCCTGGAGGCACTCCATCTCAAATACTTTTTTCATGAGGCCAGGAGGGACTAGTCCTTGGAGAAGGACTTTACTCTCAGAACGGTGGAGGGACAGAGAAGGAGAGGAAGACCCTAGATGAGATGGACTGATATGGTAACTGTGTCAATGAGATTATTAGGTGTGTCAGGTCAGTGCAATTGGCTCAGAATGGGGAAGGGTTCTGAGCTATTGTACACTGGGTTGCTATGAATGTGGGCAACTTGAGGTCACATAATAATAACAACAATGATCCTAAAACATGTAAATGAAATTTAATTTTGAGATAATATTCAGACTGCATTTGTCTATAGAATATTTTTAAACTATAACTCCTATTGTTCAAAGAACTTCGTAGTTGTCTTGAAGAGAAGTTGGATAGGCAGTCTCCTCTCATTAAGATTTACCGCATCAGAAACCTGAAGAAGGGTGCCATGAAAGGGAATTGAGTTTACAGTAGTAGGTTTTAGTTTGGTTATCATCATTTCAAAAATGTTGATTGTACAATGGATAAGTGCGCCACTGCTAATCAAGAGGTCAGTGGTTCAAATCTACCAATTTCTCTGTGGGATAAAATACTCTGGTAATCAAACTCTCTAGGGAAGTTCTATTCTACAGTGACATTTTAAGTTGGGGACACTTAACAATAATATTATCACATCAATTCTTTTTGCGTTGGCAATTTATTGGCAATCTTCTGTATGTGGGACTATTTTACATGTAAACATCTCTTCTAGCCTGACATACCAAATGCATCTGTTCTATTTAGGATGAGGATAAACAACTTATAAAGTCATATGGTAGTGTTGTTAGGTGCCATCAAGTTGAGCACTACACACAGCAACCAATCTGAACACTGTCCTATCCTGTGCCATCCTCAAATCAAAATAAGATGAAGTTGTTTACAGTCTCAATCTTTTCTTTGTCCATCATGATGCTGCCTAACGAGTGGAGTGGATTTTTGTTTTCTTGATTTTGAGATACAATCCATATTGAAGGCTGTGGTGTTTAACCTGCAGCAAATGCTTCAAGTCCTCCTCACTTTTAGCAAGCTAGGTTGTGTCATCTGTATAATGCAGATTATTGATGAGTCTTCCTCCAATCCTGATGCCATATGTTCCTTCATATGAGAGTCCAGTCTTTAATAATTTGCCCAGCATTTAAATAGGTATTGAGAAAGGATACAACCTTCACACACACTTTTTTAAATTTTAAACCAATGTTCACTTGCTCTGTTTGCATAAAACTTCATAGTCTAGAAACAGGCTTTGCACGAGCACACTTAAATGTTCTGGAATTCCCACTCTTCTCAGTGTTAGCTGTAATTTGTTAAGATCCACACAGTCAAATGCCTTTTCATAGTCAATAAATCAGATAGAGATTCTTATGTTACATCAGATGACTTTCTGAACTAGACAGAAGATAGCAATCTGTATTACTACCAGTATAATATTTTTTCTGTATACGAAAGTCTCAATTTCCCTTAATGTAAATATACACTTCTACACCTCCTAGAGATCTAAAATAAGTAAAAATGATATCTAGCAAAATTCTTAACATCCTAAGTTACAGAGGAATTACACACTGGAACCTACTGAGATATGACTGCAATTGCACAAGATGTTTAAGTAGCTGTTTAGATTCTATCTTAAAATGAAAATGTGTAACATAATAGGTCTGAGACTACTGACAAAGCCAAGCAAGACCAGTGTCTTATAGTTTTACTCTATTTTTGATTCCACATTCACCTACTTTATCAGATGCCACTCTGTCACATGCAAAAACATGTTTAAAATGCTTTCAAACATAATTCTTTAAGAAAGTCTTAATAAAGAAATTAAAATAGCTGCAATTATTTTGAATCTAGATTGATCATAATAATTAAATTAAATCTTTCCTACTGTGTGTTTTATTGACCCTAGGACCATTATCTTTCAAGGCAATGCATTATGACACTAACCAGATATACATTTGTTACGCTATCATAAGGGTGCATGCTGAGAAAGATGTTTATTTATAACTTGCTTGGTAATTTAAGAGTTATTTTTATTTTTCCAAGTTTTCTCAGTTATTCTACAACATTAAATGATCTATAAATTTTCTCATTAAAAATATCAGGACTAATTGGATTCCTAATTGACTTTCTAGTTCATCTATCATATACAGGCTAAAAGATAAACAACAAACAACAACAAAACAACCAATATTATCGTCATTAAGTTAGTTCAGACTCATACTAGCCCAATTATCAATGTCTGAGGTTAGAAATCTTTACAGAATGCTCATCTTTCTTTGTTTGAACTGGGAGATTCGAACACCACCACAGTGCTTTATGTACAGGTTAGAGGAAGCCAATTAAACTCTTCTATTTTGCTACTTCACAAATGAACATTTTCTGTATATATAACATGCTCATTTCCATTGAGCAGGTATTCCTTATGGTTGACTTATAACCATGATTTGTGTTCATGTGTAATTAAGTTAAATATGCAGCATGTAGGAATAATGATTTTGTAAATTACTACCTAACATGGGAAATACTGGAGAATGCTATGCTAAGTGAACTAATTCAGTATCATAAAGACAAATACTGTATAAAGTCTTTATTGCAAAACCAGTATCAGAATCCAAGGAGGGGAGAGGGGGCTTAATCATAGGGTCACACAATTTGATGGGCAGAGGAACGGCTGGGAAAGAAAAGGGGAAAGATCCACTGGTGTGAAAAACAATGTTTGTGAACTTAATGAACTTTATAAAGTAAACCAGTATGAAATAAAAAAATATAAAAAAAGTGTATTTAATGATGTGCAAAGCAGAAAACACCGTATGTGATGATAAATAAAGGTAAACGGAACTTGTTTTAATTAAACAATTATTCCAGACCAGAGATTCAAGTTAATAGAACCAAGTTAAAATATATGGTGGTAAAATTGAAAGGGAAACATAAATCCAAACACTTATAAAAAAGAACAAGGAAACTAAAAAGAATCATACAATTATTCTTTAAATACTACTGAACTTAAAAGATTCTCTTATTTGGAATGTTAATAACTACAATTATTGTGTATTCCTGCTTCCAACAAGCTGTCTTAAAAGAAGTAAGATTAAAAAAAAATAAATTAGAAGATGATTCTGACACTAAAAAAAAAAGATTAAAAAAAAAATCAGATGTCCCATTCCCTTCCTAAAATAGAATCTTGATACCTTTACAATAGCTGACATCTTAGCCCTTCCAGCTTTTGCTAACTGACCCCACCATCAATGCACAACTACAAATGCCCACAGAAAGAAGACCCACTGGGGAAGCTTGTACTCTGCTCAGCTTTATATGCTTCAGTGGGTCTCATACTAGATAAATACACCCTACAGTCAGATTCACTGACACACTGAAACAAAGGGGAAATTTGAGATTTAACCACTTCATCTTAAACTTCTTTTTATGTAAGGAGTAGTTTGTTTTTACTTCATATAATACTTATTATTTTTAAAAAACCTTATCCAATGATTCATATAACCTAAAATCCCTTAAAATATTTATAAAATCCTTAAATATGTAATACACAGTAGTTTAGTTTATTATGACCTAAAAAGCTGAAGATCTACAATCATAGCCTATGTTCTTTTGCAAAGGACAGAAGTTTGTTGGTTGTTATTTTTTTACAATATGGAGGTAAAATTAATAATAAAATTTAGTCAGTAATAAAATTTTATTGGCTCTTTGTACACATACTTAAAGGCAAGACTTTTAAGCAAGTTTAGGAAACTTTGACGAGGTAGGTAGAATATCTAACCAAGGATAAACCATAATACCAAGGAGAAACTTAATTAGCTTCTTGTTGTTGTTCTTGTTGTTAAGTGCAGTCAAGGCATAGGTGACTCATAGAGACTCTATGAATGAAAGTCCTCAACACTTGTGTAACTTTCATCCTTTCTCCAGGTTCAAAGTTTTTCCAGAGGCAAGCTATTATGGAAGTCGATGCCACTCCTGCTCCCAAGCTTGTTTTAATCATGGAGCTTCATCAAACACTGTCCACCATGGGTAACCATTCTCGCATTTGACTCATCAGTGTCACAGTGTTCAGTCTCATAGCAACCACAAGTTACCTCTGTATGGTAAGTGGACACACCAGGGCGATACGACCTACTGATAACCCAAGGGACTTCTCGCTAGGACTACCTCTAATGAGTTATTGGCCTAAAATAACCAAGGCCAAGGATTACCTAAATTCTCACATTCTCTATGTCCCTGTAACTAAAGGAAAACAGAAAGACTTTCCTAAGTAGGGCCAGCATTCTAGAGAAGAGGAGGAAAAATTTTTGCATGTAATTGGAATCACAAATGGTATCCCTGATGCACTTCTTTCCTCCTTTTGAACAATGCAGTGTGCCCTTGCTCTGTTCTGACAAGTTTCTTGGTATAGCTTTTTCATGAGCACAGTCAGGGTTTCTGGGATTCCCATTCTCCTCAAGGTTTGCCACAATTTGTTGTGGTCCACACAGTCAAATGCCTTTGGCTAGTCAATGAAACACAAATAAGACATTCCTCTGGTACTCCCTGCTTTCAGCCAAAATGCTTCTGATTTTGGCTATGATATCCCTGTGTCAGTCTCTTCTAAACACAGCTTCCAATTCTGTTTTAGAAGAAGTGTAATTAGGGTACTCCTTGAAAGCGAAGATAGTAAAACATCATCTCACACACACACTTTGGGCTTGTTATTTATTAGGAGTGGAGAGTCCTTGAAAAAGGACATCACATTTGGAAAAGTGAAGGGGCAGTAAAAGAAAGAAATTGGGATGTGGACAGACAAAGCGACTGTAACAATGGGATCAAATGTATCAGAGATGATGAGGATGGTGCCGAATAGTGCAAGACTCAGATTTGTTGTTCACAGGGATGCTATGAGTTCTACTTAATGGCACCCAGCAACCACAACAATGAGCAGGGCTACCAATCAAAAGGCTAGCAGTGTGCGTGTACTAGCTGCTCTTTGGGAGAAAAAAACCTGATGGAGAGTGACCATGAGCTGCAATCAATTGAACAGCAGTGGACTGGGCTTGGCTTATAACAAGTATACCAACTATCTATTGGTTCAAGTTTCATTTCCTAGAAAGAACAGCAAATACAAAACAATAAATATATATACAAACAAACAGAGATATAAGCAGATACCTGCTACTGTAACAACAGCTGAAGATAAGGTTTTTCTAGGACCTTCAACGTAATACACATTCTGAAAATTCTATCTGGCTGAAATCTTAACATAAAATATAACAAAATAAAAACATATATATTTACACCCTCTTGCTCAAATGCTCTTCCTTCCAAACGCCAACATAAACACATATCTCCCAAGAGTAAAAATGGTCTGCATTTATGTTATGCTGTCACTAAATGATTGAATAATTTAATTTCCTTGAAACCCAATTAGTCTGCTTGAAAGAAAAATAAAAGCACTTAAAAATCTTTGGTGTGAGCCTTTTTAATTTAGGTAAACATAAGTAAAAACTTGTAAAAATTACCACATAACAAAAACAGCATTACTGTCTTCACTCACAACTTTCAGAATGAAGGGAAAAAACCCAACAACATTAAATCACAAAATCTCCTGAATACAAACCAGTAAATACTGTCCATGAGTTTTTAAACATATATGTTCTGAGTTACAATACAACCTACAATTTATATTTATCTTAGAAAAATTATTCATAAACAAACTCAGAAAATACTGTAATATTTTCTTTAGCACTCCTATTTTGGGGGGATTTCTAGGTTGAGTTGTGTCCTGTCACTAAATCCTCAGGATACTTTTATGATCACTGTTACACTATCTTCCCTTCATAGTCTCTCAATAAACTCTTCCCCACAGCTGTTCTCTGAAGAGTTATCGCTGAAATACTTCCTCCTCATTACAGCATCTCCACCAATTAGCCTTTTTATCTCCTAATTTGATAATCCAGTCCACTATAGCTCAATTACAAACTCAATTCATTGTCACAGAGTAGGAACCAACTCACAGCCAACCAAGCAGCAAGTTTTCAGAGACTGTCAATCACTACAGTTACTAGAGAGTGTGACTTTGAGAAGCTGTTTGTTTTTAAATTTTAGATTTATAGAAGGCAAAGGATAACAAATTTTCAAAGGAAGCTATCTAACAATGGTCTAAAATAAGAGCTGTCAATTATTACACCTGAAGATGAAAAACATGTGTTTTGTTGGAGAATATGGAATATCCTATGAACTGCCAGAAGAACAAACAAGTCTGTCTTAAAGAAGTGCAACTAGTGTGGCTTCTTAGGGGTAAAGATGATAAAACTTCATGTCACATACTTTGTGGTCAAATGAACTAACTGGTGGTGGGGGGAAGATACCGTATTTGGAGGGTCAGAGAAAGAGAAGAAGATCCTCAACAAGATAGGAGCCCTGGTACACTGTGATTGAAGAATCTGACTGCGTTAAAAGCTCAGTGTCACAAAGCTACCAGTCACTCCAAGAGAAAGCTGAAGGAGTGGCTGCGATAAAGGTTTATCACCTGAGAAACGCTATGAGTCAGTTCTATACTGTTCCCCGTGATTGCTGTAGTTGGAATTTTCTTGATGACAGTGGATATTCTAAAGAGCGTCAATGAACTCACTACTATGTTTAAACCAACAACAAAAAAAATTGTGGCACTTTCCACAGAATTTCAGATGTTTAAATAACTCCTCAACAAGTTGATAGAGTTGCTATTGTGAAAAATATTTTTGCTTACTTCAAGTAAAATCTTGGAAGCAGGAGGGTCATCCACTTCCTAAATAACATGTCTTTGGAAACTCTGACCTTTGATAAATGACCATAGTTATAGAAAGGCCTCAGGCCTTTTGTTCATAGGGTCGCTATGAGTCGTGCTCAACCCGACAACAATCAACTACAAGTCAGCAAGACACTCCAGCCTGTGTTCAACTCTAGCCTGTCAATTTGTTTTTTATAACCTTGGAGTTGTGAAAGTGGAGTGGTTTTACATTCTTAAATAATTATATAATTACTTCTACCACCTGACTATCACCTTCTTGAATCACTGGGGCTTCTCTTATGTTTTTATTTTGGCAGCTCAGGAGCGGCATCCAGGTTCAAAATAGCTTGCCTCCGGAAACTCAATGAATGTAGAGAATGATGAAAGTTATACAAGTGTTCAGGTCTTTCATTCATATGGTAGCTATAAATTGTCTACAACACGGTGCCACTTAACAACAATTATCATCTCAGTCCCACGAGGATAAACACTGGGTAAAATCATTACTGTAGAATGAGTATGAGGATCCAAGGTGGGGGAGGGGGTGGAGGAATGGAAATAGAGGGGTAAGGATGGGTGGGGGTTAACGGTGTTAATCATAGGGTTGCAAAATTCAATCAGTGGGTGGAGTGAAGGAAATGGGAAGGATCTTTTGTGAAAAACAATGTATTCAAACTCTGTAAATAAATCAGAATAAAATAAAAAAATAAATTAAGTTCTAGCTGTGTCACTCAAGGCAGCCAGGCTTCAAGAGAGCTTCCACATGAAGAACAACTACAAAGAAAGGCCTAGTGATTTACCTGAGAAAAGTAGTCAAAGGAAAAGTGAAGGAACACAACAGAACATTATCCAGTGTGTCTATTTTGGACATGTCATCTGTAGTGATCAAGCACGGATAGAGGACATCATGCTTAGTGAGTCACATGAGCCAGTAAGAACATGGATGAGATGCACTGACTCAATGACTGTGGTAATGGGGGTAGGTGTATTGTAGTACTTGAGAATGGCTCAGAATAGGACAGGGTTCAGAGCTATTGTACACTGGGTTACTATGAATTGCAGGTGACTCAACAATAATAATATAAAATGATTATAAAATCATTACACCACATATAGGAACAGCCAAGAAGTGTTTAAGATGAAAAATTATGTACACACTTCATTATACTTGTTTTGTTATTAAAACGTACCGTGTGTGCATGCATGTGTGCCTTTGCGTGTTTGTGTCTGAGAGAGCAAGTTGTTGTTGTGTACCATGAGTCAGAACTGGCCCACGGCGGATCCTCCAGTAAGTTTTCAAAGGCAGTAAACTGCATAAGAGATAGATAATCTTTCTTCCACAGAACAGATGGTGGATTAAAATTGTGTTGCTTTGGGTTGGTGGCACAATTTCCTTACCACTAAGCCACCAGGGAACACTGTATGGTTTAAAATCAGGATGGGTGTGTACCATGACTGTATCCTTTCTCCACACAAATTCAACTTGTATGCTGAACAAATAATTCATGAAGCTAGACACTAGAAAGAGGAATGTTGCATCAGGAACAGAATAATACTCATCAACAACTTGCATTATGCAGATAGTGCAAATTTACTTGTTGAAAGTGAGGATAAGAAATGCTTGCTGCAGAAGATCAAGAACTTCTATATGGAATACATCTCAACATTAAGAAAACAAAGGTTCTCACCAATGGACCAAGAGTCAACACTATGATAGATGGAGAAAGGATTAAAGCTGTCAATGATTTCATCTTTCTTGTATCAACAATCAACAAATACTCTTCATAGCAATCAGGCAAAGTATTGCACTGTCAGGGAACGCTACAAAATGCTGAAGAGAAATGGTTATCAGTTTGAAGACGAAGGTGCAACAGACTCAGGTCATGGTCTTCTCAATCAACTGTTATGCATCAGAGAGCTGGGCAATGAATTAGGATGACAAGAAGAACTGATGACTCTTGAGTTGTGGTACTAGAGAAGAGGAATGAATAATTGAAACACTGTAAAAAACAAAAAAAACCCACACAACCAAACCAGATATGGGGAAAATTGCAGCCAGAATGCTCCTTGGAGGCAAAGATGGTGATGCCTCATCTCTCATACTTTGAACATGTAGCTAGCTGAGGTTATTCTTTTGAAAAGGGCACCTTGTTGGAAAAGATGGAGAGTCAGCAAAGGAGAGGAAGATTCCCAACAAGACAGACTGACTTGAGCAATGGGCTGTAGTGTGTATAAAGATGATGAGGATGGCACAGGATAGGGCAGAGTTGTTGCTAAGAGTTGTATTTGACTCCATAGCACCTAACAACAAAGAAATTGGGCCACAAGCCCAAAGGCACACAGTTCAAATCCAATCACGTCTCCGTAGGAGGTTGAGGAAATCTTCAGTGTGATTTACTGCCTTTGAAAAGCCACTGAAGGGTCAACTACGAGGTGGTTCCAACTTGAGAGCACACAACTACACACCACTACCAGGGCTCACTAAGAGAGACTAAATCCTAGAATATAGAAAGACTAGTAAATTCTAGTCTTCATAAGAATCTAAAAGAGCCATAAAAATGAAAAATAATATTAAAAAAATCCTAAAGGTAAAAATCACAGAAAATGTGAGCTATAAAAAGTAAACACTGAATTCTACAACAAATAAAGAAGGTAAGTGGAGGTGTTAAGGAGAGCTGACAAAAATGTTGGTATGCCATTCCCATTAATCCAATTTCTTTTTTAGTGAGTGGCTTAATTTAAAATGTCTTATTAAAGTAAAGCAAAAGCAACAAAGAAGAAAATCTACACAATGCAAGAATCAGAACGAACATGTATCTTCAAACTAACATGCATATTTTAAAATCAAAGCAATTCAAAATAATTTTTTATTTTTTTTTTAAACTTTTGTTTGATGGCTAAGCAAAATTAAAGCAATTTTGGGGCACAGTGGTTAAGCCCTTTGCTGTTAACCCAAAGGGTGTTGGTTCAAATTCCCTAGTCACTCAGCAGGAGAAAGATTTGGCAGTCAGTTTCAATAAATATCACAGCCGTGGGAACCCTATCAGGTAGGGTTCTGTCCTACAGCATCACCATAAAAGTTACTGAGTCACAACTTACTTAATGGTAATAGGTTTTGGTTTTGCTTTTTTAGAGCTGCAAAAGATGTTAAAAACTTAAGAATAAAAGTATTACCCAGGCTCAATTATAATACAGATTTCTGAAAATAATTTTTCTATTTAAGGCTTTTGAATTCTTTGTACATCTATTACCATGTGTTTCTTTCATTTCTTAAAAATATTAACAAGGTGTCGCTACAGTAAAATAGGTCCTCAGAGAAACATAACTAAAGGTCTTTTAAAAATTGAGAAATTGAAGTAACATCACATCTTAAGTCTCCTATCTGTAAACACACATATATTTCTATAAGGCTCCTGAAGTAAGTTTTGATGAACACAGAGTAGAAGAACAGAGAGTTCATTTCAAAATCACTCAAGGAGAGAAAGTAGGTAAGTATGTCAAATAATTTGTATGGACTGTAAATTAACAACAATCTAATACTACAATCAATATATCATATAATAAGGTATCAACATGTTTTAGTAGAATGATGAGAGGCATAGGATAAAGAAATGGACCAGGACTGAAAGCACCAAGAAATAGATATGGTTAGTAGATGATATTACTAATATGATCACAGCATTGCAGCTTTACCATAATAAAGAATGTTAATTATTCAGTGATATATCCAAAGGATGTTACTTATTTCACTTGAAAAAGAAGAAAAACTCTCTTTTCCATACTGGAATATCAACAGGATAATTCTTGAATTCATTAAAAAAGAAACACTAACTGATTGAACATAATAGCTTTACTTCCTGTGTAAAACTGTTCAAAATATCTAAATGAATAGAAAAAGACATCTTTCTGTGGCAAATTGTTCATTACTGCATCATTATCAACTCTTGTTAGACAAAATTTTGCATTTTTGTAATGCACCAAATCATTAAAGTGTTCAAGAGCTCCATCAAGAAAGACAGTGACACTTTATAATCCACCATCTCTTCAGGCAAATGTGCTTATGGCTGAAACAGAATACATAAAAGAACCACATTCCCTAGCTATATAATCCTCCCCTTTAAGTGCTGTTTTTATGTGTTGACAGCCATGATGAGATATGGGCCTGTTTTCCTATTAGCTTTAACTGTTTCTGAGCATTCATCACTCACAGTACCACTCTTAGGTCTTACCCATTGTGATGATTAGGTATCCACAGCTCCAAATGCCTCCAATACTTCCACACGTACCTCTACCAAGCTTTAACAATTTAAGCTTTCAGCCTGAAATTCCTTTAAATTATGAGACATCTAAAATATCTAATCTGTCCATTGTAACTCTACAGACTGCCATAAACTCACCTACTTGGGTATCAAGCAGTTCAATTATTTCAGATCACATCAAGTTGGATTGTCTGTTGCTCTCGAAAATGGCTCTACAATTTGAGACATTCATTCCCCAAAGAAGCTATTGTTATACAGATTACACAGAATCCACTGTTAAAAAACTGAGATACTCAGTTTGATAATTTTTACTGAAAATAAAGGGCAGAAGTATAGCAAAAGCAGATGCTGTCAATGACCAGTGAATTTTCTTTAACATATCTGGCTAATCTTTTGACTGTTACTTCTCTCTTCTTTATATGCAAATTAAGAGGCCTGGTGTCTTAGTGCATTACGTGTTGGCATGGTAATAGAAAGGTCAGCAGTTTAAATCCACCAGAGGCTCAGAGGGAAAATGATTAGCAGACTTCTAACACAAAGATTTGTAAACACAAAAGGATAACAAGAAGGTACTAAGCTTAGGAATCAACTTGGCAGCAGTGAGTTTATATGTAAATCAGTATTTTTAGATTGTTGTTGTGTATCATCAAGATGGAACCAATCCTTGGCTGACCCTCCACTGGGTTATCAGAGGCAATAAAATTGCACAGGTGGAAACTGCACCTCTTTTTCCCATGAAGTAGCTGGTGGATTCAAACTCCGTGCCTTTGCAACAGCACCACAATTTCTTGCCAGTAAGGGTAGGTAGTTAAAATGTAGTGTGTGGATGAAGGCAGATCTATCAATACTTATTTTAGATACCGATTTTATACACAGGGAATAGATGACTATTAAAAATATTATTTTCTATACACCAAGGAAAGCAAGTACATGTCCTCTTAATTGCCCCAACTGAGAAAAATGATACCTGAAATGTAATTACAGAAATATTTCAGTCAACAGAGCAAGTGAAAAGCATCTCTCATAAAATCAATTTAATTCCACACTTGGCTCCCACAATTTTAACATTCACTTTGGTGCAAAGCTCTGCTAATGATCCCATTCCAGAAGGATTAAAAGTCACCAGTAAACCGAGAATAAAGATTGTTGTTGTTAAGGGGCAACTTCTGTTTTTACACAATTCAGAGTCATAGCCTCAGATAAGAAAGCTTAGTGCAAACTAAAATTATTCTAACACTGACTATAATTTGTCCAAGTACATTTACTATAAATCAGATGTTACTTGTGGAAAAGTTATATTGTCAAAGCCAATTATTTGAAGTGTTACAACTATTTCATTTCGATGGAAAGATCAGAATAATAATTTTTTTTTGTTTAAATCAGAAAGTTTTCTGTGGCCAAATGTAATAATATTTTGTTAAAAATTTTATTCAGCATAATAATGTATTAATGCTATGATTTTCATTCAAATTATATTGAATTCAATAGTGATTTTAAAAACAAAGTTTATTGCTAATTAGGTTTTTATTCTTGTATCTTAACGATTCTGGTTTTAAACTGCCTTAGGCAAAATCCACACTAGAATATCAGATTTTTTTCTCCTCACCACTGTGTAGAAGATAAGGGAAATAAACATGGCAAAGCAAAATCATTTATAAAGAAAACTGCAGACCACCCGGATTTTGGATTTGGGTAATCCACTTAGATTAGCATGGCTGTGTCTTAAAAGGACAATTCTAAGATCACAATATAGGTCACGTCCATAAGAGATAGAATAAGTAATGAAATCAATGTCAATTACACAAATCTTTCACATTTACATGACGCCAATGGCAACCAGAAAAACAGATTAAATAAAGCTTTTGTCTCTCATTTCTTTGCTCTAATAATGTGCTTAGCCTCAACATAATAAGCAAGAAGAAAAAAATGCCACAAAACAGAGAATGTTTTGAATCATGTTTTAAAGAAAAGCCAAATCACTGCCCACCTCTCCTAAAAGAAGTGGCAATTCACACTAAAGAAAATTTTTATCATTTCAGGTAATCAACAATAAATATTCACACGAGAAAGAGAGAGAGGGAAGAAGGGGAAATCTATGAAAGTGTGTTTATTGCCAAAATAAAAAAATAAGTGCATGGCATGGATTTCAAAGTACTTCACTCGTGCTAAACAAAAATTTTTAAATCATCAAGATGAATTAATGTATTTCAAACATTTAAATCCACATGCTACAACATATGAACTATTTAAGTTATAACCAAATGGTTCTAAAAGTAATATTCTACAACATGATTAAAACACACCTAAAATCAGCGCTGTTTTTATTTTTAAGTACTGCACACATAAACTGGTAAGACAAGCAGCAAATCCCAACAGTCTCTGACAATGCTTCTCTGCGCTATGAAATGAAAAACCATTAAGGCCTGAGATCCCAAAACTATTGCCAAAAACATGAGTTAAAACATTTCTCTTTCTTTTCTGATAGCAAAGAAAAGAATTCACATTTCTACATGTCTGGTCATCTACTTGAGGTGAGCAAGAAAGCCTTGGATACCACTAGAAAATCAGAAACTTTGTTCCAGATGCATGATTTATCCTTCCTGGACAAGGAGTATAGAATGTCTTTGATCAGAGTGGTTTTGAGAAGACTATTTGCAGAGAATTACCTACTTACCCATTAGATTTGAGTTCATGAAAGGTGTTGGGGACAAGCCTTCATGGGCTCCTAATCGACTGTCACTCAAGTGATCACTGTAATGAGGGCTGTCTGTAAAACCCTAGAGGAGGAGAAAAAAAAAGACCAGATTATTAAAGAGATTACTGGGCAGTCACGCTAATTGAGCTTAATGGTACTCATCTAATATAGAGAATTACAGTGGCCATTCTTACCTAAGTTCATGTTCATCATTTGAAAAAACTAAAAAGGTATAAGCAATTTTTCATTTTTCCTTTTAAGATTTCAAAATCAGAAGACTTTTCTTTATTGATCTTAAAGAAGATTCTAAAAATAAGCATTCATCATGGACACCAATGGTTTCAGTGCCTCTGAAATAAAGGAAACTAAAAAGTCTATCAACTATTACTAAAATTAACTCTTAAATCTCTTTATATTCATAAGGAAGGCTCCATATTTTAAAGTATAAAAGGATAATGTAAGAAAATATATTTTGGGTTGTAATAAATTGGGGAAATGTCTAGAACCATCCTTCTGCTATTCTTTTGCCCGAACATAACCTCTGGAAATAAAGGGTTGTACTTAAAAAAAAACCTGAAATTGCTAACATCATGGAAATGAAGCTAATACTACGCTTCCCAATAACAAAACCAAACTTCAGGATTCCAAGGCAGTACATATATACTGCTTTAACCTTCTCCCACAGAGTGGCTATTAGATTGAAACCACTGATCTTTCAGTTGGAAGACAAACACATAAATCAATATACAACCAAGACTCCTTATTTCACAGGTACTATTAAATTTTTTCTTTATAACCGACAACATTTTTAAGGCAAAAGAGTAAAAATAGAAACAAAACCCAAAAGTTTACCAATAAAGTAAGTGTTACTCTTATCAATAAGTGTTAATCAGATACAATAGATTTGGAGATTCAAAACTGTTCTGTTTCTCAAACTGTACCTACTAAGTCTACAATCACTTCCAAAATCATATTATTTCTAAACAAGCCATTAAGGCCTAGATAATTAAAATGTCACATGATATCCACCACACTCTTCTGCCAATTTGAAAACATCTTAGTAAAGAAAAAGAAACTTACAGCAAAAGGCCCAAACAAGGGAAGAAACTGTTCATGTTCACAGAAACCAGAATCCACCCAGAATCCCCTGAGACTACAAGTCATCAATCACTAAACATTTATCATTATCCAGACTGCAGGCTAACATTCAGAAAGACATTAATGGGGCTGAAACAGGCCTCACTCTTTTTGCAGGCATGCTGTCAGTTCAACCAATGGGCTAGGTAGTGAGGGCTGAATAACTGTCAAAGCACTACAAGCGCTTATGGATGCATGTCACGACTCCTTCTGCTGTTGTGTTTTAAAACTAATCTTCTGGGAGTACTAACTCCCAAATGAATCTTTGTTTAAATTTTATCTACTTTAGCATCACTGATACACATGTGATAGACATTCAGAGTGAATCTGTGTGACATTTACAACTTGGTTATGACCACAAGGGTGTCCTCTGGTAACCACAATCTCAGTCCCTTCTGTCATGGCCACAACGCAGCTGTCCACGAAACCAGAATGGCTCCCAGCTAAGGTTGCTCCAGAGTTTCATTTTGTTTTTTAAAACAGATACTCTTAGAAGTGCTAACTGACACACCATTATCTCACACACAGCTGAATGTTCCTCTGTGCAACTTTTTTTTTACTGCAATTTGTAGGCAGAGTCAAACTGAGGTACTGAAATCTACAAAACCATCACTAAAACAACAATTAGCATAAAATGATGTACAAATTGAGAAAAACATCAATTAATGTATTTATATGCCAGCTAAATTTGCTCACAGGTGGACAGAATGGTAAAGAATGTGGAAAGATAGATTTTTTTTTCTTTCTCTTCTCAGGTACCTTAGTTTTAAAAACGTAACTTTTTAATTGTGAGTTGAGGGAAATTTGACAGAACTGGTTTTCCATTCAAGAATTTATTTCCTGACACTGATTAAAATTCTCACTGTACAGCCGCAGCTTCCCACTTCCCCTGTGTTAACTGTTCCCATTCAGCCTTCTTTTGCCTACCCCTCAGCACAGGTCTCATTACTCACTCCTGAAGTGTTACAATACAAGGCTTATTTTCTTTTCAAACTACAAAAGCAAAGTACTGATTGTTAAAAAACAGTAACAACAAAAAATACTACCTAAAGCAACAGAGTACAAATTTATCAAAGTTTTAGGGTAACATAAAAAGAAAAATAATTTATTAATTTAATAGATTGCAAATAGCAGTTTTAGAATGTTAATCTAGCTTTTTATCAGTCTCCAGACTGCGTCAGATATACTTACCTCTGAATGCACACTAATGTGTGCTCAGAGAAAATAACAATTTTACTATCAATCACACAAACAGAAAAGGGAGATACTGTCCCTTATCCAACACTGTATGCAGCCATACCTTGCAGGGCATAGTCCAGAATTTACTATCAGTTTATTTTCCGGTCATCTCATAAAATCTGAAATTATCACTTTACATTACAGAGCTGGACTTCACAAACTTTTATTATGCACAAGAAAGATTTGTATATGTACCTTTTTGATCTGTTGCTGTGGCTGTATACCACTGAGTTGAGCAAGATTCATAGTGACCCTATGAACAAAAAGCCTAAAGCCTTTCTATAACTATCAACATTTATCAAAGTTCATAGAGTTTCCAGAGGCATGCTGTTTAGGAAGTGGATGTCACTTCAATCCACATGATCTGGTCTAGTGGTGCAGTGGTTAACGCACTCAGCTACAAACTCAATTAGAGGAAATCACTTCATGTATCAAATTGCAGTAAAGTGTAATTTCTCTTAGTTACAAATTAAATACCCAGGGAGCTCTGGTGGCCTCACGCAAGAAGCTGTGCTGCAATCCTAAAGGTATGTGGTTTGAATCCACCAGATAGATGATCCACTGGAGAAAGAGGGACAACCTCCTGCTGTGCTAGTCGAATCTGATTCAACAGTACACACACAAAAAGTTAACTTATAAAAAAATTAAATAGCCATTTGAATATTTTCTCTGCAAAGATGCATCTCAGTGTACAAAATGCACTTTAAAAACAAATGTCCAAGAAGAAAAATAGACATTATTTTCATTCGGAAATGCTAATAGTGTTCGTAGGAGAGAGATCAGAAATAAATGCTTATCATAATTACAGAAGATCTAATACATGCTAATACCTCATCTAAAACAAAAGGCTAGCTACTGCTTGCCTTTACCAGGTAGCTGCTTTCACAAAGTGGTCGCGTTATCTAATCAGAATGATAATTTTTGATGACTCAAGATGAATAATTATGAAGTTATTTCCAAAAGTTTATGCGAGATTTTCAAATATGTCAGTTCTAGAAAATACACTAACAGTATCGAGCAGCATGTTAAACAATGTGTTAGCAGGATGATACACAGGGCAGTGCTACACAAGAAATTATTAGAGATTTTGCTAAAATGTAGATGTAGACTTATAAAGTCTAAAGAAAGGCTCAAGACACAGCATTTTTAACAAATAACTGATACTAGTACTGGTGGGCCTTAATACTTTTAATAGTAAAAATTTAAACTCATTGCTGTTCATTTGGAACCAACTCATAGCTGCCCTTGTAGCAGGTTTTCATAGGCTGCAATCACACGGGAGGAGACTGACTTTGGGTGGACAATGTGACTCCTTAAGCACTAAGCCACAAAAGCTCCCTTCAATAGTAAGACCTAAAAATTTGGGAAATTAGGATTTCTTTCATATCCAAAGAAAAACCAAACCCACTTTTTGCCAAGTTTTTTCCAACACAAAGACCTTACAGGTCACTACAGAACCGCCCAAAAGTGTTTCCTAAACTGTATGGCTTTAGGAGAGACAACTGTCGAATCTTTTTCTTTCACTGACAGTCAAAAACGTAAATCTTGAAGGTAATAAATAACCAAGCAACCTCCATCAGAATCCTACATGGAAAAAAAGTAAAAAATTTCCAGGTAAGTATAAATTAGAGAGAAATTCCACATAAAACTCTACAGCAACTGTTGTTGTGTATTGGAGTTGGAATCTACTTGATCCTACAGTGTGTCTTCAATGCAGTCAATTGTACAGGAGTTGATTGCCCATCTTTCTCCTGCAAAGCGGCTGGGCCTTTGGGTTAACAGCACAATTCCATACCACTAAACAACCCGAGCTCCACTAAAGCAAGTAGTATGTTTTTCTATGTGTATGCATTCATTCATGTACTGTTAACCAAAATAAAATGGACAAACAAAAGAAATGGTTTGGCTGATTAGGGTTTTACACAGCACTCTCCATAACTATCACACAAGAAGCAGAAAATTCAAAATGAAAGAATGCCCTTCCATAATGCATAGCAGAAACAGAACAGTGCAGTGAGGCAGAACGTTAAAGAACTAGTGAAACAAGTAGAAGGTGACTGGAATAGGGAAGTGATAAGATGGACAAGAACAGAACAGAACCTAAAAGCAAGTAATGTTCACAATGGAGTCCTGGCAAGTCAGTCCATGAAACTCATAAATAAATGTTACTTTGGTTTTGGGATACAGGAAAAGCAGATCTGTGAAAATATCAAATATGTTTTTTAACTAAATTATATTAATTAAAATGGATATTTAAAACTGACAGAGTCATGATGTTAATAAAAGCAGTCAACCTAAATCCCTGGAGCTCCTAATTAAAATCTTAACTTCAAGAAAACTGTTTTACCATAAAAGGAGCCATTAAGAAATCAGATTTTTATATATGAGAGATGACAAATATAACATTATGAAGGATAGAACAATTAACATCAGAAATCACTTTTTATACCAGCCACAGCATGCTACTGGACCACAAATATTTCCATAAACACTATAAAAAAAAATAACAGATTCTATGATGTAGCTTAAAAAAAAGGGAATACACTCAAGAGATCTGCAAAGGGAAAATTATAATCAACTGAAATATAAAGAAGATCAAAAAATTGTTCAATTCTATACAGGAAATTTGTCCACATTTAACTTAATTTGATATTTTTTGTAAATCTTAAAGTCTTATCTACAAATTCATAAAAGTTTTATTTTATGAACTATTTTCCATAAAATGTATTTTAAACTTTTCTCATCATTCATTCCAAGGTACATGAATCTAGACATATGGATGGATCCCTGCTACAGATGACCAACAGATCCCAGGTGATCAACCAAAGCTGCTAGCATTTTTAATATAACTGATATACAAAATCATCAATAAAAGGCACCTCACCTCCTCTGGCTGACACCTTAAAATGCACAAGAACTTTGTTCAATTTTTTAAATAACTGATTTTGAAATGTATTACATACACATAGAAAATAAGATGGTATGAACACACAACACATTCAAACTCAGAATAAACATACAGCTTTTCTCATCCATGGCATTATTTTTCTATACAGAAAAACACTGTCTAGTTGTATTTAAAAGTATTTTTCTCAATTATTTTCAATGACTATAAAGAGGGAGAGAAGGACTCTATCAATTTTAATTTATGTTTTAGAAACAAGCTTTCTTGACCCGAACATAATCAAGTCAGGTGAGCTTGTACTATGCTCTGACTGCACCAAACATTTGCATCACTGCACCGATCCCACATACTTAAAACTGCCTATTTAATCGTCCATTTAAATCATGTCCTAATTATCTGTTATAATTGCACAGTAACATGTTTTAATGGTTGTGTGTGGAATTTTTGGAGTCAGACTGGCAGATCTTAATTTCAGCCTTGCCAAATACTATTTTGACTTGCAGTAAATTAATCTCTTTTGTCTGTTCCTTATCTGTAGAGTTAACTTTACCTGTATCTCACAGGTTTTTGGAAATACTAAATGAAGTAATGTATATGGAACTTAGGGAACGGGCATGCCACATGTTACTGTTCTTAGATGCCATCGACGTGACTGACTCTTGTACAGTAAATGAAGCTTAGTCTGACCCTTCTCTTTTGCTAACCCTCTACTTTTCTAAACACTAGTACCTCCCAACAAAATTACCATCATATATGAAATAAACTTACATCATCTTTGCCTCTAAGGAATACCTGACTGCAAATGTTCCAAGACAGATGTTTGCTCTATTATGGGGAATATTCACTACTGTGCGCCAAACATAACAAATTCAAAGGCATCAATTCTTTTTTGGTCCTCCTTAATTACTGCCCAGCCATTACATGCACATAAAGTATCTGAAAATGCCATGGCTGGTGTCAGTAATGCCACAGTATTTAAACTAATATCCTTGCTCCTTAGCAATTTAAAAGAGGTCCTTCACAGCTGATATGCCCAAAGCAACTTGTCTTTTGTTTTCTTGACTGCTGTCACCATAAATGTTGATTATGGATCCGTGTAAAATGAAATAATTGCTAACTTCAATCATTTCTCCATCTATCACTATGTTTCCTACTGGTCCAGTTGTGAGGGTTTTTTTTTTGTTTTCTTGCTGTAAATGTGTAACTCTTTCTGAAGGCCATCATCTCTGATCCTCTTCAGTAAATACTTCAGATTTTCTTTATTTTTTGAAAGCAAAACTGTTACCTGCCTAACAAAGGTTGTTTAATGAGTCTTCCTCTAATCTTGATGCTACATTCTTCTTTATAGAGTACAGCTTTTTTGGTTATTAGCTTAGCAAACATATTAAATAGGTATAGTAAGGATATAGCCCTGATACTCACTCTTCTTGATTTTAAATCACTAAGTATTCCTTTGCTCTGTTTCAACAAGTGCTTTCTCCTCCATGCATAGGTTCAACATAAATACAATTAAAGTGTTTTAGAATTCTCATTCTTCACAATGTTGCCCATTATTTATTATGATCAATATAAACACCTGACATACAATAAATGGAGAAAAAATGCTATCTTTAATCATAATCCTACTTAAATACTCTATGCCTAACAAATTCTGTGAGGGCAGAGATGCGATTTTGGTTTTGTTTGAGGGTTGTTATCCCCCACAATTATGTGCCCATCACAATGCCTGCTACAAAGTGTTACTCAGTAAGTGAAAAAAGGGATGAGGTTTCAGCTGCTAAAACTTTAAACCACTAGAAGGTATTATATACGGTAATGTTTAAGCTGTTTCTTCACAGTAACTAGCAAAAAAGGAGGCTCAATTGTATTCAAACAATATTTCACACCAAAATATTCTTAAAAGAAGCTATTACTTGGAAAAGGACACCATACTGGAAAGGTGGAGGGTTAGTCAAAGAGAGGAAGGCCGTTGATAAGAAAGAAAGACAAACTGACCGCAGCAATGGACTCTAGTGTATCAGAGTTAATTAGGATGGTACAGGATAGGTTAGGATTCACGTTTATTGCTCACAGGGCCATTATGAGTCCTATTACACTCACCTAACAACAATATAGCCTGAATGGCCAATGTCAGTAGAATCTGCCAAAATCCTAAAGACACCATAAAGCTCTGGATACCTTGATATGAACAAACAGTTAAACCTCAAAACAGTGGATGGGAAAAAGAAGGAACATCAAGTGGAGTTTAAAAGGGATGATGATGATGATGATGATGATGATGATGATGATGATAACAACAACTATTATTTTATTCCCTTTTTTAGTTGGTCCTATCATAAATTCGAGGGCTCTAGTGGCCTAATGGTTAAGAAGCTGCACTGCAATCCCAAAGGATTGCAGAGCATCAGCTGCTCTGCAAGAGAAGGATAGGCACTCTCCTCCCAAGCAATTAACCACTTCTGAAAATCTGCTGGAGGGTCAGCTATAAGTTGGTTCCAACTCTATGTTACTCAAAAATATCATAAATTATAAAAAAACATAAGTGTCTCTATAAAGAAGACTATACATATAAAACAAACCCATGACTGTGACTCCGTCTCAGTTAAACACTCCTATGACTTGATCAAAATGGTTATCTAGCAGTGCCTGTGTCTTTACAAATCCTACTCTGTCACTAGGAACCTGGGAAGCAAAGTAAGTTATTAAGTGTTGGTAGCTTGAATCCACCAGCTCCCCATAAAAGAAAGATAAGGCAGTTTATGAAGATTTATAGCCTTGGAAAGGAGATCAAGGTCACTAGGAGCTAGAATCAACTAATGGCAGTGGGCGATTCTGTTGCTGCTTTTCTATTACTAGTGATGTTGGAGAGAGTACTGAATATCCCACTATTTCCAAAAAAAACAAGTCAGTCTGTCTCAGAGGAAGTACAACCAGGGCACTCTTTATAGGCAAGGATGGTGAAACTTTGTCTCACTTTGTTTATGGATGCTGCCAGAAGGGACCAGGGGTAAAAATATGCTAAGTAAAGTGAAGGGTCACAGAAAGAGAGGAAAACCATCAACAAGATGGATTGATATAGTGACTGTAATGACGGGCTCAAACACTTCATGATCGTGAGGAAGGCACTGAATAGGAAAAGAGTAAGATTTGTTGTTTGGAGGATTATTATGAATCATAGTTGACTCAATGGTAAGAAACAGAGAAGCTCTGGAGCTATAGTCTGTAGAGAGTTATGCTACTAATCAAAGTGCTGTGTCTCTATAAGTTTGAACCCAGCAACTGCACCTTTCAATTTATACCCTCACAAATCTGATAGATGGTTGCTATAAGTCAGAGTAAATTGGACCTCTGTGAGTCTGAGTAATAAGTCCATTATCTAATCAGAAACCAAAATACAACAACAACTAACACCCTAAACTCATTTATCAAGTTGAGTCTGACTCACCTAGGCTACATGACCAAGTAGAACCACCCTAGATGATTTCCAGTTTTTACAAAAGTAGATTTACCTATCTTTCTCCCACAAAGAAAATGGTGTGTATGAACTGCCAACCTATCTGCTGGAAAGAGAGTACTCAACCACTAGGTTTATTATGTTTCACTTAGGCACGCCAAAAATGCAAGGTCATTGCTGTCTACTTGTAATCATTTTTAGCTGATTTGGTTTCTGTGGCTATAAATCAGAGAATGAGATTACTCATCTTTCTCCAAAGAAGATACTAGGATTTGAATCATCAGAGAGGCACAGTGTTTGATTAGCATTCATAATTGCCTACAGATTATGCCACCATAGCTCCCATTCAGTCACACAGTAGGTGACAAATTTAAACACGTTCATCTCATTAATGAACAAACAAATAGCACTAATGGTCAATGAGTTTGATTCTGAAATCTTTTAAGAGGTCATGCTAGTATATAATAAATGTTCCAGACAGAGAAATGGATTTTGTCATTCAGATTCTCGGCAGTCTACTGCTATCATATTGTTGGTTACTAATGCTCAGTTTTGCCTGTAAACCTAAAAAGGGACAAATTCTTTCCAATTCAGACAGTGAGGTGCCATATAAAACAAAAACAAATATAATCAAAAGTAAACAAAATTTAAAAAAATTAATAAAAACTAAACAAAATTAGAAAAATGAACTACCTTAAAAATTATACCATGAAAACTCTTCATACAGAAAAAATGCATTTAAAAAAACCCTCATCAGCGTATGTTACGAGGTCTGGTGGCCTGGTGGCAAGAAGCTGTGCTGCAAGGTAAGCGGTTCAAATCTACCAGATGCTCCGCTAGAGAAGGAGAGGCAATCTCCTACTGTACCGGTCAGATTGGATTCAAACAAAGCAAGCATTAAAATAAATTCATCATACAGAAAATGAGTAATACAGTTTTTAGGTATTTATCTCTAAACTAGCATACTGAGTTTATACCTGTGACATATGTATTTAAACATATTTGTATATTTGTAATTTTAAATTTCAATTTTGTAAATTTAAAAAGTCAAGCAAAATAGAAAAATGCTTTTCTGCAACTGACAAATGGAAAATATTTTTTAAAAAAATCTTCATTCTAATAATATTCACTGTCTTCTGTGCAACTGTTATTGTTGCTATTGTGTGGCATCAAATTGCAATGAATTCAAAAGTGACCTTCCAGAGGGTTTTCAGAAGCTGTAAATCACATAGGAGGAAACTGCTCATATTTCTCTCAAGGAATAGCTGGTGTATTTGAACTGCTTGCCTTTAGGCTGGCAATGCAATTTATTATTAAGCTACCAAAGCTCCTTCCATCTAATTAGAACTTATGAAACAGTTTGGAATGGATTTTAACCATACATCCTAAAATCATTACTGGATTATTTCCATTAGCACATTTTTCTCTTCAAGTCATTTTCTGATATGCTGTTAGTGGTGCTCAAAGCAAACTTGTGGACTAAGCATATAGTGTATTATCAAGCAACAGGAACATAAAAATGGAAGTAATGGTATGTGGTGGCAAGTCAAAACCAACTCATAGTTGACCCTCTAACAGATTTTTCAAAGGCAGTGAATTGTGTGGGAGGAGGTTTTTCATCTTTCTTCCAGAGTGGCGGGTAGACTTGAACCACGTGACTTTGAATTAGCAGTACAACTCCTCGCTTAAGGCGCTCAGACAAAATATGTATAAGTTATTATGCAGAATTCTAAAAAACTAGATTTCACTTCATAAGATAAACTATATTTTAAAAATTATATAGAAAATACACTTTTTTAAGAAAAATGCTTAGTGTATTAATAAACTAACATTAATGTTCAATATGCCTTCCTCTATGAATTTTTATAAATGTCAAAAGCTGCAGAGGGGCTTCAGGCCTTTTGTTGATAGGGTCACTATGAGTTGTGCTCGGCTCAAAGCAATCAACAACAACATTAATTTTGCACTCGTAACAGGTTGACTGGAAGATGAAAAACTCATAATAATATCATTTCTCTCCACTTTGCTTTCTGTAACGTTACTCTGTATTTTAGGAAGCATGTTTTTTTACCTATATCGTACTGGAAATTTTAAACAAATGAATGAATAAATGAGTAAGAATCTGGTTGTTAACAAAGTTTGTGACCCAAAGTTTACATCTTCATTTTAAAAGTAGGGTCACATTAACAGCAAGTTCTGGGAGACTGTCTAGCTGTACCCTAAAACTAATGAAAAAGAATTTTCATTTTTAATAAGATCTTTAGATTTACATGCATATTAGACATTGAGAACTAGCCTACTGTACCCTACTAAGTCACAGATTGTGGGATATGGTAAAATACCAGTTAGGTGTAGCCAGTTAGTTTTGACTTAAATTGACCCTATAGACAAAAGAACAAAACTCCTCCCAGACTTGAGGCATTCATTCTCACAGTATCTGCTGTGCTAAAGTGCATGGTTATAGACACTTCTATCAGTCCATCTTGTTGAAGGTCTTCCTCCTTTTCAAGGACTCTAATTTTCTAACCATGATGTTCTTCTATAGAGGCTGGTCCTATGTGAAGTTTCACCATCCTCACTTCTAATGAGCACTCTGGTTCCATTTCTTCCAAGTCACAGATCCGCTTGCTCTTTTGGCATACACAGAATATCCACTACTTTTTGCCATCACTGCAAGTAAAAGGTATCAATTCTTCAGTCTTCCTTATACACTGTCAAATTTACACATGCACATGAAACAACTGAAAAGGACATGGCTTGAATCACGCATCCTTTAGTTTTTAAACTGACATCCGGGCCCTTCAGCATGTTACACACAAAACTGGCAACAGTTTTGCCCAATGCAATATCTCTTTTGATTTCTTTAATGTTGTTTTCATGAGTTGGCTGAGGATCCAAGTAAAATCAAATCCTTGACAACATTTTCTCTGCTTACCATGATGTTATTTAATGATATACTTGTAAGGATTTCTATTTTTTTTTTATGTTGATGTGTAATCCACACCGAAGGCTACCTAGTTTCCATCTTCATTAGTTACTGCTTCAAGTTCTGTTCACTTTCTGAAAGCAAAGCTGTGTCATCTGCACAGCATAGATTGTCAATGAGTCTTCCTCTAATCTTCATGCCACAATATTCTTATTCATAAAATCTAGTTTCTTGAATTATTTGCTCAACCTACAGACTGAATAGGCTACAACCTTGACTCACATCCTTTTTTTTATCTTTCCAGATTTTAAACAATGTAGTGTTCCCTTGTTTGATTCAAAGTGTTTTTTGTTCTACTGTGATCCATGCAAACACAAAGTGTTCTGACTTCTCATTATTCTCAACATAAGTCTCAACATTATTCTCAACATAATTCTTTATGATCCAAAGAGTCAAATCTCATTGCATAGCCAATAAAACATAAGCAAGCATCTTTCTTAGCTTAGTGGGAGTGAGCTCTTGTGATTTCTTGTTGTTAGGTGATATCAAGTCAAGTACAACTTATAATGCCTCTATGGAAAGATCTGAACCCTGTCTTATCCTGCATAAATCTCACAATTTGACACACTAAAGACCATTTCTACAATCACTGTGTCAATTCATAAGGTTGAGGGTCTTCCTCTCTTTTGCCTTCCCTCTACCTTTCTAAGCATGATGTCTCTTTCCCAAAGAAAAGTCTCTTATAGCAACATATGCGAGGAATGTTAGATGAAGCTTTATCATCTTTACCTCTAAAGAGCACTGTGGCTGCATGTGATATTCAGTACTCTTCCCCAACACCACTGTTCAAAGGCAAATTTTTTGTTCTTTCACTGTTCAAATTCTTGTTCTGTTGTCTTTATTCACTGTCCACCTCTCAGATGCATAACAAGTGATTGAAAAGATGACGGCCTGAATCAGGCCGTACTCTTAACTGATATCATTACTCCTCAATAATTTGGAGAAGTCCCTGACTACAGATTTTCAAAGTGTAATAGATCTCCTGATGTCATGACTAGTGGTACCAAGTGTACTGATGGTGGATACAAGTAAGGTGAAGTCACTGAAAGCCTAGACCATTTCTCCATCTATCATGAGGTTTTGGTCTGGTGGCTTAGTGGTAAGGAATGACCCGGTCAACTAAAAAATACGGTCTGAATCCACCAGCTGCTCTATGGGAGAAGAATGTGCATTTACCTCCTATGTGATTTAATACCTGTGAAAACCTGCTGGGCAGTCAGCTACTGGTGGGTTCTGAATCAATAGCACACAACAACAACAAACTTCTGGTCTTCTCTTCTTTAAGTCAAGACACATCTGCAATCAGTGATGCTGTCCCCAGTACTATGGCCTTTTCTGAAACCCAAGTCAGATTTCCGGCAGATCCAGCCACTTTGAATAATCTTCAGCAAAACTCATATATGATATTGGGGAATAATTTTTATATTATTTTGGATCACTTTATTTTGAAAAGTCAATAGATATAGTCCTCTTTTGTTCAGGTCTTCCAAATTTCTTGGCACTGACAAGTGAGCACATACAAGGCTGCATCTATTTGCTGAAATATACCATTCTGTCAGTTTCCGCCTACATTCTCAATGAAGCCTGGTGGCTTAGTGTATAGTGTGTTGTGCTTCTTCTACCCAAAAAGCTGGCAGTTCAAATTCACCAGTGGTTTCATGAATAAAAGATGAATAGTCTCTTCTCATTATGATTTACAGCTTTGGAAACTCATTGGAAGTATTTTCAGTACTGCAACTCAAGAATCTTTTCTCCAGTTCTCTGTTTTAGAAATTCCTAATTCCTAGAATGTTCTTCCTTTTTTATTTTCCAGGTCTTTGAAAATTTTATTGTAATACTTTGCTCTGTCTTCTGGAGTCACTCTGTGAAACCTTCTGTCAAGCTTTCTCACTTAATTTTTCACTTGCACTTCTTTGAGTTCAAGACCAAGATGCAATTTCTTCAGACAACCATTTTTATGTTTTCTTTACTGTCTTTTCAATAACTTTTTGGTTTCTTCACTTGTTATGCTACTGATAGCTCATAATTTATCTAATTTTCGGTTATTAGTGACAATGTGTCAAATCTATTCCCTATTTTTTCCCCTTAATAGGCGAGAAAAACTTGTATTTAGAATTAGCCAGCTCAGTTTAGACAATACCAATTTTGTTGGCAATATCCATCAGGCCTAATCAAGCAAGGTGTTATAGCCACATCAATGTTATAGAGCTTCTTCACAGTTTGCTTGATCTGGTGCTTGATGGCCTTGAGATGACAGTGAACACACTGTGTAGTTACCCACACTCTTCTTCACTGATGACTCCAGTCAGGAGTAACCTGAAGCACAGTGGTCAAGCTAGCTTCTGCTTGGAATGCTATTCTGGGGGTATTTGCACTTCCTTCAGAGTCTCTGGGTCTTAGGCCACTGAGTGACCTGTGAATCTTTTTTGTTTTGTGCCTGTTAATGCCCTTGAGGACTGCCTTCTTGATCTTTGTCTTCAGTTCTGGAGGTGCAAGAGCTTCCTTTTTCACTTTTGGCACCAACTTCACAAAAAGGCTCTTATGTATTCTTGAGAGGGCCTCGAAATGGATGTGGAATATGCTAAAGTTTTATTTCCATTCCTGTTAAGCGATTTCAATTTTTTTTTCCAGCTTTACCTTGAAAATAAGAAATTACGGATCTATACTGAAGTTTTTCTTTGGCCTTGTTCTGATTGAGGCCTCTCTCCAGGTGTTATAAAATTACTTTTTTCATATTTCATTTGACAAGATTCACAAAACGCCACTTTAATTTTTTAATGTATATACACAATGACCAAGGAGGATAGAAAGAGAATTGATGCCTTTGAGCTGTGGTGCTGGAGAAGAGTACTGAGAATACCATGGACTGCTAGGAAAACAAATAAATTCGTCCTGGAAAGGGTTAAACCGGGTGGCTCCTTGGAGGCAAGGATTCTGAGGCTCCATCTAACATACTTTGGACATGTTGTGAGGAGAGACCGGTCCTTGGAGAGGGACATCATGCTTGGGAGGGTGGAGGGACAGCGCAGGAGAGGAAGGCCCTCTATGAGGTGGATTGATTCAGTGACTGGGATAATTTGGATGGGAGTGTCAGAGACAGTGCGACTGGCAAAGGACAGAGCGGAGTTTAGGGCTGTTGTACACAGGGTCGCTATGAGTCGCAAGCGACTCGACGGCACATAACAACAACACAACAACATACACACACGCACACTAGGTCTGTATAAGTTGTTGATCACACAGATTTCTATCATGTGTGATCTCTTCATCTCATGAAATCTGTTATTTTTCAACTATCAATCCTTTAGTTTGTTTCCAGTATGACTGCATATTCATGGCTAAATGATAAGGAGTTGTACTACCAACTCTAAGGAAGAAGGTTAAAATTCATCTGCTTCTCTCAGTAAGAAAAATGGCCAATCTCCTTACATGCAACTTAAAGCCTCTGAGAAGATGCTAGAGTCAGCGATGAGTAAATTTCAAATTGATTACACATAACAACAATTATTCTCTTTTGTTCCTAATATGATTGCATATTTGATCAATTCCACATGGTGGAAGGTGGCAGAAATCCTGAATTTTATAACCTCTGGCTTTGCTCTTGTTAGGTGTCTATGAATTAAGTATGACTCTGAGAAACTCAATGAACAACAGATCTGAACTCTGTCCTATCTTGTGTCATCCTCATCATTTCTAACATATTTGGGTTTCCTGCTGCAGTCACTGTGTCAATTCATTTCATTAAGGGTCTTTTGTTGTTTTGATGATCCCTCTACCTTTCCAAGCATGATCTTTCCAAGAAATAGTCTCTCCTAACTAACAAGATATTCAAAATATGTGAGATAAAGCTTTGTTATCTTTTTCTACAAGGAGCATTTTGGGTAAACTCTCTCTAACACATATCTGTTATTGAGCCGAACATGAGGATATTCAGTGCTCTTCGCCAATATCACAGCTTAAAGACACTGATTGTTCCACTGTCATTCTTATTCACTGTTTAGCTTTCAGATGCAGAGCATGTGACTGAAAAGATCATGGCATGAATCAGGTTCACCTAAGTCTTCAAATTGTTATCACTGCTCCTTAATAATTTGGGTAAGACCCTGGCCACACAACCCTTCCCAATGCAGTAAGAGTCCTAATCTCCAGACTGCTGGAATCAAGAGTGTTGACTACAGATATAAGCATGTGAAATAATCAACAATTTCAATCTTTTTTTCATCATGCTGTTGTTTACTGGTCTGGTGGTTGTTGTGTACCACTAGGTTGAAATCAACCTATAACTGACCCTCTAGCAGGTTTTCAGAGACAGTAAATCATACAAGAGGAGAAAACCCATCCTTCTCTTAGGGAACAACGTGCCTTTGAGATTGCAGTGCAGTTTCTTACCACTGGCCACTAGTGAGAATTCTTATTTTCTTTTCTTTTTTTTTTTTTTAAGTGAGTTTAAACACACTTTAAAGAATTCTTATTTTCTTGATGTTGAGATGCAATCCATATTGAAGGTTGCTGTCTTTGATATAATGCAGAAGCCATTTAAGTTCTCTTCAATTTCAGCAAGTAAGGTTGTGTCATCTGGACAATACAGGTTGTTAAAGGAGTCTTCCTCTAATATTGATATCACATTCTTCTTCTTCAAGAGTCTGAACTCTTAAAATTATTTGCTGAGCAACACTCTTGGCACCAGCAGTCAAGAAATCGAAAGACAAATTGCACTGGGAATATCTGCTGTCGGGGACCTCACTAGACTACGAAGAAGCAATGACGTCAGTATAGAGAGTAATGTACGTCTGATCCCAGGCCATGGTCATCACAATTACTTGCATCAGAGAGCTGAACAATGACTAAGTATGAGAGAAGAAGAACTGATGCTTTGAGTTGTGGTGCTGGAGAAGAGTCTTAAACATAGGTTCTTGAAGAAGGACATCATGCTTGGAAGTCTATAAGGACAGCAAAGGAGAGGAAGACCCCCAGGTGACGAAGACTCTGGATGAAATGGATTGATAAAGTACCTGGAGCAACGGGGGTTGGTGTGCCAGAGTCAGTGAGACTGGCTCAGGATAGGGCAGTCTTCAGAATTCTCAAAATAAGTATTTTAAATGCAAATTTCATAAGATTGTTGTTGTTGATTACCTTCAGGTTGAGCACATCTCATAATGACCCTATGAACAAAAGGCCTGAAGCTCCTCTATAACCATCAACATTTACCAAAGTTCATAGGGTTTCCAGAGGCATGCTATTTAGGAAGTGGATGCCACTCCTGCTTCCAGACCTTTCATAGTATGTTAATTGTTTTTATATGCCATTGAGTCACTTGCAATGTATAGTGACCTATGTAGAGCAGGTCTGAACCTTTCCTTGTCCTGACTGAGTCTCACTAACTCAGACACACCAACCCTCACCGCCCCATCAATCCATCTGTATCTATCCATCTCATCCTGGGTCTCTCTCTCTCTCCTGTGCTGTCCCGTCCACCCTTCCGAGCATGATGTCCCTCTCCAAGGGCTGATTTATAAGATTAGGTGATAAAAAATTATATAATACTCTCTGAAAAATTCTTATAACAAAGACTACAAAACTGATTCTTGAAAGTGTTCATATTTTTCATTTTACATGTGTATAATCTCTAAACTATCTGACATAATAACTTACCTTTCTTAAAAACATTTTCTTGGTTTTATTTACCCTGGATAAACTGCCCAAAGTTAGGGAAACAACATCAACTAAACAGAGGTTTTTAAAAAACTTATTTTACTTTTTAAATCCAATCAAATAATTATTACTTTCCACTTAAATGCAAATATTAGCATTCTGACACATTTTCTTCCAGTTATTAAATGGTCTTCTCCTCATTCAGCCTTATAAAAACGTAATAGCCATGTAGCTACTGACTTAAGCGGACTATTATCAATATAGCTTAAATAGAATCTTTTCAACTTTCCATTAAAAATACTATTTTGATTTTGATATTTTAAGTAGAAAAAAATATTTTTATAGAAAAATTAAATTTACAAATTTTTTAAATTTACACTGGGCCAATTGGTAGCATCAGTATGGATGGTGAAGAGATTGAGATAGTTACAAGTTTTAGTTTGCTTGGTTAGACAGTCAACATTCTTAATTAACAGCAGTCAGGAAATCAGAAGACGAATTGCACTGGGAAAGTCAGCTGTGAGGGACCTCTAAAGAGTACTGAACAGCAATAATATCAGGCTGGAGACTAAGGTGCACCTGATCCAGGCTATGGTCTTTGCAAATACGTGTTATGCATCAGCAAGTTGTACAGTGACTAGGGATGACAGAAAGAGAATTGATGCCTTTGAGCTGTGCTGCTGGAGCAGAGTGTTGACTATGGACTGCTAGATTTGTCCTGGAGAGGGTGAAGCCGGTATGCTCTTTGGAGTAAAGGATTCTGAAACTTTGTCTGACATACTGGAGGAACTGGTCCTTGGAGAGGGACATCATGTTTGGCAGAGTGGAGGGACAGCACAGGAGAGGAAGACCCTCGATGAGATGGATAGATTCTGTGGGTGGAGTGGTGGGAATGAGTGTGTTTGAGACAGCGAGGCTGGCACAGGACAGAACAGCATTTAGGGCTCTTGTACATAGGGTTGCTATGAGTCACAAGCGACTCGATGGCACACAACAACAAAACAATAACATATTTGTTTTTATTGGTTTGTTTATAAAGGTCATCTATTTTGTATTTCACACTACTCTTCATTCACATTGTGTTTCATACAATCATTCTCATGCATTATGTTTTATAAAACTAGTCACCATTGGACCTTGACCATTATTACCCTGTCCTTTTGCCCAGATCCTTCCATTTCTTTTCCCCACCCTCCCTCCACCAACCAAACTGTGCAACTCTTATGATTTTGCCCCTACCTATCCTCAGCTGGGCAAAAGACATTGAAAGACTTTTCACAGAAGATGACATTCAGGTTGCCAACAGACACATAAGAAATTTCCAAAATCACTAACAATAAGAGAGATGCAAATAAAACTAACAATGAGACAGCATCTCACCCCAGTAGCAGTGGCAAAGCTTAGCAGGGCAGCAAGCAATAAATGTTGGAGGGCATGTGGAGAGATGGGAACTCTTATGCACTGTCTGAGGTATTATAAAATGGTACAAGCCTTCTGGAAGACAGTTGGGCCTTTCCTCAAAAGTTGAACATAATCAACAAACGAATGAATAGAGAAGCTGTGGTATATCCACACAATGGAATACTACGCAGCATTGAAAAACAAGGAACTCATGCAATATTATTCAAAGTGGGTGACCCTGGAGGACATTATGCTGAGTGAAATATCTCAGTCACAAAGGGACAAATACTGCATGGTGCCACTGTTGTAGAATGGGTCTGTCATCAGGGTGGGGGTATGACAGAAAAAATTGGATAAATTATGTATATTGTATTGAAACAGATGAGGGAAAGAACAGATTAGAAGTGATATATGATTGAGTATTATGGTTAGCACAGGAATCCAGAATTAAGGTTGCACAGAGAAGTGTACTCGGGGTGGGGGGTGGGGGGAAGGGACGTGGGAATTGTATACTAATGAAGGCATTTTTTTTCTTTCTTTTTTTTCTCTCTTCGGGTTGGGAGGGGTGGGAAGGGAGAAAATTGCAGCAATGAATGAATGGAAATCCAAAACCTCTGTAAAAAAAAAAAAAAAAGCAAATGGGAAAAAAAAAAGTTGAACATAGAAACTCCAGATGACTCAGCTATTCCACTACTAGAAATATACCCCAAGGAAATTAGAACTGAGAAACAGAGAGAGATTTGTACACCAGTCTTCATAGCAGCATTATTCACTATTGCAAAAACACGGAAACAGCCCAATATCCAACCACAACAAAATGAAATGAGAAATAAATTTTAGTGCATTCACACAATGGAGTAGTATGCAGAACTCAGAAACAACAATTTTGAAAAATACTACATAAATTGGGAGAGGCTTGAGAGCAATATACTGAGTCAACTAACACAGTCTCATAAGGAAAAATACTGTATAAGATCACTATTGCAAAAACAGAAGGATAATTTGAATTTTATTTTTAGAATTTTTATGCATTACATTATACTTTCATTAAGTATCTACATTCCCCTGAAGCACTATAGCACTGCTATAAATTTCAATTAAGTCACTATCACCATTATTTCATTGCCACAGAGCTAAAACTGACCTTATAGCTGACCAGCAAGGCTCCATTATTTTGTTCCTTATTCATGTAACAATTGTTGTTGTGGTTGTTGTTGTTATGTGCCGGTGAGTTGCTTGCGACTCATAGCGACCCTATGTACAACAGCCCTAAACTCTGCTCTGTCTTGTGCCAATCACACTGTTTCTGACACTCCCATCCCAATTATCCCAGTCACTGAATCAATGCACCTCATAGAGGGCCTTCCCCTCCTGCGCTGTCCCTCCACCCTCCCAAGCATCATGTCCTTCTCCAAGGACCTATCTCTCCTCACAACATGTCCAAAGTATGTTAGACGGAGCCTCAGAATCCTTGCCTCCAAGGAGCCACCCGGTTTAACCCTTTCCAGGACGAATCTATTTGTTTTCCTAGCAGTCCATGGTATTCTCAATACTCTTCTCTAGCACCACACCTCAAAGGCATCAATTCTCCTTCTATCCTCCTTGGTCATTGTCCAACTCTCTGATGCATGACAAGTGATTGCGAAGACCATGGCCTGTATCAAACGCACAATTAGCTCTTAAAATTTATTCATGTTGATAATGTGCAGCACTGGTAAGTAAACATCACTGCCATGTGATGTGTTACTTATGAATATGCCCTGTATCTATTTCTTCTCTACTGGTGGTATTTGGGTACTTCCAATTATCCCTATTACAAATAAAATTGCCAGAATAGTTTTTGTACTGTATCTCTGTATACATCCAAAAACTTACATGCAATTTTCTGTAGTGATCTGGGTTGAGACAGAATTAACTCAAAAGCAAATTAAAAATAACAACTGATTACTCACATTTTCAAATTCACTAGGTATTACCCAACTACTATGTAGATCATAAATAAATACTAAAGAAAAAAAGTATCATATTTTATACTAACTACAAAGTTTTAAATACAGACTTATAAAAGAAAGCTACCAAAATTTACTGGTAAATGGTCTATAAAGTGCAATAAACTTTCCAGAATGAAAAAGGTTAAGAAACCAAAATTATATTTTTACTTGAGTTTACTAAACCCTAATATTAACTAAATTTTTACTGAAACTATTTAAGCTGGATCAAACAATGGTCCTCTGCTATAATAAATGTTCAGAAGATATTAAATAAATGAATTCATATTAATTAGGGAGCTCATCAAGGAAATGGAGGGTCAGCTATGGGTCGGTTCTGACTCTATGGTTCAACAATAAGGCACAGTTCATCATAAAGTTCTAGCTAACCCTCCACTGGATTTTCAGAGGCAGTTAATCGCATGGGAGGAGACTGCCCATCCTTCTCCTGCCTAATCAAACTACATTCCATACTTTATACAGTGAAACATCAAATCAGACATAAGTATGACAATATTTTCATTATCCTGTTTTGATACCTAGTGATGAATTTGTGTTCACAGTTGACCAAAACTATTTTTCAAAGTCTGATCCATTTCCTTAAGGTAGCCAGCATGTAGGAGTAGAATTCAAAGAACAATACTGTAACATTTTGTTGTCAGTCCATGACATGCTGACCATGAGTCAACTACACTCCAATTACCTCCAGAAGCTTTTTTTTCCTCTTTTTTTAAAAAAAATTATTATTAATTTCAATGAAAATTTAGAGACTTTGGATTTCCATTCATTCATTGTTGTACTTTTTCCCTCCCAATCCTCCCCCCTAGGACACTACCCTTTTGGAAAAGTAAAATTATTTCATTGTTTCACAAATCCTCCCCCAGATTCACTCCACTATGCAGCATTCACGCTGGACTCCTGTCATGACTAAAACACCTAATCACATAACCCTTTTAAAAAGTTTTCTCCCTCATCTGTTTCAATGCAGTATTCATTATTTAACCCATCTTTCTCAGTCTCCCCCCAGCCCCAATGTCAGTCCTGTTTTACAACAGTGGCACCATGCAATATTTGTCCTTTTGTGACTGAGATACTTCACTCAGCATAATGTTCTCCAGGGTGACCCATTTTGAATAACACTGCATAAGTTGTGTGAATATACCACAGCTTCTCCATCCATTCATTTGTTGATGTGCATGTGGGCTGTTTCCAACTCCCTGCTATTGTGAACCAAGCTGCAATAAACATGGGTGTGCATATATCTGCTTGCATGTCAGTTATGGTCTCTTTGGTATATATTCCCAGTAGTGGAACTGCTGGGTCAAATGGTATCTCTATTTGCAACTTTTTGAGAAAGCGCCACACTTCCTTCCCCAGTGGTTGCACCATTTTACACTCCCACCAACAGTGAATAAGGGTTCCAGTCTCTCTACAACCTCGCCAGCATTTGTTGCTTGCTGTTCTGTTAAATTTTGCTATTCTGACTGGGGTGAGATGGTATCACATAGTTGTTTTAAAGAAGCTTTTAAGTGAATTCTTGCGTCTATTCTATACAGGCACTTGCTACAGAAGACGGATTTGCTATGGATTGCATCTCAAAACCAAGAAAACAAACGTCCACATTAAAGGACTAACATTCAACATTATGATAGATGGAGATTAAGACAGATTGAAGCTGTCGATCATCAATCAACAAGCTTGGTACCAGCAGTCAGGATATCATGAGACACAAAACATTGGGCAAATCTGCTGTCTGGGAGCTCACCAGAGTGCTGAAGAGCAATGATGTCAGTTTGAAGACTAAGGTACACTCAATTCAACCCATGGTCTTCTCCATCACCTGCTATGCATCGGAGCACTGGACAATGAATACAGATCAAAGAAGAATGGATACCTTTGAATAGTCGTGCTGCAGTACCAAATATCCCATGGACTGCCAAGAGAATAAACAGGTATGTCTTGGAAAGGGTACAGCTGGAGTGCGTCATGAAAGCAAAGATGGTGAAGCTTCATCTTTTATACTTCTGACATGTAGCTAGGTGGAGTTATTCATTGGAGAGGGACATCATGCTTAGAAAGATGGAGATTCAGCGAAGGAGAAGACAAAGAGATGGACTGACATTGATTTCAGCAATACACTTGAGTATTTCCAAGATGATAAGGATGGCACAGGCTAGGGAAGGGTTCAGTGTGGTTGTTCACAGGGTCTCTATGAGTTGTACTCAACGGTGTGTGTTAACAGTTACCACCATTTTTTAATTTTTTTTTACAGGAGATATGGAGCTTGGATTATAGGGAGCTATACTGCTCAAAATAATTTAAAAAAAAAAAAAACAGAGGGCCAAATCTCTCTGGCAGTTCAAATCCATCAGTGATTCTATGAGAGAAAGATCAGCAATATCTTCCGGTGCTATTCATAGTCTCAGAAACCCAAGATAAGTTCAGTTATTAGTTGGTTCCAACTCAATGGCAAAGGAAACAAGGGGAAGAGTAGGTAGAGAGGTGTGTGTGTGTGTGTGTGTGTGTGTGTGTGTGTGTGTTTACAGAAATACGCTTTGTATGATTTTAGTATTTTAAAATTTATTACTAATTGCTTTCTGGACTAGAATATGTTTTCCCTTGGTAAGTGTTCTTTGCATTTATTAAAGAAACGTGTTTTGTTGTTGGGTTAGACTTAAAATTCATTTCGGTCAAAGTGATACATGGTATTGTTCAAGGATTCTTCTATATCCTTATAGAATTTCTGTCTAATTTTAGTTCAATAAAATGAAATTAGAGTGGGGAGGTGAAATTTAAAATTGTAGATGTGCTTATACTGCCTCTCAATTCTATTTTTTATCTTACCTATGTTAAGCATCTATTCTTTAGGTACATCAATATTTATGCTTGTTGTACACTCTTAAAAATATGCCTTTTTATTATCCTAAAAGTAATAATGCTTTTTGTTATGGTAGTTACTTTGTCTGAAACCATTCATTCTAGCTATTAGAAAATTTATTGGGGAGCTCTGGTGGCCTAGTGGCAAGGACCTGCAACTACAATCCCAGAGGTGCATGGTTGGAATCCACCAGATGCTCTGCCGGGGAAGGAGGGACAATCTCCTCCTGTACCAGTCAGATCTGATTTGACGGTACACTCACACAAAAATAAAAAAATAAATAAAAAAAGAAAATTTATTAACCAATTTGTACTTGTGTTTTAACATACTTGTTAATAAATCTTTTGCATACTAGTTGAGGTAATTTTCAGGTAAGAGGTATAAATTGATTTTACAGAATCGAACAATTTTTACTTATCAATTGTGCTATACAGACTATTTGTACTGATGTGATTATTGCCAGCTATGCTCACCCTGCTTGGTGAAACTGAAGAGGACTTGAAACTCTTGCTGCAGAGGAAAAAAGACTACAGCTTTCAATAAGGGTTTAAGCTCAACATAAAAAAACAAAGATTTTCACCACTGGGCCAACTGGCAGCATAATGACAGAGACTGAGGCTGTTAACAGATACAGTATGCTTGGTTCTACAATCAACACTCTTGGTATCAGCAGGCAGGACTTTTAAAAGACAAATTGAATTGGGAAAGTCTGCTGTCATAGACCTCTCCAAAGTACTGGAGAGCAATGATGTCAGTCTGGAGACTAAGGTGCACTTGATACAGGCCAGGGTCTTTCCAATCACTTCCTATGCATCAGAAAGCTGCACAATGACTAGAAATGACAGAAGGAGAATTGATATCTTTGAGCTGTGGTGTTGGAGAAGGGTACTGAATATACCATGGACTGCAAGAAAACAAACAGGTTTGTCCTGGAGAGGGTGAAGCTGGGCTGCTCCTTGGAGGCAAGGATTCTGAAGCTTCGTCTGACATACTTTGGACATGATGCAAGGTGCGATCAGTCCATAGGAAGGGACATCATGCTTGGGAGAGTAGAGGGACAGTGCAGGAGAGGAAGACCCTTGATGAGATGGACTGATTCAGTGACTGGAATAATGGGAGTAGGTGTATCAGAGACAGTAAGATTGGCACAGGACAGAGCAGGGTTTAGGTCTGTTGTACATAGGGTTGCTATGAGTTGCAGGCAACTTGAAGGTACATAACAATAACAACAACAACATGCTAAGGTTTTAATTTTCCATCTTATCTCTTTGTCCTATATGTTCTTTGGTGTTTTTCTCCTTCCTTGTCTTGTTTTTGAACTAATGTTTTATGATTTTTCTCTCAGCTGATGGCTTGTGAACTCACTGTTTTGTTGTGCTACCTGTGGCTCTGGAATTCATAGTATACATATTTAATTTACCAATTTATCTTTCAAGTAATAACACAGCATTTTACAGTACAAAAACATTACTAATGTAATTTTCTCTATCTATCCCTTTATGTTTTTTTTTATTTTTACAAGTTATAAACTCATAATACATTGTCATTATTTTTGCTGATTAATTTCAAATGATCCATTATCTTCTGGGAAAATTTCAAGCATAAGGGGGGAAGCAAGTTTATTCAACCCTTGTTACAGCTTTCAGAGCTCTGTAACTCCTTTGCATAGATCTATTTCTACTTGGTATTATTTTCCTTCTGACTGAGCACTTCCTTTAACATTTCTTATGTGCAGCTGTGGTGGTGATGAAATTTTTTCATTTTCCATGTGTCTAACATCATCTATTTCTTCTAGTCTTTAGAGTTTACAGGTTAATAGGTTTTCTTTTTTCCTTTTCAGAACTTTACAGCTGTTGATCTCTTCTGCTGTTTCTACAGAGAAGTCTTGTGTCACCTATCTTTTAACTTCTGTATTCAATGTGTTGTTTCCTCTAGTTTTAGGATCTGTATTGTTAAGCAATTTGTTTATTCTATAGATTGGAATAAAATATTTAAAGGTCTTGTTCTTTGGGTTTTTAGTAACTTGTAGGTCACTGTTCTTACTAAATAAAAAAAATTATCAGCATTAAATAGGTCTTTTCCCCCCACCTCTTTTCTCTTCACTTTATGTTTTGGGGCTTCACTTGCATGCATATTAGGCTACTTGACATTTTCTGCAATTCTCTGTTTATTTTCTTGTCTTTTATCTCCAAGTTTGTTAACATTTCCCTCAGACATCACCAATCTGCCACAAATACCATCTGGTACCTTTTTATCACAGACCATAATTTCTTCATATCTTTCATGACTCTATCATGTTCAAGCATTCCTCTTCCTTTCTGAACTCAGAATCCAGTTAAATATCACTGCTTTACTGTTTTTGTCTTTGACAGTATTAGCTGTATTATTTCTGAGCTAGATAACTTATTTTTCATTTTAAGTCATGTTTTCCTACTTTATTTAAGTGAATTTAAAAAAAAACCAACAGAGGAGACATTATAAGTACTATCTAGTATGTGCTAAATATTTTTATATTCCTGAAAACATTGATTTATGTTCTAAGGTAGTTTACCTAGCAAGAATTACCAAATAAGTGCTTCTTTCAAGCTCTGTTATACACGACCAAAGGATGGCAGTTCCAAGGCACTCAAAGGTGACTCAGTACTTCTCAAAGAACATAGCCTTGAAAATCCTACAGAGCTCCATACAGCAACTTACAACTGGCATGACAAAAGAAGTTTTCACTCTTCACCCAAATTTCTCCATTATTAAGGCAATGACCATTTCTGTATTCTGTAAAGGATCCATGAGTTGCTAGATATTTCCTCCTCTGTTTGTGGAAATCCTGAAGATTGTATCCTCTGTTAATTTCAGATGATTCTTTGATTTGTGATAAGTTCCTTACATGCATAGTCTCATCAATATGTACTCAGATGAACACTTGAGTGGGACCCCACAGATCACAGGAACACACAGATGCTCTCTGTGCCCACTCTGCTCTTTCTGTACCACTCTCTTCTTCACAACTCTGTTTTGTGAACTAGCTGCTTTGGCCACCCAAGAACTCATCTGTGTATCATATCTATGAAACTGCCGAGCTCTGCATTAGTTTTCTATCTACTGTGGACCAGAATGTCTGTCCAAATTATAATGTGAGACTACCTAAACTCTAAAATCCCAAATTATTTTATTGTTTAGGGGTTTCGTTGATTCAATGAGGGTTAATCTATGAATTTGCAGAAATTTAAGTTTTGAGCTAGGCTGACCTGATAGGAACCACAGATTTACTTCTCCACTGGAAGGCCTGGCAGCAGCACACTGTAAGTGAAGAACTTTTCCTGCAAAAGACTGATAGTACCCATTCATAGTGTTTAATTAGGAGACACTTGGAATTCTGGCACCTGCTTTGCTATTGTGCAACTACATTCTTTTTTTTTTTAATATTATTACTTTTGTGTGCGTACTGTCAAAATGGATCTGGCTGGTATAGGAGGAAATTGCCCCTGCTTCTCCAGCAGAGCCTCTGGTGGATTCAAACCATGTACCTCTGGGATTACAGTGCAGTTTCCTACCACTAGGCCACCAGAGCTCCCTGCAACTACATTCTTTATCTGAGTGCAGATATCTGGCTACTAGTATTTTAAAGTCAATAGTAAAATTTAGGTTGTTTAACACAGTAAGGGTAGCTATCAGCCAATAAGTAACTA
>NW_006399895.1:6622759-6667552 GCF_000299155.1 Elephantulus edwardii
AATTGTGGCTTCTAGACCTTCTGACAAGGTAGCAGTAATGAGGGTTCATACAGTTAAAACTGATCAGAATCACAATCTATGATGATTCTTAAATAAAATAAAAAACAGAACCACCACTACTATTGTTGCTGATAAGTGCTATTGACAGGGCTCATGGTGAGCCTACACAAAGAAGAACCACTTCTAGATCCAAAGAGCAAGCATCATATAACCTAGAAACCTCCCTCTTAAAATATACTCCATATTCCTAAAGGCAGTGACATGAACAGGCACATACATAAACATGGTCTTTGAAGCACTTTTCGCAACAACAAAAGGTGAAAACACTAAAATACCCACCAACAGATAAATGGATAAAGAAAATGTAATACATAAAAGAGTACTTACTCAGTCATAACTGACTGGATTTTCCTATGAAACCATAACCCTGCATCTGCAGTCCAAGAGAATTAATCCCATGGGGTATTTAGACATGTTTAAATAGTATGAACAACTTTAGCTTCTTTTATTTATTTATGGGTTGAGGAGAGCACTTCTTAACAGTAACATATCTCAGAGAGAGAGAGAGAGAGAAAAGAAGCTAAGTTGTTCTTACTACTTAAACATGTCTAAACACCCCATGGGATTCGTTTTCTTGGTCTGAAGATGCAGGGTCATGGTTTCATAGGACTATCCAGTCAGTTGGTCTAATGCTGGTTTTGTCTACAGAGTTCAAATGACCAGAATATATTGGAATCTCAATAAATGCTTCATGAATAAAAGGAGCTGGGGGGGGGGGACAGACTTTAATATGAACAGTCCATAAATAATAGAGTACAAATCTTTAAAAGAATATCATAAGATTCCAAAAAAGATAGTAAGGAAAAGCAATGTAAAAGAGAAAGAATTAACAATATTTACATGATAACGACTTAGAAAAGATGACTAAATAACATCTGAAGATGATACTAATGCTGAGAAATATTTGTTTCTGGACAGCTGGTACTTGTTTCCTTAGTCACTAAGTAATTACCTATACTAACCATCAAGAATATGTTTTGCTCCAAAAATGTAACACACTGATTATAATATAAAACCTCATTAAGAGAATTCTTTTAATTTTATAGCAGTGAAGGTTTAAGCATCAATCCATTATATTGAAGGAAAATACTACAAGCTTGTTCATCTCAGAATAAAAATGTAAAGAGTATGTTAACAAAAGTATAATACAGAGTGAATTAATGTTTACTGGTTATCTAAGCATTTGACATAGATATGCTCATTTAGTTCTCAAAAACTTCGTTTGCAGACATACTTTGAAATGGATACGAAGACCTGAAGCGGTCTTCTCCTCAGAATTTAGTCTGTTAATCAGAACCTCAATTATCTTGTTGCTTTCCCCCAATAATAGCTAAATTTCAAAGTCTGTAAAGAAGCTAACTTAAATTTCAATAGAATTTTATAAACAGCATTTCATTGTTTTGGTTTACAGAATCTCTTGGTGGGCATTTAAATACCATAGAAGATCTATTATTTTGTTCACACATACTCTAGGAATTCAAAACAGCTGCCCCTCCAGGAACACCCAAGAATTAAGAGATTCCTAACATGGTTTCATATCAAGATGGATGGATAAGATTTCATGAAGGCAAAAAGAGGAACAAAGCAGAATACTTATAGATTGCTTAATAAATTCCAGACACTGCACCAAATACTTTTTAATGCTTCTCCATTTAATTTTCCTATAATTCTTATCAAACACATCATTTTTTAAGAAAATGAAAAATATGAGGCTCAGCTATTAAATATCTATCTTGTCCAATATCAAATATAATGATAAAGCCAGTTGGTCTGTATAAATCATCCCATGGCTCACATTTTAATGTGTAAAATAGAAAAAATATTTTTATAAGGAATAATAAAAGTAGTGTTATCACATTAGAACTCTTAAAGTAAGTAATCAGTACTTAAAAGTTCTAGACAAGTAGAAATTATAACTGTTTGGGAGCCTCTTTTATATGTGGTGCTGTTATGTACCACTAAATTGGAACCAACTCACAGCTGACCCTCCACAAAGTTTTCAAAGGCAGTAAATCACAAAAAAGGAGACAGTCCACTTTTTTCCCTATAGAACAGATGAACCATTGAACCACTTGCCTTTGGGTTGGCAGCACAACTTTTTATCACCAGACTACTAGCGTTCCCTCTTTCATATTTAGCAACTATGAAATGGTAGAATATGCCAGTAATTAAAAGTAATAAAGGTGGGGTTCAAGTCCTGGTTTATACTACTTAACTGAATGTTTCATATCTGGCAACCTTCTCTGAGCCTCAGTTACCTCATCTCTAAAAATAGATAATTTTTTTTAATGGCTTCTTGAAGTTCAGCTGATTTTGAGGATCCAAATAAGCAATATGGAAGTACTTTTGTAAACTGTACAGTGTGACAAGTGCTAGTTTATCATTATTCCATTAGCAAAATAAGCTGTGTTGACCTAAAAATGTATTCAGTCATAATCTACCCTATATATTCTCTCATGAATAAAAAGTCATCATACTTACGAATTAATGTAAATTTATTAAAGAGAATCTCGAGAAAAAGCTCAATAATTATAGAGAGATTCAAAGATTAAATGTTTTGCTTTCTACTTGTTAACCTCAAATATTAATGATAATTTTCTCAAAAAAGAGAGAACTTTAAAGGTCAGTCCAGATACAGATATTATTTCCTTGACATATCAAAGCTAAATGAACATCAGAGTGTGGTGAGAAATTGGCACAAAGGTGCTTTGCAAAAGATCTATGTGAGAGCATCACAATAAGCATTCTGCCTATGAAGAATTGCTAGACTGAAAACATAGAAACGTTGACTAACATAAAACAGAAAATCACTATGTGATTCCTTTTATTCTAGTTATCTTCTGGCAAGAAACTTGGAAAGAGTTTGTATGACCATAATCCAAAATATTGCTTATTCAAGAATATTAAGATATCAGTTTGGAACCAAAGACCAAACTTTTATCCTCACATATATATTGAAACCTAACTTTAACCTATATCCTTTTTCTTACCCATAGTTCTTCGTTGAAGTTTTCTACTCCTCACAATCAGAACATTTAGAAGGAGCAGTTATATAACAAAACAGAGAGATTAGTGGGAACACAGATGCAATATATAGAAAACACTTACTTTAATTCTCTGTCCCTCCTGTCTGGCTTTGCTATTTAACTGCTTCATCTTGTGTTTTGTACCTGAGATCAAGAGGCATAAAACACTATTTCAAAATTTGTGTGTCCTTACTAATTATTGCATTTGAACTCCTAGTATCTATAAAACCTATACACTTTCTGTCCCCTATAGTAATAGAAACACTAGCAAGAAATAGAGAAAACACCTACCTAAGAAAGTAGAACTAGACTTTATTTCTAATCAATGCTGACAAATGCCAAAAAGTTTAAACTATATTTATTATTTTATAACCATGACTATATTTTCCCACTATAAGGGAAAAATATAAAAATCAAACTGTCTTGCGATTACATAACACAACTGGACTTAACTTGTCAAAAAGTCATCATTCTAACAGCTGAAGTCCAAAGAATTTTATAGCTGCTTCTCTGTCTCTTAATTGTGCCAATGGTAAGATTTTTCCCCCTTAATGACACTGGTCCCTCCTTTCTGTTTCAATTTTGCTTTGCTCACTCGAATGCAAGTCTCATTGTACTTTAGTGTTCCTATGCAATATTATAACACAGCATCTTGTTTCCTGTCATGTTTTCATTTTGGGTCCAGAATCCGTATTTACTGTAATAACATTTAATTCTTAAAATCTTTGCAAAAAATCTACTTTGAATTACTCTCAACTTTCCAGTGGAAAATTACATTTCTTATGTAGAAAAGTTACCTGCTTAATATCAACACTATTTAACTAGAGAGTAAGGATGATTTACTATACACTTTTTTCCCTATCATTGTTATTCAAAAAGTAGCTTTCTTTTTAACTCTATTCATATAAATGTTACAACAATATTAAGCTCAAATATTTTCTTTTCTGTAAGATCAATCTTGACCACCCTGTCTAAAGTAATCTACTCTTCCCCTGGAATCCCACAGTAACCACTGAAATTAATTTAATAATCATGGGGTTTTTTCCTGCCAAATGACAGCCTTTCCACTGATCTCTTTCAGAGTTACTTTCAAGTTTTAGAATCTTACTCTTTACACAAATAGAACTTGCAAGTCTGTCTAATCATATTTCTGAAACTGAGTTCACTTACAGATCTCAGCATCATAAAAGTGATAAGCATATTGGTTTTGTTTATCAATTCAATTTTCAATTTACAGCAACCACATGTTGCAGAGTAGAACTGCTCCACAGAGGTTTCTTAGCTGTAATCTTTACAGAAGCACAGTCAAGTCTATCTCTCATAGAGCCACTGGATAGGACTGAACCACCAACCTTCTAGTTAGTAGCTGAGCACTTAGCTATTTGTGCTACCTGGATTCTCTAAGTGAAACATGAACCCTTAGAGTAGGCTGACAGCATTAAGCATCTTACTGACATGACTAGCTTTGAAACCACTGCATTGTGGTGGCAGGAAGAGGAGAAAAACCAGCTTCCTCTGCCTCTGGACATGCTCAAGGTCTCTACTGCAAAGAGTCTATGAACTAACCTATGTGGCTCATCAGCTAGGATAACATTTTTGAGGTCAGCATGACCTCCATGTGTTCTGTATGGGTAGCATATGAGGGGAACTAAGGTTCTATTTATTATCTTGTATCTACTGAGCTCTTTCTAATTATATTACCATTGACTAACTCTCCATCAAAAAACAGAGTGGTTCTTCGCCAAGCTCTTCCACATGAATGAAAAGTAAAATTAAAGTTTTCTTCTTCCAGATCTGGCCCAGGAGTTTAAAGAGAAATAACATAAATTTCATCCAGATAATCTTATGGTCTGGTTTTAATGTCCACACATCTGAAAACTATGTCTACTTTAGTTAAATTTTTATTTATTTTTGTTTCTCTGATTCCAAATCCCCACTCTGTGGCTTTGCTTAAAATACTTAAGAGGCTCCAACTTTGTACCAACTCTTGAACCATGTATTTTTTGTTTTGTACCTGGTGTGGTCAATTATGCTGTTGTCTGTGTGTGCTCCTGAAAACCAGGTGGCAAATGACCTCTACTGGCGCTTTCAAAATAAAGTGAACCACGACATCCCTTCATTATTATGTTGTTGTTGTTATGTGCCATCGAGTCGCTTGCAACTCATAGCGACCCTATGTACAACAGCCCTAAACTCTGCTCTGTCCTGTGCCAATCGCACTGTCTCTGACACTCCTATCCCGATTATCCCAGTCACTGAATCAATCCACCTCATAGAGGGCCTTCCTCTCCTGCGCTGACCCTCCACCCTCCCAAGCATAATGTCCTTCTCCAAGGACGGGTCTCTGCTCACAACATGTCCAAAGTATGTTAGACGGAGCCTCAGAATCCTTGCCTCCAAGGAGCCATCCAGGACAGATCTGTTTGTTTTCCTAGAAGTCTCAGGTTAACACTGAAGACGCCAAAACTGCACGGCGTTCGTTCAGGCCATCGGGCCAAGAAAAACATATCTACACACCAGTTCTACAGGATGCATCACCTTTGCTCTGGAAACATTACAATTAAACTTCAGAGACATTGGTCCCTACATAAGGAACTATGAGCAGCTGATGTGTTTGGAATCACAGAAGCCAAGGAAGCTTCATATATAAGCTATCAGATCAAGGGCTGGTCAATAGGTGAGAGATGTGAAGGGAGTGGGTAGAAGTGGATGGGTATCCTGTGGATGGTGGAGCAGGGAAATAAGTGAGTAAAGACTCGTGTGCCAAAGGCAGGGACAACACTGACACTAATCGTTAACTCCACAATAAGGTATATACCTTTAACTTGCTGGTCTGTCTGATACTTTTCTAAATCTGAACATTCACATTAAGACAGACTAGGAAGAAGGATTGGCCATCCACTTCTGAAACAGCAGGCCTCTGAAAACCCTATGTAAAAAAATTCATTATTATAGGTAGCATAAATTATTGTACATGTATTAAAATGAAATGTTTCAAATCATACTTATTGCATATCCCTCAAGGAAAAGTCCCTAAAATTATTTAGTGCTGAATCACATACAACAGCATTTTAATGCCAACTCATCATTACATAACTGGTTTTCCCCTTCTCCACTAACAGGCCCATGTCTTGAACAGTCAAGATGTTATTATTAGTAACAATTTCCCCCCTTTATAGAAGGGAAAGAGGTAAAAACTGCCACAAAGAGTATTAATTTGACCAGAGTCACACTGTTCAAGACAGTTGAGTGCCAGAAACAAAACTCACTCAGATGGATATTAAATTCTCAAACCCCTAAATTCTATACAAGTCTACCTTGTTGTTAAGTGCTGTCGAGTCATAGGCGACTCATAGCGACCCTATGAATGAAAGACCTCAACACTTGTGTGACTCTCATCCTCTCTCCAGGGGGTTTTATAGGGTTTCCAGAAGCAAACTATTACAGAAGTGGATGCCACTCCTGCTTTCACGCTTGTTTTAATTGGGGAGTTCCACCAAACACCGCCCGAGATGGGTAACAATTAACGCATTTGACACATCAAAAAGCTAGTCTATCTTACAAGGCTCTATATTTTCTGGGTAAAAATTTAGCATAGTATGTCCCATGTCCTCTTTTGTATTAACAGTTGCAGATCTTGCCCCCCAGAGTCCTTCCGTATATGGCAAAAAGTTTAAGATAATAGTTCTTCCTACATCTGAGAAATACTAAAACCAAATCCAAACTCATTGCTGTGTCAAGCTGATTCTGGCTCACAGTGATCCTACAAGGCACTGCAAAGCTGTGCCTTACAGTTTCCAGGGCTATATAGCTTAAGGAAGCAGTCTTATCTGTGTCCTACAGAAAGGATGTAAGATTCCAACCAACAGCCTTCTAATCATTGTCCAAAGTTTAATCCACCACAGCACTTGGGCTTCCTACTAAGATTAGAGGGTTTAATAAACACTAGATTCAGACCATCTTGGTTCATGCAAATGAATGACTAGTTCCTAGTTCATGAATTAGTTACAAAGCCTAGGGAAATTTCAGTCCTCTCATATACAAAATAAGGAGACTGGACATAAAAAATCACCAACAAATCTTCCAAAGAGTCTCTAAGTACTGATAATGCCTAAAGCATTCATCTGTTAAACAACACAGGAGATTCAAGTTCACTCAGAGGTTCCTTGGAAGAAAGGCAAGAAGTGGCCATAAATTCAGAATGGACTCAAAAGCAAATGGTAATGTAACTTCTTGATTTTAAAATTCTACTGCAGCCTAGTGGTAAAGAGTTGTGATGCCAATCCAAAGTCAAGCGGCTGAAGTCCATCAGCTGCTCCTTGGGAGAAAGCAAGCCAGGGATTTATAGTTTCTGAAACCCAACTGAAGAGTCAGCAATGAACTGGTTCTGACTTGAAAGCACACAAGAATGATAACATCACGCTGTATAAAACACAGATGGAAGGAAGAGCAACAATGACTAGGATTCTTACATTATGTAAATATTACAAAGAAAAGATAAAACCTTAGTATAAACAAAAAAATTATAAAAATTATAATCAAAACAAACAAAACCCAACTACTCTACTTACAAATTCAATGGTATTTCTTTAATACAACACACTGACTCCCGCATTATATATGACTTGAAGACTGTTCATTACCAAAATGCCAAATAATAGTCAATGATGGTGCTTTAAATAAAATTCAAGATCCTCAAGCCATTTCTGCTATTCCTAGGCATAGTTAAAGGTAAGGAACAGGGATGTAAACAGGGCAAGGGAGGCACAGTTAGTGTGCCACCAATTAGTGGTTACCTCCAAAAGATCTTAAGAATCTCTGGTGACTAAGTGGTGAAGAACTGCACTGCCAACCAAAAGGCTCAGTTTGAATCAATCAGCTTCTCTGTGGTAGAAAAATAAGAAATAACTTTTCATATGATTTACTGCCTATGAAAACCCACTAGAGGGTCATTTATGAGTCAGTTCCAACTCAATGGTACACAACAACAGAAACAACACATAAACTCATTTACCTAGTAAACTTAAAGAAGGAAAAACTCTTGCCTACAGAGAATATCAAAGGGCTCTCCTACAAACACTATCATCAAGTTATAAATCTGAATGTACTTTGGCATTTCATTTTAGCTTGGCCAAACTTAGGTTGCAGAGTTAAGAAGGCAGACAAACCAAGATGACAGGGTAACATTACAGAAACAGAACCTATGCATCAGTTAAATACAAGCATTAAAATGCCCAATGAGGGAACCAAGACGGCGGCAAGAGACGCAGCATGAGGAGTAGGAGGTGTGGCGAGCCACAAAGAAGCAGGCCAAGCAACTTATACATACCCAAACAGCCAGGCAGCTGACTGCCGGTCATCAGTGTGAACTGAAGCACAACGTCACGAGGACGGGGCTTCTCAAAGGAACACGGGTGAGTCCCACTTCCTTGTGCTGCCTGCCGCCAAGCCCAGGCTACCACAACCCCATGGGGCTGCTGGGCCACACAGCCGGTATGACGGAGCCGCCACATGGCTGGCAACTGCCAATGCCAGGAGCTGTGGGTCCCCAACACATGTGAGGAAGCTGTGGGGGTGCAAGGGCAACGCCATGAAGCCATGGGAGGTGAAGGACTTGATAAGGGAAAGCATCTTGCTATCAGTGAAGATTTCCCTGGAAAGGCCAGAGAAGATTATCATCAACACATGGATTGGTAAGGGTTGTTACGAGTTGTCTACAATTTGATACTTAACAACAGAGATTACAGTTCTCCTGAATACACACATCTTTTGATCTCTTGACTACTGCTGCCAAGTATTGTTTAAACGTAGGGAGGGTATGTTCACCACTCTCAGAGCCCCTTCTCCATTTGTGAAGGGCTAAGGTAGTGATGTCTACTTAGAATTGCAATCTGACCACTTGGTGGAGGGGAGGGGAGCAATGGTGGTGGCACTAGAACTGGGAGTGCTGTCCCTGGTCATGGTCTTCAGTGAGGTGCAGGGTCTAGACCTTGAGGGGGGAGGGAAGACAAACTTTGATAAAGGGGTATGTCACAAAAGGCGTTTGTGTGGATCATAACAAACTGTGGCTGACTCTGAGAAGAATGGGAATCCCAGAACATTTAATCGTGCTAATGCAAAACCTATACTTGAACCAAGAGGCAGTTGTCAGAACAGAGCAGGGTAACACCGCATGGTTCAAAATTGGGAAGGGTGTATGCCAGATATGTATCCTATCTCCATACCTTTTCAACCCGTATGCAGAGCAGATTATCAGAGAGGTTGGGCTCTATGAGGAGAAGCGTGGCGTTAGGATTGGTGGAAGATCTATCAACAATCTGCATTATGCAGATGACACAACCCTGCTCGCTGAAACTGAGGAGGACCTCATGCACTTACTACAGAGGGTCAAGGACTGCAGCCTTCAATATGGACTGAGGCTCACTGTCAAGAAGACAAAGATTCTCACCACTGGACCAATCGGTAGCATCAGGATGGATGGCGAAGAGATTGAGATTGTTCACAGCTTCAGTTTGCTCGGCTTCACGGTCAACACTCTTGGCACCAGTAGCCAGGAAATCAAAAAACGTGTTGCGATGGGAAAGTCTGCTGTAAGGGACCTCTCTAAAGTACTCAAGAGCAACAGTGTCTCTCTGGAGACTAAGATGCGCCTGATACAGGCCATGGTCTTTGCTATCATTTGTTATGCATTGGAGAGTTGGACAATGACTAGGGAGGACAGAAGGAGAATTGATGCCTTTGAGCTGTGGTGTTGGAGAAGAGTATTGAATGTACCCTGGTCTGCCAAGAAAACAAATAGATTCATCCTGGAGAGAGTTAAAACAGACTACTCCTTGGAGGCAAGGATTCTGGGGCTTCGTCTGACATACTTTGGACATGTTGTAAGGAGAGATAGGTCCAAGGAGAGGGACATCATGCAGGGTTTAGGGCTGTTGTACATAGGGTCGAAAGAATGGCACATAACACCACCACCACCACCTTGCCTCATGGAGAACTGTTCTGCCCTTGGGGAGAGCCGCTGGGCCCTGGGGTGAGCCTTCAGACAGACCCTTGAAGTGAGTGAGCCTCTAGGCCCTCAGGGTATGCCACAGGCCTCTGGGAAGAGGATTCAGGTTGCTAGGGAAAATTGCCTAGTGTACACAAAGAATTTTATCTAAGCCAATTTCCTCCACCTTCTCCCCCACTACACCTGTAAGTAACACCTTCAAAGCCCTTCTATTTTTATCTCAGAAGTTTGTTCTCCCTAGGTTTGCTCTCTTTCCTATAGGTAACCTTAACACTGAATTTTACTGCAGACTTGAACCCTGAACCCAGTTCAAGAGACAAAAGGGAAATAAGGAAGGAAGGATGCTAAGGAAGCGAAGGGGGTGGAGCCTCAGGGTTCAGCCAGCCATCCCCACTGGGCCCACCTTTGCAAACACTCTGCAGTCCAGAGGGCAGTAAATGTCAGGAAAATATCTTCCAACAGAACAAGAAGGCATGCGGCTTCAACCCAGGACCACCAGTAAGGTGTTAAAGTGGGCTCCCCTTCTCCCTTCACATCAACGCCCCTGTTCCACATGAAGCCAGAGAGTCTGTGCCCCATCACCAAATGAGAAACCCACAAGTGAATAAGATAATTTCTTAGTTAAAAAAATAATAATAATCATCATAGGACTATGCTTACCCATTACCCTATCTCTTCTGGTCCCTGCTGGATCTTTCTCATTTCCTTCACCTACTCCTCCCACCCACCAAATTGTGCAGCCCTATGATTTCATCCCTGCCCATCCTCACCCTTCTGCTTCCAACCCTCATTCCCTTGTATCCCCATATATGTGTTTCACAATTTTAAAAAAAAAAGGGAAAAATGCACAATGAATTATTACATACTTGGAAGTAATGATAATGGTGGTGGTAATAATAATAACAGCTTTCATGTAATTGTATCAGCAAGTGAACAAAAACATTTAATAATAATTATCACATTTCACATTCACCAAAATAATTTTAAATGTAAAATTACTTTAAGTTTAGAGATGAGAAAACTGAGATACAAAAAGGTTCAGGAACTTGCAGAAGGTCATGCAGTACAAGTGTGCAAAGAGTATTCTCTTCAATAAAATAAATGCCCTCTAAGAAATGTCATCAATCAAGGCAATAGTTTGTAAGCATAACAGCAATCCCTACCTACCATTAATATCACTAACATCTATTTCAAGCTCCACCATCTTCAATCAACTTTTATTCTTCCCGCTTGAATCCCAATTAGTCAAGTGAATGTCATTATTCTTTCCCAACTTTATTTTACTAAGCAAATAAATCTATTGTAGAAATATACTGTACTAAGCAAGGACAAAATTTTTGTAACAAAATTGTTTGTTGTTTGGATATTATTTTTGTTTGCCAATTAGTCAGAATTGACCCTCTGGTGGATGTTCAGAGGCAGTAGAGCCCATGGGAGATTGTTCATCCTTCTCGTTCGGAGAAGTTGGTAGATTCTAACCACATGCCTTTAAAATTGCAGCACAGTTTGTTTTTGTCCAAATGCCACAGTGCTTGTCAAAGCCAGTTCTGATTAATCTTCTTTGTCAGTGTGTCCTTTGCCATTCCCTATCACTCCTCCCTGAGAGAGACTTCACCCTGAGTCATAAGGAAAAGGGGATGGCATATTCTCTTAGCTACTTCCTGCTGAAAAGGGACGCTGTGGGTTTCAGGGTGAAGATCTTCTCTCACTACTCTAAAGGGCCCCTTTGGCAGTAGGAAACACATAGACTATTATGGAGATTGATTTTGGAATTTAGATGCACTTTTATTGAGAACAAACTGGGAGGAGGGTAGAGAGAATAGTGCAACAATGAATGAATGGAAACCCCAAATCTCTGTAAATGTTTATGAAAATTAATAAAATATAATTATAGAAAAAAAACAGTGACTATAACAATGGACTCAAGCATTTTTGAGGTCATGAGGATGATTCAGGATACGGCAAGGTTCTGACGTGTTGTTCATAGTTATTATGTTGCTATTGTTGTTGTGCCATCAAGCCAACTATGACTGATAGTGACTCAATGAACAATGGCTCTGAACCTTGCTCTATCCTGAGCCAACCTCACCATCTCAGACACACCTGACCCCATTGCCAGAGTCACTGTGTCAATCCATCTCATCCAGGGTCTTTCTCTTCTGCACTGACCCTCTAACCTTCCAAGCATGATGTCCTTCTCCATGCACTAGTCTTTCCTGGATACATGCTCAAAATATGTGAGACAAAGCTTCAAAATTCTTGCCTCCGACAGCACACTGGTTCACCTCTCCAAGACAACCCTCTTTGTTCTCTTGGTAGTCCATGAATGTATGTTCAGTACCCTTCTCCAGCACCACTATTTTCTTTTCTTTCTCTGCTGTCTCTGTAATGACTTTTTGCTTTTTTCATGGATGATATCCTTGTTGTCATCCTACAATTCATTGAATGGTCATTAAGGTTTAATGCCTCAAATCTGTTTTTGAGATGATTTTTAAATTCAGATGGGATAGACTTAATGTTTGTATTTTGGTTCTTGTGGACTTGTTTTCATTTTCTTAAATATCAGATTGAACTTGCACTTGAGTAATTGATGGTCTATTCCTTCTACTTCCCAAATAAACCTCATAAGCATAAAAAAAAATAAAATTGCAGCACAGCTTCTTACTACTAAGCCAACAGAGCTTCTCAGTAAAGAAACAAAATAATAAGAAAATAAAAAATATTTTTGAGAATAACAAAATGGACAGCTCAGAGGAGAAAAGATTTATTTATATCCTTTATAAATATAAAATGAAACACGAAATGCTATATATGATTGGGTATATAAATAATTCTTAGTCATTACACTTAGAATGCTCACAGCTTTAGTTTGCTTGGCTCCACAGTCAACACCCTTGGCACCAGTGGCCAGGAAATTAAAAGGCGTACTGCGATGGAAGTCTGCTGCTAGGGACCTCTCCAAAGTACTGAAGAGCAATGGTGTCTCTCTGGAGATTAAGGTGCATCTGATACAGGTCATGGTCTTTGCTATCACTTGTTATGCATCAGAGAGTTGGACAATGACCAAGGAGGATAGAAGGAGAATTGATGCCTTTGAGCTGTGGTGCTGGAGAAGAATATTGAGGTATGGTACCACGGACTGCAAGGAAAACACAGATTCATCCTGGAAAGGGTTAAACGGGTGGCTCCTTGGAGGCAAGGGTTCTGAGGCTCCATCTAACATACTTTGGACATGTTGTAAGGAGAGACCAGTCCTTGGAGAAGGACATCATGCTTGGGAGGGTGGAGGGACAGTGCAGGAGGGGAAGGCCCTCTATGAGGTGGACTGATTCAGTGACTGGGGTAATCGGGATGGGAGTGTCAGAGACAGTGTGACTGGCACAGGACAGAGCAGAGTTTAGGGCTGTTGTACATAGGGTCACTATGAGTTGCATGCGACTCGACAGCACATAACAACAACAACAACAACAACACTTAGAATGAAGCAGATCTGCAAAGAATATTAATTTAAATGTATTTAATTTCTATGGAAGTTTTATGTAAAAAATATTTACGTAAACAAGCACTTACATATACACTACGTACCAGGCAGTGATACAAGCACTTATTTAATATTTACAACCACCTAATGATTAATATTCACCTAGTATTAATATCCCTATTTTAGAGATGGGCCAACTGAAGCACAGTAAATTTAAGGAACTTGTCTAAAATCACACAGACAAAGGTAGTAAAGAACAGAGATGGGATACATATTAATGCTGTCTAGTTCAAAGTTTAAGTTCTTAATCACAGGTTTCTGAAGTTGGGGAGCAAAAGGGAAATTAGAATTGATCAGCAACATTGTAGTATACTAGAAAAATTTATGGTCATGTACCGTCAAATTAAGAGAACACTTGTTTTTTAGTAAAGAATAAAAAATAAGAATACTTATAGCTATACCTCTTGTCTAGGTCTCAACTAATTTTTACCACTCTTCATTCTTTGGTGCTTTAATATTATCACCACATTCATGTGTTTCTGAAAACATAAGTGGTACACACACCGAATCTTCTTTTTATCATTTCATGTATATACCTGGGTTCTTCATAGTTGGTGAAGAATGCAGAAAACAGCATCCTAACAAATAAAGAAAGGTCTGTGGCACAAGCCTCACATGGCTTTTGGATGCTGGTACGCTTTGTTTTCACATTCACTAAATTTGGTGACCATGTCTACTACCACTTCTCCCATGATCACTATTAGGTATATTCTTTTTTTCTGTGTCTATAAAATAAAAACTCTCAATTATGTTATTTCCTGTGGGTAGTCTGACAAACAGGAACCAGTATCTCAATACTATGAGGCTTCTTTTCATCCCTGGTGGATCTAGGGGTGTAGGTGGTGATGGGAAAGACAAACCAGACTGAAATTCTCCTAGTGTGACTTTCTCTATTTCTGAGAGGACAGGTAGGAGAAATTCATTATCTCTTGACTGTATGACTCAGGTGGAGTTCACATGCATCAAAATTACTACAGCTGAGAGCTGTGGCCTAGTGGCAAGAAACTGCATAGCAATTCTGAAGGCATGTGGTTTGAATCCACCAGCTGCTCCATGGGAGAAGGATGGTAATCTCCTTCTGTGAGACTAACTGCCTCTGAAAATCCCCTGGAGGGTCAGCTATGGGTCAGTTCCGACTCAATGGTGCTCAGCAATAACAAGAACTACTTAATACTAGAAAAAAAAATATTGTTGAGAGCTCTAAAGTTCACCCTACATGATTTTGTGTATATAATCCTGTATAGTGTGATTAACCCCGTTACTCATAGTGACCCTATGCGCAACAGTTCCAAACCCTGTTCTATCCTGGGCCAATCTCAGTCTCTGACACACCTACCCTCATTACCTCAGTTACTGTGTCAATTCATCTCATATGGGGTCTCTCTCCTTTGCTGGCCCTCTACCTTTCCAAGCTTGGCATTTTTCTCCAAACACTGGTACCTCTTGGCAATATGCATCAAGTATGTGATACAGAGCCACAGAATCGTTGCCTAGAAGGAAAAGCTTGGTCTTACCATCACCAGGATAGACCTCTTAGTTTTCTCGGCAGTCCATGGTATAATACATTTCTCTAGCACCATAACTCAAAGGCATCAATGCTTCTCTCATCTTTGGTCACTGACCAACTCTCTGATGCATAATGGGTAATTACGAAGACCATGGCGTGGATCAAGCACACCTTCATCTCTAGACTGATATTGCTGCTCTTTAGCATCTGGAAAGGTCCTGACAGTACATTTTCCTAATGTAAACATTTCATGACTGCTGGTGCAAAGACTGTTGCTTGTGGAACCCAGTAAATGGAAATTAACAATCTAAGTATTTTCTAAATCTACTTCAATGCTGCCAACTGTTACAGTAGTGAGAATCTTTGTTTTCTTGATACGGAGCTTTAATCCATATTGAAGACTACAGTCCTTGGCCCTCTGCAGTAAAACATTTTAGGTCCTCCTCAGTTTTGGTGAGCAAGGCTGTGTCGTCTGCTTAACGAAGGTTGGTGATGAGTCTTTTTCCAGTCCTAATGCCACCTTCCTCCTCATAAAGTCCAGCCTCTTGAATGATTTGTTCCACACACAGATTTGAAAATGTATGGAAAAAAGATGCATCCCTGATCAACTACGTCCCTGATTTTGAACCATGCAGTGTTTTCCTGATCTGCTCTGACGACCGCTTCCTGGTCCAAGTATAGGTTTAGCATGAGCACAATGAGGTGTTCTGGGATTCCCATTCTTCTCAAGGTTAGTCACAATTTGTAGTGCTCCACACAGTCAAATGCCTTTGTTTAGTCAGTGAAACACAGATAGATATTCTGCTGGTACTCCCTGCTCCTAGTCAAGATCTAGCTGACATTTGTGGTAATATCCCCAGTGCCACGGCTTCTTCTAAACCCAGCTTGTATTTCTAGTAGTTCTCTATAAATGAACTACTGTTTCCTTTTTTTTTATAGTATCACAAAATATTATTCTTTCTCCCTTTTTGAAGCAGTTTATGGGGGAAAGTAGGGGAAGACAGCAGCACAGAGAGTTGAATGCAAACTAAACATGTTTTATAATTCTACCAAACTACTGATAACACGAGTCTATGTGCTAAAAGACGACTTAAAGCGCTTACTAAAAAAAAAGATCAACGACAACAGCAGGATTAAGAGCTATTGTACATAGGGTTGCTCGATGGCACAAAACAACAAAAACAGTGTACAGAAGACATAATACCCAAAGGTGAAAAGAAGACAAAACATGCTTGACAACAGCAGATGTCAATTTAGATGGTTTAGGTTAAGGCAGGGTTTCATTTTGCTGTACAAAGGGTTACGATAAATTATAGAGTCAACTTGACGTGCCTAACAACAAATGATTCTGTAATTTAGTAATAGCATTTTTGTTAACTCTAAACATTTTCAAACTTAGGAAGCAGAACTTTACATTTCCAACTGAGTAATGTTACTGAAAATTATTTTTTTAGATAATTGTTGTGATGGAAATGTAATATTTATAAGTTATAGTAAAGTCTAAATAAATTTCATTCACTTGATTTCTAACATTGACCTAATTATATGTATTAACAATGTGTCAAAACTGGTTTTTTCAGACATCAATCTTTATCTCTGAAGTTTAAAAAAAACAACAAAAAAAAAACAGTAAAACAAAAATTTGGCATACTTGGTAAAATAAAGTGTTTGGTTAACTGATATTCTTTTTAACAAAGTTACATTGGTTTATCCTTATGATTACATTTTTTAAATGCTAAAAATGATAAATGATCTTTAGTGTGAAAACAGTGACCATCTTCTTCCTCAGGAGTGATGAGGGCAGACTCAAATGTTAGCTAACTTTCATGGTCAAAGACTTAAGGGAACAAATAAATGGTTTGAAACTGGAACCAGACTTTGTAAATAAAATGTAAGTAGCTACTTAAAACCATTTTCGGTTTAGAGCCATTAACTGTGACAAAAGCAGGAAAATCATGTTTAAGAGTTGGTTTATTTTGTGGATCAGGACTTCTAGAGTTCTTCTAAGTGTTTCTTTAATGAAGTTTATAGTCCTTAGTTTTAGTACTTAGTCCATGATTCACCTTGAGTTGTTTTTTTGTGTATGGAGTGAGGTGTGGATCTTGCTTGAGTTTCCTGCAGATAGTTTTCCAATTTTGCCAACACTGTTTGCTAAAAAGGTTGTCGTTTCCCCACTTAACTGATTTCAGCTCCTTGTCAAAAATCGTCTGACCATAGGTTGATGGGCTGATTTCCGGATTCTCAATTCTACATGTCTGTCTACCAGTACCAAAAATCACCTGATCATAGGTAGATGGGCTGATTTCTGGATTCTCAATTCTATTTCACTTTCCTACGTGTCTGTCATTGTACCAGTACCATGCTGTCTTGACCACCATGGCAGTGTAGTAAGATTTGAAATCAGGGAGTGAGATGCCTCCTACCTTGTTTCTCTTTTTAAGAAGTGCTTTGCTTATTTGGGGCTTCTTTCCATTCTGAATGAAACTAGAGATTTCCTTTTCCATCTCTTTGAAGAATGGGATTGGTATTTGTATTAGGATTGCATTGAACATGTAAATTGCCATTGGTAGTATTGCTATTTTCACAATATTGAGTCTTCTTATCCATGAGCAAAGGGTATTTTTCCACCTCTCAAGATCCCTTTCGTTTCTTGTAGTAATGTTTGGCAACTTTCTTTGAATAGATCCTTTGTGTTTCTGGATAGATTTATTCCCAAGTATTTAATCTTGTGATTAGCTATTGTGAAGAGTACTGATTTTCTTAGCTCCAGCTCTGTATTTTCTTTGTCACTGTAGAGAAATCCAACTGATTTTTATATGTTGATCTTGTATCCTGCCACTTTGCTGAATTGGTCAACTATGTCCAGTAGTTTTCTTGCTGATCTTTAGGGTTTTCTAAGTATACTATCATATCATCTGTATAACCGCCACCCAAGCAGATATACGCACACTCATGTTTATCGCAGCTTTGGTCACAATAGCCAGGAGTTGGATACAACCTAAATACCCATCAACAAACGAATGGATAGAGAAGGTCTGTTATATTCAAACAATTGAATACTACGTTGCATTGAAAAACAAAGAACTCATGAAATATTCAAAATGGGTGACCCTGGAGGACATTATGTTGAGTGAAATTTCTCGGGAACAAAAGGACAAATACTGCATAGTTCCACTGTTGTAAAGCGGGACTGACATCACGGTTGGGGGAGACTGAGAAAGATGGGATAAATTATGTATACTGGATTGAAACAGATGAGGGAGAGAATTGTTTAAAAGGGATATATGATTAGGTATTATTGTCATGACAGGAGTCCAGAACAAAGGCTGAATAGTGGAGTGGACTTGAGGGGAGGGATTGTATACCAATGAAAGAATTTTTCACTTATTTTTCAAAGAGAAGAGTGAACTGGGAGCAAGGGGAGGTTGGGCAGGGGGGAAAAGTGCAACAATGAATGAATGGAAATCCAAAGTCTCTGTAAACGTTCATTAAATGAATAAAAATTTTAAAAACTAGTTGATTTAAATTTGAGCACAATTAGGGCATATTGCTAGGAGAGGCTACTCTTTGGAAAGGGAAGACATATTTGGAAAGCTGCAAGATGGAAGGTCTGCAAAGGAGAGTAAGACTCCCAATGAAATGGACTGACACAGTGACTGCAGCAATGGACTCAAGTATGTCAGAGGATGAGGATAGCACAGGACAGGACTAGATTCAGGTCTGTTGTTCATAGGGTCACCATAATCTTTACTCACTTGACAGCACTTAACAACAACAACATAGTAAATCTGGGATAACTAGAGATTAATCTGGATTTTTAATACAGAAAATATGATCAATTTACTCTGCATAAAACATTTTTTTAAACGTTAAAATGAGAGGATTTCCTATTTGACTGAAAGTGCAAAACACCACCAAGATTTGCCTTGGCTATTAACTCTGGAAGCAAATTTAATTTCAGGATCACAAATAAGCATTTAGATACATTATTGTATCATTTTTTCCTAAAATCCTTTGCAGTGCTCAAATAGCAAATAAAAACTGGAAAAGGATGTGAACATAAGGTTCACATTCTAAGAAGTAGTGCTATCAGAGAGCCCCTCAAGTCTCTGGAAGAAAGCAATCCAATAATAATAAATAGTATTATGACTTACTCATTATGTAAAACTCTTGCTTGCAAAATCTAACCAGGAAATCTACCTGTCCTATTCACAATACTATTTGGAGAAGCGTAAACTTTTTTTTTTTTTTTAAGCGTAAACTTTTAAAGCTAGAGAAAATTTTAGTCTAACTTAACTATCGTCAAGATAAAGCCACATGCCCAAGATCAAAAGGTTATTGAGTGATATAGTCAACAGTAAAATCCAAGTCTTGCGCTGCCTACAACAGCACTCTCCACACTACAATCTAGCATTCCCAACCACTGAATCCTTATAGGGAAACACAGAAATTGACATGTTTCTATATAGCTTCTAATTCCACATAACTGTTGCATTTCTTCCCTAAATATTTAAAATAAGCTAAAACAGTCTATAGTCAAATAAACAGCATACCACATATTTTAAGAAATATTTTCACTTAGCATGTTTCAATGCAAATTGTGTAACCAATACATACTGAGACTATAAATTCCAATCACATCTTTTATTTTCCTTCTTCATAAGCCAATTTACTTCTGGGATTAAGTATCCATCAATTTTATGCTTGTCTGTTTTCTCTGGATTAAATCTGAGAGAATTAAGAACTGGCTCATTGTTCAATAACGTATGACCTTTAGAAAAAGGTTATTAGCCCCACCGATTTAGTGGGGGCGTTGGAAACAAGAGAGTTCAATCTTACTTCAATTCTTCGGTATAATTTACCATCTCCCATAAATTCTAAGATAGTACAGGTTTTGTTTTAGCTAGTGCTCGAAAATATTTTAATTTTTTTAATTTGTATAGATAGTACAGACCTATTTTATTTATTAACCAAGACATACAATTTGTAGCATCTGTTGTGATAAGCTTCCAAGAAACAGGCTACAGAGTCCCTGAGGACTCTTGAAAACAGACCAGGGAGTGGGGATGGAGGGCTAGAAGCTGCTGGTCTGGAAATCACTGGTCTCTTTGAAGCAAATAAACCACATGCAATAAATGGTCACATAAATATAGGAAGTTATTTCTTACGAAATCAAGTTAAAAGATTTCAAAAGACTGGCATATCTTGCCAATTTCTCTTCACAATTTTACTCAAAGATTGGTAAGTAAACTTACTCTAGATGAGTCATATGAGGGGCTTGGTTGGCCACTTGTTCCCCAAGATGCTGTACCTCCTCGTTCATCCATACCTGAGGGGAGAAGGGGGGGAGAGCGTAAATCTAAAGAATAGCTTGATAGAATGTTTTTCTTTTGGAGGTGGTAGTGGGGAAAGGGTAGGATAAATAAGTAGAAAGTACAACTGAACAAAAAGCAGTTGTATTTGAGTAGAACTGGCAACACAAATCACCCCCTTACCTAGAAAACAAATTACTTCAGAGCCATATCCATTATTGCTCCTTAACTTTATATACAGTATCTCATGTACAGCAGAGTTACCAAATGGCAAAGCTAATGAACATTAATCAAAACAAATATACCTACATAAGAAACTGCAAGCAACTGTATGAAAACTTGCATGGATAAAAATCACTTTCACTGATCATTAAGAACAGATAATAAAAACTTCTTTTGGAGGGGTTTGTGCAGGGAGAAGGGTGCAACAATGAATGAATGGAATTCCAAAATCTCTGTAGATGTTCACTGAAATGAAAAAGAAACAAACTAAATTTAAAAAAAAAAAAACCCTTCTTTTGATAATCCTTATTCTTATAAAAATAATCAGACTATGAATCTGAATTTTCACAACATGATTAAACAATACAGCTTACACATTTGTACAGGGTAATATAGAAAGTGATTTCAGGAAGAATTTGTTGAACCACATTATTTCATTTTCATCAAGTTGCTTTAAATACCTTAAAATGGTAAAAAAAAAAATAGTTTCCAAAATAGGAGATAGAGTCATCAGTTAAAGAATACTAGATACTACTATTACTGATCACAGCAGGAAGAATTCAAAGAGCCTATACAAGGAACTGCATTTTCTACTCAAAGCTCTGTAGTTTTATTGTTAACATACCCAGACTCTGAGTAAAAAGTCGTGGCTGGCACTGACAAAGGCAAGAGTCATCATTTAGCATAAATGACTCTTTCTGCTGAAGACAATGGCTATACAAGAACAGAGCTATGATAGGAATAACAAACTTTCCAAAGCTTCACCACAAAGACCAAGGTAAACCTTAAAAAAAAAAGAGATTACCACACAAGCTAAAAGTCTTAATACAGAAAGAGAAAAATTAGTTAAATCTGAAAAATAATTGATTTCAAAAAGAGGACATATCCTAGCTCTAATATAAAGCTGATGTTACAATATACCTTTATTATAATTCTCATATATTCTGTCTCATTTATAGTATATATATGCCAATTCAGTAGTTTCTCACTTCACAGATAAAAATAGTAATTGTTAAGACAAACTTTGGAAATAATAGTAGAAAATTTTTGAGTCTTGTTTGGTCTTCTAAATTTACCTATTCTAGTACTTCCTTCAATCTGCTTGGAGGAAGTGTAACCTGGGTGCTCCTCAGAGGTAAGAATGGTGACACTCCATTTCACATGTTTTAGGCATGTTGCCAGGAGGGGCTTGTCCTTTTTAAAAGCTATCATGCTGGTAAAATGAGAGCATGAGAGAAAGAGAGGAAGATCTCCCCAACAATATGGACTGACACAGTAAAGGTAACAATAGACCCAAATATCTTAGATGATGAGGCTAGGACAATATTCTGATCTTTAATTCATATAGTCACAATGAGTCATCGTTAACTTGAAAGCATTTAACAACAGTAACATTCTAGTACAATTTGGTACGATTAAAAGGGGTAATCAATAATTCAACTACTATAAAGATTTAAACGACATTGTTATTTTATAAGGTTTTAATAGAAAAGATCCTTTAAATCCTTTAAGAAGGTTGTTGTTCCTAGGAGAGGCTGAGTATGACTGACAGCTGCAAGAAGCCCTGATGGCATACTTCATAATATAAAAGGCTGCTAATCGAATGGCTGGCAGTTCAGATCCACCATCTGCTCTGACCAAGGCTGTTGTTATTAGGTTAACAACTGATCTGAACCTTATCCTATCTGGTACATCCTCGTCACATCTGACACACTTAAGCCCACTGCTGCAGTCACTGTTGTTGAAGGTCATCTTCTCTTTTGCTGGTCTTCTAAGTATCATATCCCTTTCCAAGGAATAACCTTTTCTAGCAACATGCCCAAAATGAGATGAAGCTTTGCCATCTTTGCCTCCAAGGAGGACACTGGCTATACATTTTCCATGACTTCTCTGTTTGTTCTTTCTGGAGTCCGTGAGTATTCGCTGCTGTTGTATACCTTCAAGTCAGAACAGATTCACTGTTGCCTGTCCAGTGGGTTTTCATAGGCAGTAAATTACATAAGAGGAGATCACCCATCTTTCTCTCACTGAGCAGTGTAGTAGATTCAACCCTGGGCCTTTGAGCTGGCAATGCAACTCCTTACCATCAGATAGCCACCAGAGCTACCAAATGAATGACTAAAAGCACAGAGTTAGTACATTCACATGACAGACTGCTCAATAAGTAAACATGGGCTTAAAGGAGACGTTCCAAATAAAAATGATGTCAAGCAATTTAAACAGACTTTCAAGAGTTACTAAAATTGCATTAATTCTTTTTTTCATGTTGTTGCTGTTATTTACCACTGTGTCAGAATCGACTTACAGCTACCCTCCAGTAGGTTGTTCAGGAATTACAACTCTTGGGAGGAGACTGTCCGTCTTTCTTCCATGGAGCAGATGGTGGATTCGAGCCGTATGCTTTCAGGTTTGCAGTGTAGTGCCCTATCACTAGGCCACCAGGGTTCCTCGCCCAACATTACCCCAGGAGTATTCTTTTTAAATGAAGATGGCAAAAACCTTGCAATCCCAAAGCTCATGACCATGAGTGTTCTGCTTCTAATAAGGTTGAGTAAACACCTACAGAGAGCAACTATAAATTCTGGAGGGAAAAAGAAAACTATAAAATAACTAAATAAAGGCTCTGGAGAGTGAATAAAAGTAGGTTGACTTTGGATAGAAATATAAACTTAGAAAAAGAGATCAGCATGACTGAGTTTCTCATTTTGACAGTGCTTTGGGACCATTCACAGGTGAGCATGACATTCTAAACATTCTGTCCCTGAAAACAAGTAGAAGTTATAGCATACAGCAACCAAAATTTTAAGACAGCTCACCATATTTCTGGGGGGGGGGGAGATAGTTAGAGCAATGACAGTTACAAGAAAGTGAAAGAGGCATGTCAAAACCAAGAGGAGGGAGCGCTTTTTTATTTATTTATTTTTTTAACTATCTCAGTCCAAGTATTTCCCTGAGAAATAAAACACCAATTCAAAAACTATAATCAAAGTGGTTTGCAGCTCAAGTTAAAGGATTCAAACTGACATCTGAGCAACCACCAACTTCAAGCAAAGGTGAGTTTTCATTTTGAAAATAAACTGAAGGAGCACTGTTGTGTGGTTAAGTGCTTATCTGAAAACTGAAAAGCTGGAATTTCAAATCTACCAGCTGCTCAATTTGAGAAAAGAGTAGCATTTTGCTCCTGTAAATAATACAAACTTCGAAACCCTAAGAGGTAGTTTTACTTTTCCCTACATGGTCACTTCTGAGTCAGAACTGAGATGACAAAACAGGTTTAGTTTTCAATTTTATAACAAAATGAGTGGCTTGCTACAAAACAAGGATATCAAACTTCTTGAGATAAATATTTTAGAAAGGAAAATGTCCACATCATCTATATTTACAATACTAAATTTCTTGACAAATGAAGATCCAATAAAATATAATTCAATGTCAAGGGAAAAGATAATCTATAGTAACCAACCTCTCAATTAACTTGGGTGCTAAAATTTTTATACAAATACATTAAGTAGGTAATATAACGATGCTCTTGAAATAAGCATGTTCAATATTAAAGTGAGAACTGGAAATCTCAACATACGGGAGAAAAGCTAAAAAAAGGAGCAAACAAGAGTTTTTAGAAACAAATACATTTAAAATGTTAGTTCTCTGGTTTGAATGGGGAATGAGGATGACAAAGAGAGCAACTGATGATGATTCTAATAGTAGTTATAAGAACAGAGTTGGGGGGGGAAATCTAAAAAAGTTAGTAGCCAAAAATCTTTACAAAGCTAGTAAGAAGCATAAATTCATCAACTAAAGATGCTTAGTGAAAATCAAAGTGGGTAAATATGAAGGAATGGAGGAAAGGGAGGGGAAATACCTACCCACATTGTATCCGAATATATTCAGTTGCCAGAAAAATAGACACACATTGCATACTGAGAACAACAGCTCAGATTACTAGAGACTTGTAATCAGAAACTATGAACATCAACATATGGGGGGGGGGTTACGTTCTGGGGGAGGAAGAAATCTACTCAGAATTTTCTACTTGCACAAATACCCTCAAATCAGATTTCAGAAAACTAAGAATCTGTTGCAAAGAGAACTGCAGTACAATTAATAGAAATTAAATAGAAAGTTATTTAAGTTATTTAAGCTGAAGGAAAAAAGCTTTGAGAGGAAGACTTAGCACTTGCAGAAAGAGAAAGGGAGTATCAGAAACAGTTAATACACAAGATTATCTGTTCCTCTAACATCTTTAAAACACACACAGCTATTTAAAGCAAAAATTCTATCATCTTTCCTAGAGGCTATAATGTAGGTAGATGTAATACAGAGGACAAGGAAAGCACAGAGACATGCATTGTTTGGGTCTGTAAGGGGTGTTTTACTTTGTTGCAGTTTATATGAAACATTACAATGTTAACTTTAAAGAGACTGTGAGAAGTTAATGAGGTGTATATATTATCATCCTTAGAGAAGTTACCTGCCACCCAAAATTGCAAATATAGATAAATCAACAGAAAAATGGTAAATAATTTAAAAAATGAATGGTGAATGTATAGAAACTAAAGAAAAAATAGGAAAAACTGTAAACAAATAAATTAGAGCTAAATCTAACCACATAAGAAACCATTCTGTCTAGGGAAGTAGGCAAACAGAGAATCAAAAAAGCACTCCTTCCTTCAATGAGAACACACCTCATTGCTCAGTGAGCCCATAAAGTTCATGCTGCTGCATGCTGTTCTTGAACAAGACAATTATATTTGGGCTTGGTGGTTAGAGAACGAAGATGAAAACATTACAGTTGAACTTACACATTAAAGTAAAAGCATACAGTACACTGTACAAACGTGAAAACTGCATACAAAGGTTTTTAGTTTGTTTGTTTGTTTTTATAGTACCCATTAGGATCATAAGTCAGTACCAATAAAGCCGTTTCTGCATAACTATCAAGTACATTTCAGTGGATTTTTGCTGATTACCTAACACAATTTGCTATTTAAAAACAGCTGTGTGAGCAATTACTATTCTTAACTTAATTCCACAAACAATTCTATTCATTTCCTGTAATGAGGCCCCTGTACTCTCTGCGTTCAAGTCTTAGACCATTAATTCCTATAATGGCAACACACTCTGCCTCTCCCACAGGAACTCTATACAAATTTTCATTTTTTCATATTTTCCCTACATTTCAAGATCTTTTCCTCATACACTTTTCAAACTAGCACTCATGTATTTCTAGATTTAATAAAAGTCTATTTACTTTCTTCATTCCTTACCATTTACTCCTTCATTAATTAATTTCTTGTAATCTAGCCTTTTTCACACTAAGAAAACCAAATGTCAGGCACACAGCAGGCTCTCAGGAAATGTTTGTTTACAGAATGGGACTGAATTCTTCCAGTTCATCAAAAGCACTCTTATCACAAAACACAATGGCACCATTCTTAATCTTCAAGTTTTATATCTTCATAACAAAGGTCAGTAATGTTTTTCTGTAAAGGGCCAGGGTTAGGCTTGCCACTGAGACAATACCAGGTGACAATAACCTTAAAGGACAGAGTAGGACTGTCTCACAGGGTTTCCACAAGGTTATAATATTTACAGAAGCAGAATGTCACACTTCTTTTCCCTTCAAAGCATGTGTTGGGTTAGAACCACCAACTTTTTCGTTATAGTACTGATAGCTTTTCTTCACTGCCCAACTTTTTCACATGTGTAAGAAGCAACTGAAAGTTCCATGGATTAATGGCAGTCACACCTTACTTTTTAAATGGACATCTTTGCTCATTAGCACTTTAGATGAGCAGCAGGTATGTCCAATGCAGTGTATGTTGCTTGATATCTTGACCTCTGCTTCCATGGGTGTTGACTGTAGGCTCAAAAAAATTAAATTCTTGTCAACTTCAATTTTCCTCCCATTTATCATGATGTGTCAACAAAAACAAACAACTCATTGCTATCTAGTCAGAACTGACTCACAGCTGGCCCTGTAGCAAATTTTCAGAGGCTGTAAATCACAAAGGTGCAGACTGCTCATCTTTTCTCTCAGAACAGCTGTAGATTAGAACTATGTGCCTCTGGGATGGCAGCACAACTCCTTATCAATTAATCATTGCTGTATTAGAGAACTACAACAGGTGACTATGTACAACAGAAAACTACTGAATACAATGGAAGGAGCAACTACTTTATCTTACAACAACCTGAATAAATCTTCAGAGCCATGTAAGCCAGATACAAAATACACTATATGAGTCTATTTATATGAAAGCCTAGGACTTACAAAATGAATCATTATTGTTGTTGTGTGTACCATCAATCAAAATCAACCAACAGTTGTCCCTCCATCAGGTTTTCAAAGGCTGAAATTGCAAAGGAGACTGTCCATCCTTCTCCCACAGAGCAGGTGAGGATTGGAACCATGTGCCTTAGAGATTATAGTGCATCTTCTTGCCACTAGGCCACAAGAGCTCCCTAATCAATGGTTATAGATAACACATCAAAGATGTTTGAGGTAGGCTGATCTTGAGTGTAAGACAAAGGGAACTTCCTAGGGTTTTGTAGGTTGGGTTTGCTTGGAAACATACTCTTAGAAAGATAGATATGTGTGTACAAGTACACTGGGAAGTGTTCTCATGATCAAGACCCTTGATGAGATGAAGCAAGCAAAACTAGGCAGAAGGAGAGCTTGGGTTCGAGGACAGTAGCAACCAATTCTTAGTTCACTGTATCAGGAATCTAGAACCACTGTGGCACTTGTGTGTTGTCCCAAATTGCAGCGAATGGGTGAAGAGCTTGAAATAAATCATTCCACTCTCCTACAGGCTACACAGTCCAGTCATTAAATACAGGCTACCCCTGAAATATGGGTTTGGCCTTGGGCCAGAGTTCTCTTTTGCAAATGGCAACTACGGAAAAGGAATTCTGCTATGAGGTGTCCAAAACACTCAAGACGGTCTGGAAAAATGTGTTCAATCCTGGAAGCCCTCTATCCATCGCACAAGGGAACCATTAACTTTCTTGACTAAGACAGATATTTTAACTTGTATATATTTAACAAATTTAATGTCCTGTTTATTTGTCTTGAAAGATGAAGATGTGCAGCCACAATGGTCTTTAGAAGTGAAGAAGGTGAGAATTCATCTCATGTACTCTGGGCATGGAGAGGAACGGGTGGCGCCAGCCCCCAAGAAAGGACAGTATGTTTGGTTCAGTAGAAGATCAAGGAGAGAATGGGAGGGAGGAAGATTCCCTCAGAAGTGGACTGAAAAATGGTTGCAAAAAAGAAAACAAATACATAAATGATTGTGTAGAAGGCACAGGAAGAGGTAGTATTTAGTTAAGAACAATTGGGGAACCAACTCAACAGCCCTTAAAAACACTGAACTGTTAATAATATTCCTTTGTTCCCCCGTACCCCTAAAAAAGTTTTTCTCCTCTTTTACCTCAATATATTCTGTTCCACAACCCCACTCCCACCCCCTACAATCTCGGGTCACTCCGTACCTCCCACACACCAATTAATTTAAATGCTAGGAAAGTACAACTTGAAAACGAAACAGGAGATTAAACTTTGTAAACAAACAACAGTTACATGGCAAGGTTAAGAACACTGAAAATACTAGCAGTACTTGCACTAATAGAGACCAAAAGAAAGATAGTAGCTTTTAAAGGTATACAATTGAGATGAAAAAAGTTACCACCAAGTAGCAAAAAAAAATAATATATCTATATATGCATATACATATATCTATCTTAATAATCTTTGTAGATGCAACAAAAATCAAACATTTGTAAGAATTCTATGAACTAAGATATACAAAACCAAGAATCTTTATTTTAAAAGTTTAATATCCAAGCTTTACCTTTCCATTGTCTTTCAAATGTTACCTTATCCAATAATGAATATCCCTTCACCTCAATTTTGAGACTAACATTAAAAACAAAAGTTGTTCATTACATAATATGACATGTATAAACATGACAAAGCCATCATATATTTAAGATCATTACTGCTGTGAAAAACTGAATGGCCCAGGGATAAACTGTTAAAATCATAGTTTATTACAGAGGAGATTATAAGAATTAGTACACAAAGACAATTTATATTACGGAAAACAAAAATTACTTTAAATGACTATAAAGTAAAATGTGAATTTTACCATGTATGAATGTCCAATGGATGGTCCAATAAACCTTTAAAGGAAACTCGGTGACATACTAGGTTAGGTGTTAGGCTGTTAAGCAAAAAGTCAGTGATTTGAATCCATAACAAAAACAATACAAGGGCAAGGTAAAAATAGATCAATGGGACCTTTTAAATATCAAATTCCTATCACATAAAAAACTCCAATAGGGTAAGAAGAAACTCAAGACTGGGAAAAAATATTTGGCAATATCTGATAAGGTGCTCACATCTAAAATTTATAGAATACTCCAACAATTTCAACAAGAAAACGGTAAACTATCACAAAATGGACACAAGATAGGAACTGACACATCACCAGAGAAGAAACCCAGGTGGCCAACAAACAAATGAAGAAATGTTCAAAGTCCCTGACAGTCAGGAAGATGCAAATAAAAACAACAATGAGATATCATCTCACCCCAGCAACAATAGCAAAGTTCAACAGGTCGGCAAACAACAAATGCTGGCAAGGATATAAAGCAATCAGAAATCTCATTAACTACGAGTGGGAATGTAAAATGGTACAACCACTCTAAAAGGTAGTCTGGTGCTTTCTAAAAAAATTAGAAATAGAAATACCATTTGACTCAGCTAATACTGGTCCCATTACTGGGAAAAGACGTTAGAAAAACAAGAACTGTGATGTACACAGATATTCGTTCACAAACAAATGGATAGAAAACTCGGTACATCCAAACAAAGGAATATTATGCAACACTGAGTGCCAAACAGGAGCCATGTTTGGGTTAGTAGCACAGCCCTCTCTTGCCTATACAGTCAGAGCTCTATAGAGTTGTGCTGGTAAACCAAAGGTGGCACCTCTCTGGCAATTCAAATCCACCACTGAAACCATTGGTAAGACAGGAATCTCCTCCTGGATTTGCAACCTCCAAAAACTGGCTGGAGGGTCAGTTATAATCAGTTCTGATTAGACAGCAATGAGTTTGAGAGGTTTTTTGAACCTTTCTATTTAATTCAGATGTTTTCCTCTTCCCAGGAACAAAAGCAAAGTTCAACAGGACTGTAAACAGCAAACACGTTGGCAAGGATATGGAAAGACTGGAACTCTAGTGCACTGCTAGTAGGAATGTAAATGGTACAAGGACTATGGAAGGTAGTTTGGTGCTTCCTCAAACAGCTGGAAATAGTCACAGAGAGGTAAGAAATTATGCTGAGAACACAAAGGTACATGGTTTGAATCCACCAACTGCTCCATGGAAGAAAGACCGCAGGTTCAGCTATGGGTCAGTCCTGACTCTACAGTACGAAACAACATCTCATTATTAGGAATATACCCTAAAGAAACCAGAGCTGTGACACAAATCGATGTATGCACACCCATGTTTATTGCAGCATTATTCACAATAGCAAAGAAATAGAAGCAGCCCAAGTATCTGTAACAAACACAATAGAATATTATACAGTAATGGGAATAACAATGACCTTGTAAAACACAATATAGATGAGTCTAGAAGACATTATGCTGAGTGAACTATCTCAGTCACAAAACAGCAAATACTGCATAAGATCACTGTTATAAAATTGAATTGGCACAGGATCAGGGAGATTGAGGGAGAACAGTAAAAGAGTGGATAAACAATGAATACTGGAATAGGTACAAGAGAGGACTATCTGGAAGGAATAGATGATGAAGCATTATGTTGTTGTTGTTGTTGTTATGTGCTGTCGAGTCGCCTGCGACTCATAGCGACCCAATGTACAACAGCCCTAAACTCCGCTCTGTCCTGTGCCAATCGCACTGTCTCTGACACTCCCATCCCAATTATCCCAGTCACTGAATCAATCCACCTCATAGAGGGCCTTCCTCTCCTGCGCCGTCCCTCCACCCTCCCAAGCATGATGTCCCTCTCTAAGGACCGGTCTCTCCTCACAACATGTCCAAAGTAAGTTAGACGGAGCCTCAGAATCCTTGACTCCAAGGAGCCACCCGATTTAACCCTCTCCAGGACAAATCTGTTTGTTTTCCTAGCAGTTCATGGTATTCTCAATACTCTTCTCCAGCACCACAGCTCAAAGGCATCAGTTCTCCTTCTATCCTCCTTGGTCACTGTCCAACTCTCTGATGCATAACAGGTGATTGCGAAGACCATGGCCTGTATCAGACACACCTTAGTCTCCAGAGAGACACCACTGCTCTTCAGCACTTTGGAGAGGTCCCTAACAGCAGACTTTCCCATGGCAATGCGCCTTTTAATTTCCTGGCTGCTGGTGCCAAGACTGTTGACTATGGAGCCAAGCAAACAAAAGCTGTGTACAATCTCAATTTCTTCACCATCCATCCTGATGCTGCCAATTGGTCCAGTGGTGAGAATCTTTGTCTTCTTGACATTGAGCCTCAATCCATATTGTAGGCTGCAGTCCTTGACACTGCAGCAGGCGCTTCAGGTCCTCCTCAGTTTCAGCAAGCAGGGTTGTGTCATCCGCATAACGCAGATTGTTGATAATTCGTCCATCCACCAATCTTGACTCCACATTTCTCCTCAAGCATTATATTTATGATATTTAACAGTCTAGAATACAACATGCATTACAGAATGAACAGGCAGGGGAAAGGATGGGAGAGGAAGATGAAAATGTGTATCAATAAATGAATAAAAATCTGTAAAATTTCACTAATATTAAAAAAAAGGAAAATGAAAACCAAGAAAGAAGGGAAAAGCTTTCTTTGTTTCTAAGCTCTATGTGTCCAATATAAAGGCACAAAATATTACTAACTTTTATCTATTAAACCTCTTTCAAGAAATCTTTCTACATTGTTTAAAAAAGTTGTTATATAAAATACACATTTTATATAATTGTCAGAAGATAATGTTTGAAGACAAAACTAAAGAGAAGCACAAAAAATGTCCTAATAGTTACAACTGAAAAGCTGGACAAGTAATTTTATTCTTTTAATTGTTTTTAGTATTTTCTGAAATGAGTTTCTATTACTTACAGTATTTTAAAAAGGAACTTTGAAAAATAACAAGTTAAACCAAAAATAATCATTAGATTAATACACAGAACCAGTTCAAGTCTAGCACACATGATATTTATTATCTGCTAAAGTGTTTTTTTTTAAACTTTAGGATCTTTTTACTTTATTGACATTTCATTAATAAAAATATTGCTGTAAATAAATTATGAAAATATAACTCCTAAGGCAGACTATTCATAGGCAAATATTAAGCAAGTTGGGGAAGACAACAAAAATGAATTTTTCCTTTAACTGTATCTTTTTGATTCTGTATTAATTATATTTAATTCTTAGGAATTAAAGTATTTTCATTTCTTTATCCACAGAAACCCATTTACTTTCTTTTCCATACAGACACAAAAGCGCTAGATTTACACGTGGCTAAGGAATAATTTTACTTTAGTCTCTAGCACAACATTAGGTGAAAAGTATTTCTGTAATCACATCAAGCAAGTGAGAGTCCTGTTTGTACAGTGGATAAGTACTCAGATTCTAGTCAAAAGGTGGGCAGTTCAAACCCACCAGTCACTTCAAGAGAGAAAGATATAGTAATGCTTTCTTTAAAACGTCAGCCTCCCTCTTTCTCTCTCTCACCTTTCCTGCTGACATTATGCTGTAAGGCCTGGCTTTACACGTGTCTTTCAGAAGCCACACCCCCTTCCCCTTCTCTTGTCTTTCACTAGCTATGCCTCCGTTTTATTGCCTTAATAAACCTTTCGCACTGGTTTTCTTAAAGAAAAATTCAGTCTTGAAAAACTTAAATGGCAATTCTACTCTATCTTATAGGTTAACTATAAAAGTTAGCATCATCAACTTCATGGCAGTGGGTCTGATCAAGTAAACACTATAGAGACAAAGGCTAGTAAAATTGTAATTAAATTTACAATATCTAATATGCAGCAAAGATAACAAGAAAGGAATTTTAACTATAGGCTCTGATCCAAGACTTGAAAAACAATGTATTTGGTAAACTTTTGATGGAATGGTCATGTCATCTTCTTATGTCTGCCAAAATAACTTTCATGAATATGAAGAAAGGCAGTATACTAGTAATGAGATTAAGTAAACAATAAATGGATTTTAACAAAAATGAAAGACAGCATTCTTTACATAAACTAAATGGCTACTATAAATTTCAAAAGATCATTTTTTTAAAAAAAAGGAACCTCAATTACTTTTGCTTTTGTATTTAGTGATGTCTTTTGTATTTTCAATGCAAATAGTTGCCAAAATAAGCCCATTTACATGTGAAGCCTGTCAACTAGCAAAATTACATTTGGATTTTGTTGGCTTTGGACCCTGCATTCTGTTCTATTCTTTGTGCCATTGTTGTTTTTAGGTTTGGCAGTAGCGCTAGATCTTTGTTTAACTTAAGTTTCTTTGTCTAACTTATGCAGTATATACACATTATAAAATTAGCATGAAACAACACTTAGCCACTATCACCACAATTAATTCCCACTGTGGCAAGGGCTTACAACTTATACTTAAGTATGAATCCAAAAAGAAAAAATACAGAGACATAGAACCTAATTTCTCCACGTGGAGTAGATGTAAAAAAAGCATAAGAAAAAGAACTATTTCGTTTAATATAGTATACACAAAAGATGCATCACAAATATCATATTAAATTTTAATGTGCTAAAAGCTGAGTAATCAGAGATTAAAAACCTCAGAAGTCAAAGTTAAATTTGCTTGGTTGCCAAAATGCCCATCTTTCTTCTAATCGGTTTTCTATCCCTCTCCACTGATGTTGTACTTGTTTTATTAGAGAACTAGGATCTCCCACCTCAAGAGATTACTGGGAACTGACAGCTTGTTAAAAATGCCAGTGAGTTGGAACCAATTCTTAGCTAACTCTCCAGTGGGTTTCCAAGGTGTAAATCACATAGGAGATCACTCACCTTTCTCTTGAAAAGCAGCTGGTGGATTCAAACCACCAGAGGTGCCACCTTTTGGGTTATTAGTAGAACTGTCTATGATCTGCATTAACAGAGACATCAATGCTTAAGAGTACCATTATAGATTCATGTAAGTAGCTAATGTAATACAGGTGAATAATTACAAATATAGAAGTTTAGTCTACACCAATCTACAGTTTAAAACTTTAGATGTGCTTAACTATATTCAGGAGAGCATTTGATTGTACTAACTTCCAGTATGTATAAGGGGGAGGGATGATGTACTACCAACAAGTCATTTGTGACTCATGGCAACCTGTCTCTTGGCTGGACTTCAAGGCTATGTATCTTACATCTTTTTCAGTGGAACAATTAGATTCAAACAACTGAACTTAGAGTCACCAGTCTACTAAACAAACTTAGCTGCTTCCACATTCATGTTTGAGTAAGAGAAAGATTCTAAATATAATTTCTCTCGCTAATCAAGAAAACACTATCCTTAGAGATACTCATACAGTGACTCTGAATTGTCTTTTTTTTTCTATTTATATCTATGTGATCATGAGAGACTCTTAATAAATCATAGGGATAAGACCTTATTTAAAAGAGATTTTTATCTTCTCTTATTTCTGAAAATACTAGCCTGAAAACAGCTGCTCCTTCATTTAAAGGTTGAGTTCTTCCTCACATCACTTCTGGAAAAGAAGAAAGCCAGTAAAGCTATTTTTCAGAAAGTTAAAACTCCTATTATTCAGCCAATTCTTCTGGAACTCTTTTCCCATCTGTTCCCTGACATTTCAGTCAGGTTATGTACTTGCCAAAGAGCTTTCCTTGGATATCCAATCCAGTAGTGAAGACAAATGAAATAAAATTAATATACTTAAAAATCAGTACTAATTTTAAAAATATGCACGATGACAAGATACACAGTTCACATTATAAGCCAAACTGGGATTCTAAATTGAACAATAAATTAACTGATCAGACTATTTTGTTTAGATTGTTAGTCTGCTCTACACCAGTGATAAAAGTATCATATAACTATGTTTTCATAAGACAACTTCCTAAAAAAAAGATTAAGATGACCCCCAAAAGGAATCTGAGTCATTTTAATATTAATTTTTTGTAATGTACTTTTAAAAGTAAAAAACAAAAACTCTTACTCAAGGAAGAAAATCAGATGGAGAAAAAAACATGAATTCTATGCTTCAAAGTACACTGAAGGGGGGGAAATACTGAAGAAGTTCATTAAGAGAGACTCAAAATTAATGTTGAAGCAAAAGTTAAGGCATTAAATTAAAAAATGTAATAAAATGCCCTAGTATTAAAAGACAACTAGGACTGAATGAAAATTATGACTTTTTACAACTTCAAGGAACACTGGCATGTAAACTATTAGGAGTTACAATATCAGAGAGTCACACATTTAAGGAGTTCCAAAAGAAATCCTTAAAGTTACAGATAAATATTTCTCATGATTCCTGAAAACCAAATTTGAAACAAAGGAACAGTTTGTTGACTCAATAAGCAATGAGAGCAATAGCTTACTTGTCACTGAGTTGATTCTGATGCATAGTGCTCCTCCTCCAGGTTTGCAAGGCTAAAAACTATTACTGAATAAAACTACTCAAATATCTCCCTCAGAGAGACAGGTGGATTTGAACTCCTGGAAATATGCAGCCTTTAGGGTAGCAATACAATTCATTTTAGACAAGGCCAGCAGTATTTCCCAAAGCGTTAACAGAGTTCAGGGGAAAGTGAATCACATACAACTAATCTCTTAGAATTCCCTGAGAAGAAGCATAAATACATATCAAATGTAATTCATAGGCCTAACTTGCTATCTTTTGAAAAGATTCTAGAGCATGAACAATTCAAAGCAACAATAACCAAAAAACAGTTGAAGTTGCATTGGAATTAAGAATATTTTTTTTTTATCGTGGTTAAGGGTCTGAGAGAAAATGAAAGACCGGAAAACTGAAGTAGATAGACAAGTGTTTTTTTTTAAAAAAATGACCCAAAATGATAAACAATCTTGGAGTGGAGATCAAGTTAAACAAAGATACAAATGACAGTGAAACAACTCTGCCTGACAAAAAATGGCAGTTTACCATTCTAATCAGATCATCATTAGGTAGACAACCAAAAACATGTAAACTATAAAAAAGCAGGCATACACATATACAAACTATAAAACAAGCAGCAGCAAAACAATATGTAATTCACTCCAAAACAGAAAACTGGTAGAGAAGTACTTTACCTTGTAAAGCCTGAGCCAATTCCACTCTCTTCAACTCACCTACCCCCATTACCCCAGTTACTATGTCAGTCCATCTTATCTAGGGTCTTCCTCTCCTGTGTTGTCCATCTATTCTTCCAAGCATGATGTCCTTCTCCAAGGATTGGTCCCTACTGGCAATATGGCCAAAGTATGTCAACCAGAGCATCAAAATTCTTGCCTCCATGGAGCAACGTGGTTTCATCCTATCCAGGACAAATCGAACTGTTCTCTTGGTATGTTCAATACACTTCTTCAGCAACACAATTTAAGGCTGAAAGCAAACTATAAAACAAGCAAGCATATAACAATCAAACAAACATACATGTCATGGGAAACAGAAAACCAACTGCCTGGCCTGGGAGAATTTATTTCCCAGTTTAACAGAAGACTGGAGTTGGGGTACCCAGTCAGGTCAGAATCTGAGTGATAATCAAGGCCAAAAGATGTGAGAGAAGATGTGAACTTCTTCTGGTCTAATGCTCTGATGGACTGAATAGTTAATGAGTGAAGACCAGACGAATGTCATTTATGAAGAAAGTAAAAGGACATTACAAAGACATGGATAAAAGAAAAAGGCAATAGATGTCAGAAGAGACTGTGAACTGTACACTAGACCATCGAGACACCAAAATAAATGGAAGAAATGTTCTAGTAAGAGGGATGAACATAAGATAGGACAACTAGAAAAGATAAAATGAAGCGTTATAATAAATTGCGTAAAGAATGGTTGTTAGAAGAAAAAAAAAGGAAGACGATGTTCTGAATATCTCAAGCTGAAAGAATTGAAGAACAAATTTATTTCCTGAGTTTTACTATTGAAGAATTTTATGGGCAAAATCTTGAACTATACAGAAAGCATTAAAAAGAAGATGGAAGGAATAGACAGTTACTGTACAAAAACAACTGGTCAACACGGACCCATTTCAGGATGAAGCATATTATCAAGAACCAAAGATACTGAAGAAAGATGTTCAAGATACTCAGAAGCCAATGTCAAAAAACAAGGTCCAGGAATTGACAGAATACCAATTATCTTGTTTCAACAAAGAGATGTAGTCCTGGACACGCTAAGCAGCCTATGCCAAGGAATCTGGAAGCCAGCTACTTGGTAAATGGGCAGAGATTCATATTTCTTCCCATTCCCCAAAAGGGTGATCCAAAAGAATGTGGAAATTGCCAAATCACAAGCAAGTAAACACTTGCCAAAGATAATTAAAATATGGCTGGAATACCACATTAACATGGAACTGCAAGAAATTTAACCTGAATTCAGAACAGGCTGTGGAACAAGATCACTGTTAATATCACATAGATCGTGGCTGCAAGCAGACAACAGCAGAAAGATGTTTACTTGTGACTGTGTGGATAATACCAAATTATGGCTAACACTGAAAGGAATGGAAAATCCAGAATACTTAATTGTGCTCATGTGAAACCTATGCACAGATCAAGAAGCTGTTGTCCAGACAGAACAAGTGAACAATACATGGTTAAAAATCACATCAGGTATTTATCTTTTCCTCATACTAATTTAATCGTTTTGCTGAGGAAACCATTTGAGAAGCTAGACTATATGAAGAACATGGCATCCAGACTGGAAGGAGACTCATCAAAATTATGCAGTTGACACAATCTTGCTTACAGAATGTGAAGAAGACCTGAAGCACTTACTGCAGAAGATCAAAGACTGCAGGCTTCCACGCAAATAACATCTCAGCATCAAGAAAACAAAAATGCTCACCATTAAACCAATAGGGTAACATCACAATAGATGGAGAAAAGACTGAAGTTGTCAAAGAATCCATTTTACTTGAATCTATAATCAACATCCATGGAAGTATCAGTAAACAGAAAAAAAAAATTAAAGTACATGTTGCATTGGGAAAATGTGTTGTCAAGAACTTCTCCAAACTATTAAAGAGAAAGAATGTCAGTTTCAAGACTAAGGTATACTATATCCAAGTCATGGTACTTTTCCATTGCTCCTTATGTATCTCAAAGTTGGACAATAAATAAGGATGACAAAAGAAGAATCTCTAAATGACACAAGAAGGTGCCTCTAAATTGTGGTGCCAGAAAATAGTATTGTATATCCCTTGGACAACCAAAAGAGCAACAAACCAGTTTGTCCTGGAGGAAGTACAACTAAAGGACTCCTTAGAACAAGGTTAGGGAAGCTTTGCCTCACATACTCTGAGCATGTTTTCAAGAATGACCAGTCCTTGGAAAAAGATATCATGCTTGAAAAGGTGTAAGGTCAGAAAATAGAGAGAAAGACTCTCAACAAGGTGGACTAACTGGCACACTGATGTTAACAATGGACTCGAGCAAATCAGAGATCACCAGAATAGGGCAGAATATGCTTAAGGTTCAGGTGTACTAGTTCACAGGTTCTGATGAATCACAGTTGACTCAATGATACCTAATAACAACATGGGTACAAAAAGCAGTAGATGAGTTAGAATATAGTCAAATGTGTAATATATAAGAAGGGGAAAACCAAAATTTAAAAATTGCCAACAAACAAAGCTTTATTTGTAACCTGTGAAACACTGAACTCATGATAAATTGTTAATTACTCATGAAAAATGTTGTGGCTCCTTGTCCTAAAATTCTAGTTAGTAGAAGACAGCTCTCACATAACACATTGTAAGTGAGTCAGAGCTAACACACAGCTTACACTCCAGCAGGTTTCTGAGGCTGTTTATTCCCCAGGAGGGGACTATCCATATTTCTCCTATGGAGTTACTGGTGAATTTGAACCACTTGAGAAGTGTGCCCTTAGGGTTAGCAACACAACTCCCTAAGGACTACCCCACCAGAGCTCCCTTTAAGCATAGTCATTAAAGCAAATGTAAAGAAGTTCAGGAAGACTTCAAGAGTCAGAAAGGTCAATAGTGAACATACAACCCAGTCACATTGCCAAACACTGAATTGGTCCTGTGCATATCAGGAGTACAAATTTAAAAAGGAAGAAGTCATTCTAAAGTGGGGGTGAGGGGGGATAATAAAATCTGAAGAATCTTTTCCTGGTCTTTAATTTACAGATTACTAACACACACACACACACACACACACACACACACACACACACACGAGAGCTCCGGTGGTCTAGTGATAAGAAGCTGCAGCAAATGATAAAATTCCACCATGTGTTTCAGGGCAGAGATATAGACAATCTTCTCTTATGCAATTTACTGCTTCTGGAAACCTGCTAGGGAATCAGTTGCCAATCAGTCCTAACTCTAAGGCACATGATGACAATGACAACAAAAAAGAAAAAAAAAGTCAGAAAAGCTAAATCACCAGGCAAGATTAATGTCCAGACTCAGTCAACAGAAAAATCCTGTATGTGTCTTAATATAATTCCAATCTTTAACCTCGATACCTACAATATACTTGAAAAGAAGCTAGCTAAAGCAAAACAGGAATCTTCCTAAAATTCTTATAAATTACATTCTCTGTTATTCTCAAAACTAGCAATTTCATATTTAAAAAAAAAACCCCTCACTGTTGCTGGGTCACTTCCAACTCACAGGGACCCTCCATCAGATAGCCAAGACTGTAAATCTTTACAAAGGAGACTGTCCATCCTTCTCACAAGAAATTCAACTACATTTGCTTAATATATGTTATACATCACAAAGTTTTCTATAAAAGATAGGAAAAATACTCTTAAAAAACCAACTCTGATGGTTTGTGGTTTTCCTTTTATCTCCATGATGTTCTATTTTAACTGTCCTCTCCCAATTAAAGGATGATATATTTGGAATTAATTCAGGCATAAAGATTAGTACAAAAAATATTTTAGGCAACTCACCTCTAGAACTCTAAACACAGACCCCAGCACCCTCAATCATTCTATGAGATAAAACAGTAAATAGTTCACTGCCATGAGCTGGTTCTGACCATGGATAGTGGCTAGCGAGCTGGTTTCCAAGTCTGTAAATTGCACCTGGAGGAGACTTACCCATTTTTCTCCTCTGGAGCTGCTTATTCAAATCATCAACTTTGGGTTAGCAGCACAATGTCCTATGGAATCTGTCATTCAACAGTTTTTTTTACTATTGACAGCGTCCACTAACCCAGCTCTTTAATCTGATGTCATTAGTGAAAAACCACCAACTCTTTTATTTCTTAAATATGGTTTTACTTTTACACAAAATAAAAATTTTATAATACAAAATATTTTGTGTTTTAATTAAAATTCCTTTTTCTCTAGAAATTCATCAACCTGCTTTTTTTTTAGTGGCAATATGGTCAGTCCAAGAGCACTTACATGCTTCCTATAATAGAGACAAAGTCCTTCCTGAACAAGGAACACTGAATTTCTGCCATGTCTAATTAAATTAAGTGTACGTATGTGTGTTTTAACAACTATGTTAGTCATATTTGCCAGCCAAGTTTTCGGTTATATGCTAAAGAGTAATTCAAATTCCTCTAATCTTGGGCACTGTCTTGGATCCAGAAAAAGAAAAATAACCCTCACTTCACTCTATTACTTGTATATGCATTCTTTCCATACCCAGTACCTTCTTTATTTAGTTCCAATGTAGGAAGAACAGTTATTTTGTTTATGGTTCCTCCCCCCCTGCACCTACCCCACGCCATGATTTCTCCTACTTCTCTATTCACAAGCAAATTTTAAACAAACTGACCATAGCATCATTTCCATTTGTTCACCAAACTCTAGTCTGTTCCAAACATTATGCCAAAATTTTTACCCACTTCTTTAATCACCAGCGTTTCTGAATCATCCAGTCTTTTCCTGACTTTCTACTTTTGTAAAATAGCACTGTTCTAGAAACAAAAGACTAAAACTTCTAATTTGTTCATTTTGGTTACTCTCTAGGTCAACTAACTCTAGAGAACGAACAACATCATAAAAAAATACTAATAATTTAGTTTAAAATTAAGCACAAGGAATTACACAAATGGACAATACACACATGAAAAATGGTCATTATAAGGGGAGCTCTGGTGGCCTAGTGGCAAGAAGCTGCAACTACAATCCCAGAGGTTCACGGTTCGAATCCACCAGATGCTCTGCCGAGGAAGGAGAAGCAATCTCCTCCTGTACCAGTCAGATCTGATTTGACGGTACACGCACACAAAAATAATAAAATTTAAAAAAAAAGAAAAGAAAAATGGTCATTATAATAAACCATTGGGAAATGCGTATTAAACTATATGACACACTAAACTATGTGACACTGCCCATACCTATATGAACAGCTAAACTTAAGACTGACAATACCAATTGTTAGAGCAAATGGACTAATCACAGTTTGTCAAGATTGTACAATCACTTTTAAAGAAGTATTCCAGTTGTTCATAATATTATGCATTACTTAACATATAACAACTCCCAGATATTTACCCAAGAAAAATAACAGCAAATATCATTAAAAACTACATAGGAGTGTTTATAACGGCTTTATTTTAATAGCCAATAAACTATAAATAATTCAATTACTCATCAACAGGTAAATGGATAAACACACTCATGTACAGAGGATTAACATTCAGTCATTTTTAAAAGTATTTTTTATTCATATAACAATATGGATTAATATTGTTTGTATTTTATATCTAAAATATTGTTTGAAGATATGTCAGATACAAACCTGTATGTTATTATTTAATTATTATGGAGATCCAGAATAGCTAACATTAATCTACAGTGAACAGAAACCAGACATTTAATACCAAAGGACTGGTATTGCAGAAAACTGACTTAAAAGGGTATGGAAATTTTCTAGAGTAGACGTTCCTTATCTTGATTAGGACTTGAGATACACACAGATAGATAGATAGATAAATACACATACACACATATGTACACACATACATATATATATATACACACAAACACATACATATTTATATACACACACATATCTGCCAAACATTTTTCAATATTAACAGGGTTATATGCTTCAAGTGTATTTTAGAGAGTGTTGATAAAATAATATTAAGCAATTTCTTACAGAATGTAATGGATTAATTTTGGGGCTAAATACTTTTCCACTGAACTGTGGCATTTAAGTGATTTTATCAAAGAACTTGTATCCATAGGTGAAAGCTGGAATATTAGTGGGAAGTATGATAAAAGTTTCAAAAGTCATCTGTCCTCCCTTTCAGTCAGTGCAAAAGTTCTATCAATACAGTGCTGCTGCGAATATGAAGCTTGGTTCGCTCAGGAAGGTTATTTTCTCCAGTATTGATCCCTACAGTGTGCCTTTCTATAGTAAGGACTGTTAGCCAAGTTCCATTTTGAACTAACTAAAGTCTACTGGGATGTGAATAGATAATACTATATTGCAATGAGTTCAGGGATGGACAATCGGAGAAGAATGGATGATTAGAAATTGTATGTATGACAATAAATAGCCTGGAAGAGCACAAGAATTAAAAAAAATTGGGCAACAGGGAAAGGTGGAAGGAGAAAAGTATAAATGAATTGAATGCATGAACCTAATCTCTCTTTGCAAACCTTCACTAAAAAAAAATAATAATAATAATAAATAATAAATCAACAGCTTAAAAAAGTTTACTGGTATACAGCTGTGTCCATCTGTTTACCAAATACTGAATGTAACATCTTTCATGATACCATGCCACAGTGAAACAGTTGTAACACCAAGCCAAAAATATTATCTTCTCCTTGATAGAAAAATTTGTCAACGTTTGCTCTAGAGAAAGAGATTTAATTGTGTGTCCCCAAACTATATGCCAAATAGGTGGGCCAGGCTTCTCAGAGGTTTGTCAGTTATGTAATGATGTAATCTGGTCATTATGCAATGATGTAATCTTCCCCATGATGTAATTGGTCAATCACTTACAAGAGGATTAGGGGAGGATCCAATTCCTTTATTCAAGTCATTGGTCTGAGTGTAGTAAAGGACATTCCCTGCAATGTAATCTGCATCACCTTTTATAAGTGATAAAAAAGAAGCAAGTAGATAAAGTAGTGTGACCATCTCCAATCAAGAAAGAAGGGAGGACAACTGGGTGTGTCAATTGAGCCCCAAGGTCCCTGCACTAACACACACTCCAAGACCTAGAGGAAAACTGATGACATGTGGGGTTTTTTCCCAGAGTTGACACAAAGCTAGTATTCTGAATTTTTAACTTTTAGCTGCCTAAATTGTGACTGAACTAGTCTGTAAAGTCATCCACTAATGCCATTCCTATTAAAAGAGCATTAGGATAATGCTCCACCAGAGGGAGCTCTGGTGGCCTGTTGTTAGTTGCTCTAGAGTCAAGTAAAGCTCACAGCAACCTTATGCATAAGGGATCTGCAAGCTGTCTTGTGGCCTGTTGATCCTCTGGTGGCCTGTTGTTGTTAGGTGCCAACGAGTTGAGCACGATTCACCACAACCCTATGAACAAAAGATCTGAACCCTGTTCTGTCCTGTACCATCCTAACTTCCTGCCCAGTGCAGCAGTCACCATATCAATCCACCTGGCTGAGGGTCTTCCTCTCCTTCACCAACCCTCCATGCTTCCCAGTATCATTTCTTTATCCAAAAACAGCACCTCCCAGCAACATGTCCAAAGTACATGAAGTGAAGCCTCCTCATTCTTGTCTCCAAAGAACATTCCAGCTGCACCCTCTACAAGACATACCCGTTTGTCCTCTTGGCTGACCATAGGATGTTCAGTTCTCTTCTCCAACACCACATCAATTCCTTCTCCTGTCATTCTTATTCACTGTCCACCTCTCAGATGCATAGCTAGTAATCACAAAGACTATGGCCTGAATCAGATGCACCTTTGTCTTCAAATTGACTTCGCAACTCTTCAATAATTTGGAAAGTTTCCTAACTGCAGATTTTACCAGTGCAATGTTTCTCCTTATTTCCTGACTGCTGGTCCCAAGGGTGTTAACTGGGATCCAAGCAAGATGAAGCTTTTGACAGTTTCAATCTCCTCTCCATCCATCACAATGCTGCCTATTGGTCCAGTGAAAAGAATCTTTGTTTTTCTGATACTGAGATGCAATCGATACTGAAGGCTGTATTCCTTGATCTTATGCAACAAGTGATTCAAGCCCTCCCCACTTTCAGCAAGCAACATCATGTCATCTGCATAATGCAGGTAAATGATTAATCTCCTTCCAATTCCGATGCCACAATTCTCATAGAGTCAAGTTTCTCAGATATCTGTCCAGCATAAGTACTGACTAGGTATGGAGAAAGAATACAATCCTGGCACACTCCCTTAGCAATTCCAAAATGTGCAGTGCACCCCCTGTTCACGGAACAGCCTCTTGGGTCCAGGTACAGGTTCTGCATGAGCACAATCAAGTGCTCTGGAATTTCCATTCTTCTCAATGTCAGCTACAATTTGTCATGATCTACACAGTCAAATGCTTTTGCATAGTCGATAAAGCACAAACATTATTCTGTTACTCCTTTCTTTCACCCAGGATCCATAAGATATCTCTGGTGCTACAGACTCTTTTAAATCCTACTTAACTTCTAGCAGCTCCCTATCTATGGTCTGTTCCAGCCATTTTTTAATGATCTTCAGCAGTATTTTGCTTGCATGTAGTATCAATGATATTGTTTGATAATTTTCACATTCAGTTTAATCCCTTTTCTTGGGAACAGGAATAAATATAAACCTCTTCCAAATCTGTTGGCCATACCGGTGTCCTCAAGATTTCCTGGCAGACTGGTGAGTGCATCCAAGGCTGTATTTGTTAACTGAAACAAGTCAAAGTCTCAAACAAGTCAACTGTATCCCACTGATTTCTATGGCCTTCCCCCCCCC
>NW_006399895.1:6667657-6671914 GCF_000299155.1 Elephantulus edwardii
TGAGGCTTTCTGGGTCACTGAGTATAATGCCCATAGCATCTTTCAATATTGTGACACAAGGCTTAAACTTTTCAGTTCTTTCAGCTTCAGAAATGCAGAGTGAGTTCTTCCCTTTTTATCCTCCAATTCCAGCTCTCTGCACATTCCATTATAACTCTATGTTTTGTCCTCCTGAGCTGCCCTTTGAAATGGTCTTTTCATCTCTAGTGTTAAGGAATTGTGCTGCCAACCCAAAAGCATGTAATTAAAATCCAACAGCTGCTTGGGGGGTAGGGGTAAGGGGCACGTGCAATTTCCCTTTTGATTTACAGCCTCTGAGACCAGTCTGAGAGACAGCTATGAGTCTGTTCTGACTTGTTGACACATAACAAGAAGTAGCTAAGAAGGGAGGTCTGGTGGCACAGTCAGCAGGAAGTTGCACTGGTAACCAAAACACTGAGTCTTTCTGGAGGATTCAATCCCCCAACAGCTTCTTAGGAGTAAGATGCGCAGTCTGTTCTCAAGTGATCTACAGTCCTGGAAACCTAACAGAAGGTAAACTATGGGCTGGTTCAAACTCCATGGCAATGAAGGTGCTTTATTTTTTGAGAGATCTCCATGAACCACTCTGATTCAGCAATACTAAAAAAATGTAACAATGTTTACATTAACCCTTACACTCTCCACTCCCAGTTTCTTAGGTATCGCTCCTATGAGAATATCTTCAGCAGTTCACATTCTAAGTGTGCCCCCCTTAAAGCTGGTGACTATCTTAAAACACAGAAAAGAATTCATTACCAAGTTATGACTGCAAGTAGTCTCCAATTTATGGCATGTATGAGTTATGACAAGTGCACTTATGACCATCTGTTCTTCTGTTGTTTTTTTGTCATACCTTGTCAGTAGTAATACATACTACATAAAATGTTACTATCCGTAATTTGCTGATGTTATCATATAGAGGTTAATTCACAGTTGTTCAGTTAGAATTTATAAAGATACTAATAAAAGATCGTAATAAAAAAACACTTTAAGAAATAAAGCATTACAACTTTTTGCAGAACCAATTTACATCCGAAGTTGTCAGAACTAAACCCTGTATTAAATTGGGAACTAGATTCCTGTAGCCACTGTGACTCTGATACTATGTTTTTATTCACACTCTTTAAGATTTCATTAACTTTTATGCTCCATCACCACTTTTCATTCACATAACTGTTACCCTAATATCTTGTGATGGTTCAGACTGTGTATAACTTGTCTGCCTATGACTTTCTGGTTTGGAAGTTATGATGAAGTCATTGTCTTGATGAGGTCTGATGTATTCATTCCATTAATGAGAGCAGCCAAATGGTTGATGGGGAGTTTCACCAGGGATGTGGTCTTCACTGAATACATAACAAAGCCTGGTGACATTCTAAAGAATCCAGCCTAGGACAGATTTTACTCAGAAGTAAAACCTTTTTACTTCCAGGGCACTTCTAAATTCTTCTGACATAACCTATCTGGAACAGGAAGAAGATCAATGCATTTAAAGCAAGGCTCTTAGCTGATAATATTTTTACCTATACATCTCTTTGTTTATTCTACTAGGCTGTTATTCTATCCCATCAGGCTGTTTGACACAGCTTTTCAATCTGAAGATTATTTTCCTTTAAAAAAAGGAAAGAAAAAGCCCCACATTCCATTTTGAAAGTATCAAAGGGGGGGGGGAGGTAGGATCAAGAAATTCTCTTGCTGTACATGTAGAAAGGTGCCCAAAAGAAAACAAATCAAGTCTGAGTTACTAAAAAGAGCATAGCTTATAAATCAGACAGGACTAGGTCATAATATTGAAGGCATGCCATTATCCTCAGTATTTTAAAACATAAACATAAGGCAGTACTTTGATATAAAAATTTATTTTTTCCTTCACCTCCAACTTTCCTGAATGAACTCCTTTCTTCCCTTATTCACATCATCACAAGGAAAAATTATCATCCTAACTAAGGGGGATCTTTCCTGAATATGTGGAACTAATAAAATAAAAACCTGCAAACTGTAGTGATGGGCACTATTCTTCCTTTGTCCTGGAAGATGCAAAGCAAATTCTGCATTTTTGTAATGGCAATGCTGACCAGCAATTTTCTAAGCAAGGAAATCTCTCTGGAGATTATCCAGAAATGACTGAAACAGTATACTGAGAACTACCAGAAATACAAGCTGAGAGTAGAAGAGGCCCTGGCACTAGGGACATTACTGCCAAGTCAGGTGGATCTTGGCAGAAATCAAAGAGTACCAGAGGGATAATGATCTGTGTTTCTTTGACTATGCAAAGGCATTTGACTGTGTGGATCACAACAAACTGTGGTTAACCTTGAGGGGAATGGAAATTCCAGAACACTTGATTGTGCTTATGCAAAACCTATACTTGGACAGTGAAAACAGTCCTCAGAACATAGAAGGGAAATGCTTGCTGGTTCAAAATCAGGAAGGGAGAGCATCAGGGATGCATCTTATCGCCATATTTTTTTCAATCTGTATGCAGAACAGATCATTTTGGGAAGGCTGAGTTTTATGAGGAAGAATGTGGCATCAGGATTGGAGGAAGATTCATAAACAATAACAAACTTGCTTGCTGAAACTGAGGAGGACATGAGGCGCTTGCTGCAGAAGGTCAAGGACTGAAGTCTTCAATATGAATTAAAGATCAACATCAAAAAGACAAAGATGCTCACCACTGGACCAATTTGCAACACCATGATGGACAGAGAAGAGACTGAGGTTGTTGACAGTTACAGCCTGCTTGACTCCATGATCAACATTCTTGGCACCAGCAGTCAAAAATCAAAAGACAAATTTCATTAGGTAAATCTGTCAGGGAACTTTCCAGAATACAGAAAGGCAATGATGTCAGTCTAGAAACCAAGGTGCACCTGACCCAGGCTATGGTCTTTGCAATTACTTGCTGTGCATCACAGAGATGCTGGACAACGACTAAAGATGACAGAAGAAGAATTGATGCCTTTGAGTTGTGGTGCTGGAGAAGACGCTTGCATACCATGGACTGCCAAGAAAACAAACAGGTCTGTCTTGGAGATGATGAAACCAAGTTACTCATTTGAGGCTAGGATTTTGATGCTCCATCTCACATACTTTGGGAGTGTGACAAGGAGGAATCAATCCTTGGAGAAGGACCTCATGCTCGGAATGATGGAGGAACAGCACAGAAGAGGAAGACCCTGGATGAAATGGATTGATACAGTAGCCAGGGCAATGTGGGGTAGCTGTGTTGGAGTCAGTGAGACTGGAGAAGGACAGGGAGACTTTCAGAGCTGTTGTACATAGGGTCGCTATTAGTTACAGGTGACTCAATGATACATAACAACAACAATAACATGTTATTCTCCTGTGTTTTTCTTAACTGGTTCCAAACTGAAAATTCAGATTCTATTTCTGGGTTGAGGTGTTTGATGAGTTAACAGCACCTTTCTTACACCCTACTTCTAATGCATTCTTAATAGTGCTCAGCTATTTTTTTTAGCTGTTGCTGTTAGTCAACTATAATTCACAGTGATTCTATGAACAACAGAACTGAACCTTGCCCTAACCTGCACCATCTTTGTAATTTCTGTCTGATATGCTTGATCCCACAGTTACCACCATCACTTGATCTTGATGAGGGTCATTCTTTCTCTGACCTTCGATCTTTTCCCAGCATGATGTCTTTTTTCCAAGATATGGTGCCTCCTGAGAACATATCCAAAATATGTGAGACGAAGTTTCACCATTCACGTCTCAGAGAAGCACCCTAGGTTGCAATTCCTCCAAGACAGATTTCCTTACAGTATAGCAAAATCAATGCATTTGCAAACAAATTAATCACAAACCTTCCAGATTCGTGTTTTACTCCAACTAAAGTTATGTCATTCATACTTAATTATTTTAATTTGTTGTTGAAATAACATGTCAAAAAGGCATTCACAAAACAATCTTCTTATGGAATCATTCATTTAATATTAAATTAACAATTATTAATAGGCTGGGAACAAAAATAATTGACTCTTGGTAAAGGCATGATCCATATGGCTAGACTAGACATAAACAAGCATACTAAAGCATAATTAATTAGCTATAAGTTACCAATGTGTCATGGCACCAGTCAGAATGATTTTCAGGGGTAATGAATAAGGTTGATTGACTTGAACCATTAAAATAGTTTCGATATCCTCACTTTTAAAAATAGAACTATTACTGTCCTCCTTTTAAGGTTCCCAGGAGGAATTTTGTAAAGCCTGC
>NW_006399895.1:6672544-6686771 GCF_000299155.1 Elephantulus edwardii
TGACTGGGGTAATCAGAATGAGTGTGTCAAAGACAGTGCAAATGGCACATGACAGAGCAGAGTTTAGGGCTGTTGTAAGGTTGCTATGAGTCACAGCCAACAGCATGTAACAACAATAACTTAGGAAAAATCAGACTTAATAATGAGAACTGACTGGAATCAAGCTACAGAATGACAGCGAATCTCTACAAAATCAGTTTTACCTGAAAAATCTAAGTCAAATTAAGGAATGTTACCTGGGATTATTTTTTATAATCCCAGCTAATTTGCCAGTATGACAACCAAAACAAGTTTCAAAAAATCCCCAATAGCATAAATGTGGCATACAATGGCTTCTACAACAGAGAAAAGAAAAGCTTCAAGGTACTAAAAAAGAAGAGAAAACATTTGTACTCTGCACAAGATTCCACTCCCACCTGTGAAAGCCAGAAATAGTAACCAGGTCTCCTATCAGTTCATAAATTCCATTAAAATCGGTATTATAGCTATTTCTGTCTACCAGTGATGTGGCCTAGCAGTGGCATCCACTTCCAAAATAGCCTGCCTCCAGAAACTCTTTAAATGTAGAGAAATGATGAAAGTCATACAAGTGTTCAGGTCTTTCGTTCACAGAGTCACTATGAGTTGTCTATGACTCAATGGCACTTGACGACAACTAATTATGTGGCCTAACAACAGCATTTAAGAAATATGGATTATTATGGTTTAAGATTATTACAAATAAAGACATTTACAACTATTCAGAATCATACTTCATATTACTGTAGGCAAGATCCATAAAATAAATATAGTGCACTAAGTATAACTGTTCATGCTGTTGTTTTCAGTTGTCATCAGGCTGACCACCAACTACAGCAAGCCTATGAACAAGATATCTGAACTTTGCTCTATCCTGCACCATCCAAGGTAGTACCACTTTATGATTACCATACAATTTTCAAGTCCATCTTGCAGCTATCATGTGTATTGTATTTTCCAACACAGGAAGATGATATTCCAGTACTACACTGGACAATATTATGTTGTAATCAATGGGGTTTCACTGCTAAGTAAATATTGAGGTCTTCTTAGTCTCTGTCTAGAAGCTTTGCTGAAGTATGCCCACCATGGTGAATGACCTAATTGGTATTTGAAATGCCACTGGTACAAAATCAACATAAAAACCACCACAGGACAACAAACTGAAAGACAAATGGTAGAATGAGAAGATAAATCAGTCAAGAAAGGTGACACAATTAATTCAGGTTATTTCAGGTCAGCATTTTCACTCTTTTCTGAACCTTAAAATAAAGTACACGTAACTCTAGTTACAGATTTTAACATGGGATCTGAACTTTTCTGGCTCACCAGTACCTCAGGCAAACATGATCACACTCCACTTCATTTACAAGGATAGGAAAAGGAGCTTATATATGCTGGGTACTTTCAGTCACTGCATTAAAGACATATAAAGACAAAAGAGCCATTTTCTGTTGTTCTTTTACAAAACCAAGACATTTACCCTGGTTACACTTATCCTCTATGAATCTGCCTTCGAGGTCATGATCTCATTCTGAACTGTATTATACACTTGTTTCCTAATGACTGACAAGAGCTTTGACTCATGTCTGACAATAGGCCGATGCTGAGGCCACTGCTTCCTGTTACACCACCAGAAGCATAATCCGGCTTTCCAGTTTCAGCACCACAATGTCCTGAGTGTGGCCCTCAAAGCCAGAAATACTTTAACATTTCTACTACAGTGCTTGATCCCATCATCTTTCTGCCAAACAGTAAACACCATGCTTAACATATGTTGAAATCTATTCTTCTTTAAACTGAGACTTTTGTTAGCATGAGCCTATTATTGTATTCTATTTGAAGCAATCAAAGAAGCATAAAAAGATCATTCCCACCCCTCAAGATGCTCTCAACCTAGTCACAGACACACTACGTAGTAAAAAACACAAACAAGAATTCAGTATAATGTTAAAAAATGGTGTTTTATTGTCTTCATCTAGCACATAAATTTTTTTAACATCAAAATTTTTTCCTTTTTATTTGAAAATGTACTCCTCTTAATTTTGAAGCTCTTCACAAAAATTGCCATCCTACCCCTTGAGCCTTGTATCTTACTTATCTTCTTCCATGAAGTCTTCCCTGAATAAGTAGAAGAAACTACACATTGTTCCTCCTACAGGAGTCCCAAAACTCTTCCACATCTGCCACCTGAAATAACATGCTTACCTAACTGCCTATACAGAAAAATAAACTACGTAACAATGTATTTATTAAGGTGAACACAATGTCCATGTGATCATACTCACATAGCTGGTTAGATTAGTTTTAAGGAAGAACATATTATTTGTCTACTATGGGTTATTTAAACACTTGGAAATTTATTATTTTAGACAAGATACAGCCAATGAAAATTACATAACATTCAACGTAATAAACTATCACTGCTGCCACATCTTTTCCAAACTGAAGAGGAAGAGGAAGAAAAAATTTTAACAAAGATATTCCTACCTTTATTTTCAGACCTTACCATGTATTACTTCAGTCCCTTATTTAAGAACTATAAACACAATTATTACAACACACTGAACTTTCTGCAAGAGGACCTGAAGATGAGCTTAAGTACAACTGCCTCTGGTCCTGTCCCAATTATCCACATGTTCACCACGTATTTCTAGATCAAAGTCTACTTATTAGCATTGCACTGCACATATAAGCACACATCTTAAATTTTAGGGGAGAATTCCTACCTTATTTACCCTTTTTTTCCAAAATTCCTTCTCTTTTACCAAAGTCCAAACACTTTGGTCCCCATTTCTTGAGCCAATTTCAGTATCTCCTAAGCCTTGGTCACCCCAAGCATTCTATTTCATTTATGGTTTCCTGTCCTCACACATTAAGACACAGAGGGTGCATCTTAAAACAAAACAAAGCCAGAAAACTCTACACGAAGTCCCTGGGTTTGATTTATGGACAATTCCAACTTATTCAATGTTACATAAATCTATCCTCACTTCAAAACAAATGAACCAATACCTATTTCCAACAAATTCTTGATCATTACCTTCTCTTGAAGAGAACAACATGCCTCTGAAAACTCTATGAACTTTGATAAATGACAATATTATAGAAAGGCTTCAGGCCTTTTGTTCATATGGTTGCTGTGAATTGTGTTCAACTCAAAGGCAATCAACAAGAACTTACCGCATATGCATCTTTTAATCACTGAAAGAACTTCAAGACTTTTCTAGCACTAAAGTAAAGCCAAATGAGAATCATAAGGACTTCTCCCAACTCACCTAAAGATTCCACTTAAAAACAAGTAGGAAATGACTAACACATTCATGCTTGATCATGGATGCACCTGTAGTAGTCTGTGAGACTTATCAACATCAAAAGCAGTACCTTTTGCTAGTTGCTTCTACCTTTTTTTTTTTTTTGCCTGAGAAAATGGAGCTTTGAGTGTTTGTTTTCAGAATGGCCAACATGGTTAACATAGTTTTCAATGAGTCCTCAACTGAATTTAAAAATTTAACAATATCTCAACACATTTAACTGAAGTGTGCAAAACCCAGTAGTTTGCAAAACCCAGTAGTTTGCAAATTAATCTGGTGTTCCTTGCCTTTTTTCCCCCGAGAGTATGTTAAAGGACAACTTCTTCTCCAATAAAACTTGGTGGAAAAGAAAACTATGTTTCATGTATACTTAAGTTCCGATGTATACAGAAAGCAGCATCCAAGACTAACCTGAAAGAATTTGGTCCAAGGAAGGACTTATGAAAGCAGTAAGTCAAAATTCACATCTTCTCACCATATTTCCTGAGAGTTTTCAGTTCTTTGCTGCTTATTGTTTTTTCACAGTCACCAACAACCCTGTAGTGAATCTACTTCTGCGTATACTTTTACAGTTTGCAAATATATTCAAAAGCAACAATATTATAATGTAAACTTTTTTAAAGGATCAAACAATAATTATTTTTACTTTTAAAGACTCCACTATCTCCGTCCAACTACCTAACTTAGCCACAATATAAATGAGTGTGACTATTTTCCAGTACAATCCTTATTTACACAAAGAATAATGGGTCAGATTTTATATACAGTTGGTACTGGTTTCTATGCTACCTCTGCTCTACCATTCCTCAATGTTCAACTTGATTAAAAAACAGGTCATTATGTAAAATTCCACACTGAGAAACACAGCTCAGCCAAGTGACATATAACCTTAACCATCACAGTAGAAATTCTCATCAATGCACCTAAGCATTCATTACTGATAAATGGACATCACTAATGCAGCAAAAATGATAGTCAACTTTTTAAAAAAAACACTGTTATAAATGTGAAATGATGGATAACAAGAAGGTCAATAAGTGAGGAGTAGCTGAAGTGATATAATTGCCAGGCTAAAGTGTATATTCATTTCAAATTTTCATAAATACTCAAAAGGATAATTTTTTAAAAAATAGTGATACAGAGTCCCCAGATAGGCACTCTAGAGATAGAAACCATCTCTGATTCCAATGTCAAGAACTGGGAAGGGACTGAGAGTCTGCCCAGTGCCTACGCTAACATGGCAGGGAGGATGCACCGTTTCACAAATGAAAGAAGATGCATAGCTGACCCTCCAGTAGATTTACACAAGCAGTAAATCACAAGAGAGGAGACTGCTCATCTTTCTCCCACAGAGCAGCTGGTAGAATCAAAAGGGTGTCTTGGCTAGCTCAAGGGGTAGACCATAAATTTTTAATCTCAGGGTTACGGGTTCAGGCTCTACCTGGGGCATGGTTACTTGCTAGGGAGTGCTAGCTGCCTAGTGGTAAGAAACTACACAGCAATCCCAAAGGTACAAAGTTCAAGTCTACCAGTTTGCTCCAATAAAAGCTGTTGCTGTTGTATGTGCTGTCAAGTCGCCTGTGACTCACAGTGACCCTATGTACAACAGCCCTAAACCCTGCTCTATCCTTTGCCAATCTTTCCTCCCTTGCAATTTACTGCACCTGAAAACATGCTGGAGGGTCAGCTATGGATCAGCACACAACCAGAAGGACCACGAGAACTCCAATAAATACATACCCCTTGTTTTTACACATGATCACACCATATATGTTGAACTTCCTGATTAATATGACGGATGGAGAAAGGACCAAATGTCTTTGATTTGCTTTGTACATCATTTAATTAAATCTACTATCAACAGTATTCCAAGCAGCAAAATGAGAGAACTCTGAAAGTAATAACTTCATCTATGTTCCCCAGGTTCCTGGACCCAGAAAGTTAAGTAAATGAATGCCTCAAAAATCCAAATGGCTTTTCCCCAAGTTTCTGTACTGACCTTTTCACTTAGTCTGACGCATGAATTCAAGTGTAGCAAGATGTATATACATTTACAGAGAATCCACCTTGTCATCACCTGTCATACAAGGAGGAAATCTAAGACAATTCTATCATCCACAACAACCTTGACCAGTGACTTGACACTGATCTGAATAGTTTGCGGAGACAAAATGTTCTCACTGATCACTTCAGCTAAATTCAGTAACACCTATTCAAACTGGGTGAGTCACTCTATCCTAGGGATAACTGTGTGAGAGGTGCCCATAAATAATTAGTTTTATGAACTAAAGAGTTAGTTTTCCTTCCAGATAGTTACCACGAAGAATCAAAGATAGCCTATTTTGCAGAGATATATGTTATTACACTTGTAGGGAAAAGACAGGATAATGCCTTAGGGTGTAGGCTTTGTTTTTTATAACGACTGATAAAACTCAAACCATTTACAGTTTTTTTTCCAACAAATGAGCCCAAGTGGCATCTGTCCATTCTAAAGAATGACTGAGCAACAGCAACAAGAACAGGGGAGAAAGACATGTTGATAGAGGTTTGCACTGTAGGCACAAAATGAGAGTCATCTTCTATTTCAAATATAAATGATACTAATGTTAAGGGAAAAAAATTACAATTAAATCAGTCACCTATCTGTAGAAGAATACAGACCCAGCAGAAACTTAAATTTAAGGCACTTAATAGTCAGGTAGAAGTACATCACAGAGTTCCCCTACCTGAAGAAGAGCCATGGGATAGCTTCAGAAGAAGTAAAAATCCTCCATGCCCCTCTTTTTGCTAAACCTCTCCACAAGTCCAAATTGTACCCTGTCCAGGAATTAGGGTTGTTCAAAGTCTTCCACCACCACAAATTAGTGTGTCTTATTCTAATACCTATACCTTCAACTTTTATCTAATCATCTCCTGCTTGGATATAAACTCTTCACCTGGAAGCAGCAAGTGCAAAAGAATTTAGGGGGACCCAATTTGAAAGGTGATCATGTAATTCTACTGACATTACACACAGCATAATCCTTCATTTCACAGTCAACTTTCAGAATACCATCTACACAAAGAGCATCCTCCCCATGGATTTCTCTTAATTCTGTGACACTAGAACCTTTCTGATCTGAAGCACATAAAGTCATCCTCTCAGTAATTCTACCAATTGTTCCACAGGAGAAAAAATGGGTAATCGCCTCCCATGCAATTTATTGCCCCTGAAAACCTGCTGGAGGGTCAGCTATGAGTCAATTCCTACCATCAGTAAAAAACTTTTAATTCTGTCAGAGCCTTATGTACATGACTGGAACTGTTCTCCAACGGTCCCTTTATGGACTTCATAGAGTATGCCAATTTTGCTTTACCTGCAATTTTACTTTACACTTAGGTTACAATATGCTGCTTCATCAGTGAAAAAGAAATTAAGATTTTGACTCAACAGGCAAGGCTAAGACACTACTTGTGGAGGTATGTTTGAAAGAAGATTAGTTTGTAAACAAGAACCCCCGGGCCCAAAATCTCTGCAACCTTTATCTGTGGAAAGCTAAGATTATATTTACAGAATAACTTAACAATTTCTTGCCATCAAGTCAGAGTAGCCTCATAGCTCTACTAGGTTTTTTAAGAGGTTGTAAATTACACAGGAAGAGACTGGCTGGCTCTCTTCTATGGAACTCTTAGTAGATTTGAACAAATCACCTTTAGGTTAGCAGTTCAACTCCCTATACTCTAAGCCAGCAATAAACTCAGAAAACATTTTTCAATACTTGCAAGAAAAATACTATTATTTACTCAATTATAACTAAACATAAAACCAACAGAATTTTAGAACTGGAAAGGACATTAAAGATAATTGAATACTGGCTCCCCAAGAGGAAACTTAGAAGGTAAAGAGGTCTCTCCTAAATTACAGTTAATGGCACAGCAAGACATTCTTTTGCAGCTATCTCCAATTTCATCTGGAATGGAAAGAGGCCCCACATGAGCAAAGAGCTCCTTAAAAAGAGAAACCAGGCAGGAGACATCTCATTCCCTGATTTCAAATCCTACTACATTGCCGTGGTGGTCAAGACAGCGTGGTTTTGGTACAATGACAGACACATAGATCAATAGAATTGAATTGAGAATCCAGAGATCAACCCATCTATCTATGGTCAACTGATTTTTGACAAGGAGATGAAATCAGTCAAGTGGAGAAATGACATCTTTTCTTAAGAAATGATGTTGGTAAAATTGGAAAACTATCTGCAGAAAACACAAGCAGAATCCACACCTCACTCCATACATAAAACCCAACTCCAAGTGGATCATGAACCTAGGACTAAAACTAAGGACTATACATTTCAATACCGAAAAGCTTGGAAGAAACCTAATCCATAACATAAACAGTCTTCCAAGCATCCTGAAAAATCTACAACCAGGAGAGTATAAAATTAAAAAAAAAAAAGGAACCTTCTAAGAATCTAATCCCTATGCACACCCAAAAACCTCTCCAAAAGGGTAAAAAGGGAAGCCAGAGATTGGGAAAAAATATCTGGCAATATGTCAGATAAGGGACTTATATCTAGGATTTATAAAATACTGGAGCACCACAAGATAAAGGTGCATAACCTCATTGAAAAATGGGCACAGGATATGAACAGACACTTCACCAAAGAAAACATTCAGATAGCAAACACACACATGAAGAATGTTCAAAATCCCTCACTCTAAGAGAGATGCAAATCAAAACAACTATGAGATATCATTTCACCCTAACAATAGCAAATTTTAACAGAACAGCAAACAACAAATGCTGGCAAGTTTATGAAGAAACTGGAACCCTTATTCACTGTTGGTGAGAGTGTAAAACGGTGCAACCACTATGGAAGGCAATAAGGTGCTTTCCCAAAATGTTGCAAATAGAAATATTATTTGACCTATCAACTCCACTACTGGGAATATACCCTAAAGAAACCATAACCGCCACGCAAATAGATACATGTACATCTATGTTTATTTCAGCTTTGTTCACAATAACAAAGAACTGGAAACAACCCAAGTATCCATAAACAAATGAATGGATAGAAAAGCTCTGGTGTATTCACACAATGGAATACTATGCAGCATTGAAAAACAAGGAACTCATGAAATATTACACAAAATGGGTGATCATGGAGGACATTATGCTGAGTGAAATATCTCAGTCACAAAAAGACAAATACAGCATAATGCTGCTGTTATAAAAGAGGACTGACAACGGGGTTGCAGGGGACTGAGAAAGAGGAGATAAATAATGTATACTGCACTGAAACAGATGAGGGAGTGAACTGTTTAAAAGGGATATATGGATATTGTTGTTGTGACAGGAGTTCAGAACCAGGGTAACATGGTGGAGTGGATTTGAGGCAAGGATTGAATAACAAATAATTTTGTGTTTTTTAAATATTACTTTTCAAAAAGAAAAGCTAATTGGGGGAGGGGTAGACTGGGAGAAAGTGCAACAATAAGTGAATGGAAATCCAAAGTCTCTGTAAACTTTCATCAAAAGCAATTTAAATTTTTTAAAAATATATTTTTTCGCATGTCCTGAAATGAGTTAATACTGAATACAATATAGAAAACACCTGGAAAAAGAATCCCTCATTTTAATATTTTGTTGATGTTTCTTCCCCATCTCCTCATCATTCACATGTCAAATGGTGCATTTTTCCTTGATCAAGTTGAGGTAAGATTTGCTAGAAAATACTTCCTATAAATAATTAAAGGGAAAGATAAGAAACAGTAACCCATGGTTATATTTATTACAGACTTCAGTATTGAAGGCTGATGAAACAGCATTATTTTGATCAGAAAAATATTTAGTTACATGTTAAATACTTAATTTTTTTATAAGATGTTCAAGAGGTAATGCTCCATTTAATGTCAACACCCATACCTTGGAGAAAACAGTATAGATACTTGAAAAGTAAAATTCTTTTAAAGGGTTCATTAACCTTGTAGTTATAGGATAAAATGAATTACTAAAGATATTTACAAAAAAATTCTCATAAATACATTAACAAGTACACTTATTCAACTTACTTACTGACACAATTTAACTCTGGTTCAATTTCTTAAAGGAAAAACTATTCTGAACTAAAAGCAATCTTCAAAAATGGTTTGTAAAGTTCAAATATTCCAGCACAAAAAAAGTATATTCTTGAATGGGGTAAAATCTCCCTCTCTTAATTTTAAAATTTCAAACATCAATATGTCAATATGTTTCTCCTTGTGCTTACTGTGGAGATACTATAATGGAATGTAAGCGATAAAAGAGGAGCTGGTGGTCTCACCCCTCAACTCACAAAAAGTGGGAATTTGCTGGAAAAGGTGTCAGAAATTAATAAATGGTTTATCAGATTTCTCATATAGAATCTCTTAGGAAATAACTATTACCTGCAAAGAAACTGCTACAATAAGTGTACAAGTACTGCAGCATGAAGAGCCCTGGAAGAACAGTGGTAGAGGACTCATTGCTAATTTAATCCAACTACTCTAGGAGAATGAAATATGTGGTAATCTGTTTCCATCAATATCTAAACCCAAAAATTGAATTTAACTATTGTTAAGTTCATTCTAACTCAGAGCAAACCTGTAACAGCCTTTGATGTGCCTTAGAAACCACTTGGATGGTTCTACTCTGTTCTACAGGACAGCTATAAGTCTACATCAACTCAATGACAATGGATAATAAGGGTAGCATGTAACACTTCATTGATTAATATCCGTTATTCCCACTGGATAAATCTGAAGTTTCATACAGGCATACTGAACAGAAATTGAGTCACTTTAAATTGACAGATTCTCAGTCACATAGGAAAAAAAAAGCTTTTTCAAATCACTTAGTTTTATATATCTGTTTAGGACTCTGTAGAAATTACATGCTTGTCTGATAATTGTATTTAACCAGTAATTTTTCCGTATTAAAAAATACAGGGAGCAGTCAATTAATTGTAGGCAATCAACATTAATGAAGGTCTCTACAAAGAAAGAAAACCCAGGTTTACAAATATACACACATATGTGTGAAATTAATTCTATTTCTGTCAAGTAATGTAAATATTAATAGAAAATGCATGTGATTTTATGGATGTTTCAGCTAAGAAGGAAAAAGAAAACATTATTTCTTTCAGGACATATTTAGTAGCACCTCCTGGTGTAGTCCACAGCTAGTAGCACTGCTAACTCAAAGGCTGCAATTCTACAGTTTAAACCCACCAGGAGCTTCATGGTAGACAGACAGACAGACAAACTTGACAGAGGGTTACTAGGAACCAGAGCTGATTCAATAGCGGGGTGTTTTTTATTTGTCCCCTAAGAGCCCTGGTGGTATAGTATTTTACATACTGGATTGCTAACTGAACAGTCATAGTTCAAATCCACCAGTTGCTCCTGAGAAGAAATACTAGCCAGTCTGCTCTTATATACAGCCACAATCCTGAGTAAAGGATCACCATGAGTTCTAAATCAAAGTGACAGCAATGGATTTTGCTTTGGGATACTTGTTCTCCATTTCCTGGGGAGTGGATTGCGGAGAAAGTATTTGCTTTTTTCATGGATATGTAGTTCTGGTTACTCTTCTCCCCCTGAATGCACATACAAAATGCTATTACCAGCGTGTAACTGACTATAGAGAAAGCTACCAATATTTCTCTTTTAGACCAATAAGCACCAAGTGACATCTAGGACAGCTTCAGAAACTGAACAGAAAAGCATTCTGTACTTGTGAAAACTGGGGGAAATATATGTTACTCAACCTAAAAACTACTCATATCCTGAATCAAAATTAAAGGCTCATTTCTCTTTCTAGAAATTTTCTGCTTCAGCCCAGTCAATCCTATTATATTCCATATCTGAATTATTTTATTCCTATGACTTTGAAGGAATATTGGTAATATTTTCCTTTTAATTTCTCAAACGAACCCTTAGAAGAAATACAACATTAAGGAAAAATTATAAAAGGAGGTCAAATTATCCATTCTATATAATGTGATTTTCAATGTCATGGTATTATACATGACATCCATAAGAAGGTATTACTGATAAAAACAAATTAAGCATTTCATGAAGAGAGACCATGAAACCTATCAAACGATACTTCAAGGAACAACCAAATTCAGATAGTGGGATTCTACTAGTCAGGTGCAGAAAAGTAATAAAAATAACAATTTATATTCAAGAAAGTGAACCAATTACAACTTAGTATTTTTAAGAAGTTCATGAAAGGCATTTTGAGAACAATCAAGAAATGTTAAGTCAGTGATAATATGAGGGAAATTGCTTCTTGTTTTCCTTTTACAGGCAATGATTACAACGTTATGAAGGATGTCTTATTTGGCGTAATGCCTACAGAAATAGTTCAGAATAGTATTCCTAACTTAGGAACTTCTAATAATTTAAAGAATAAGTGGGATCCCTGGGCAGTGAAACATCAATAAAAGCATCAAAACTAGGTAAAATGTCTTACTAGAAGAATTATGGTTGTAGAAGCACAGTACAATGCATACTTGCAAAATAAAGCATCAAAAAGAATTTAAATAGTTAAATACTAAAATGAAGAAAGAAAATCAACCCTCAATCTTGGCAAATATTATATGGTTTATACTTCAGGGAAAAGAATAAAGATATTGATACATAGAACTAGAACTCATTAATGAGAAAGTATTGATAATAAAAATTAGAAAATGGCACTGGAAAAATTTCAACTACATCCTTTATTAATGTTTTTTTAAAAAAACTTAAGAAGTGAAGTATCTTACACAACGTCATAAAGAAACCTGACTCTGTATTTTATGCAAATGTAAATTTTTGCCTTTCAAATTTTAATATTTAAGTGACAGGATACTTCAAATTAAAAACAAAAAAAATGAGAAAGTTTGCCAAATAATTAAGATTTTTTTAAAAAAAAATTATTTTCAAGGTATTTTTAAAAATACCACTGGTACATAATCTTCATCTACATGTAGAAAAAGTCATCACCAGAATCAGACTTTATTTTCAGGCAAAAACAAATTACTGAATTTAGGCACTATGATTTGGTCTGAACCAACACTTCTCCTGTAACTGCCCTTCTCTAAACTTTTTATTCATTTTTCTTTTTAAAATATTATCACAAAAAATTGCTTATAAAAAAATTGTTTGCCTCTATGCGAACAGTTCACAATACGTTTTTTTATTTCCTGGCTACTGGTGCCAAGAGTGTTGACCGTGGAGCCGAGCAAACTGAAGCTGTGAACAATCTCAATCTCTTTGCCATCCATCCTGATGCTACCGATTGGTCCAGTGGTGAGAATTTTTGTCTTCTTGACATTGAGCCTCAAACAAAAAAATAAAAAAACGTATTGCAATGGGAAAGTCTGCGGTTGGGGACCTCTCTAAAGTACTCAAGAGCAACGGTCTCTCTGGAGAGTAAGGTGTGCCTGATACAGGCCATGGTTTTTGCAATCACTTGTTATACATCAGAGAGTTGGACAATGACTAGGGAGGATAGAAGGAGAATTGACGCCTTTGAGCTGTGGTGCTGGAGAAGAGTATTGAATGTACCATGGACTGCCAAGAAAACAAACAGATTCATCCTAGAGAGGGTTAAACCAGGCTGCTCCTTGGAGGCAAGGATTCTGGGGCTTCGTCTGACATACTTTGGACATGTTGTAAGGAGAGACAGGTCTTTAGAGAGGGACATCATGCTGGGTAGAGTAGAGGGACAGTGCAGGAGAGGAAGGCCCTCTATGAGGTGGACTGATTCAGTGACTGGGGTAATCAGGATGGCAGGATGGGTGTGTCAGAGGCAATGAGATTGGCACAGGATAGAGCACGGTTTACGGCTGTGGTACATAGGGTCGCTATGAGTTGCAAATGACTCGACGGCACATAACAACAACAAACAACAACTATGTGAACACAGCACATACGTAAATTATTCCTACTTGTTGTTACTGCTATATGAAATCAAGTCACCTGAAACTCATAGAGACCCAATGTACAAGAGCTCTCTGAACCCTGTCCTGTTCTGAGCCAGTCTCAATGGCTCCCACACACCAATGCTCCTTATCCCAGTTACTGTGTCAATTTATCTCATCCATGTTCTTTCTCTCCTGCGCTGTCCCTCCGCCTTACCAAGCATCATGTCTTTTTCCAAGGACTGGTTCCTCTTGACCACAAGCTCAAAGTATGTGAGATGGACCTTCAGAATTCTTGCCTCCAAAGAAAAACTAGGTTTCACTGTCTCCAACATAAACCTGTATGTTCTCTTGGAGATTCATGGTGTGTTCAATACTCTTCTCCAGCACCACAACTCAAAGGCATCTACTGTCATACTGAGTCACAGTCCAGCTTTCTGATGCATAACAAGTAATTGCAAAGACCATAGCCTGAATCAGGTACACGCTAGTTCCTCAATGAACATCCTCATTCTTCAGTACTTTGGAGAGCCCCTGAGAGCAGACATGCCCAATGTAATTTGTCTTTTGATTTACTGATTGCTAGTGCCAAGAGTGTTGACCGTGGAACCACGTGAGCTGAAATTCTTAACCACCTCAATCTCTTCTCCAGCCCTAAATAAGGATTCAAAAAATTTATCACACCAATAAAATTCACATATTTTTTTTTTGGTAATACACTACTTGTCAAAGATTGATGTGTTCTCCATCACTATAGGTTTTGTCTTTCTGAAGATTATTTTATAAGTTTATGCGCAACAACAAAGAAATCTGAAGAACGACCACTTGGCCAACTGACTGGAAGAGATCGATATTTGTTCCTATCCCAAAGAAAGGCGACCCAACCGAACGTGGAAACTACAGAACAATTTCACTGATTTCACATGCAAGCAAGATTTTACTGAAAATTATCCAAAAATTACTGGAACAGCACATCAACAGAGA
>NW_006399895.1:6687861-6715742 GCF_000299155.1 Elephantulus edwardii
GAGTTTAGGGCTGTTGTACATAGGGTCGCTATGAGTCGCAGGTGACTCAAAGGCACATAACAACAACAACACAACATGTGCAACAACGTCAGGCTGGAGACTAAGGTCTTTGCAATTATGTGCTATGCATCAGAGAGTTGAACAGTGAATAGGGATGATAGAAATGATAGAAAGAGAATTAATGCCTTTGAGCTGTGGTGCTGGAGAAAAGTGTTGAATATACCATGGACTGCTAGGGGAACAAACAGGTTTGTCCTGGAAAGGGTGAAGCAAGAATGCTCCATGGAGTCAAGGATTCTGAAGCTTCGTCTGACATACTTTGGGCATGTTGCAAGGAGAGACTGGTCCTTAGAGACGGACATCATGCTTGGGAGGGTGGAGGGACGGCGAAGGAGAGGAAGACCTTCAATGAGATGGATAGATTCTGTGAGTGGAGTGGTGGGAATTAGTGTGTGTGAGACGGCGAGATTGGCACAGGATTGAATAGTGTTTACGGCTCTCCTACACAGGGTTGCTAAGAGTCGCAAGCAACTCGATGGCACATAACAACAACAAGATGAAGTCTATAACCTTTAAAATTTGTTTCTTTTGCATACTGTTTCTATAACTTCATGAATAGTATGTCCTTTTAATGGCTGAATAATATTTGACTGTAGGAGTATATAAATTTTATGTAATTTCACCTGCATGAGGACAGCTGGACTGTGTTCAGTTCTTGACAATTATGAATAGTTTCTATATATATATATATATTTGTGTATAGGGTTTTGTGTAAACCTTAAGTTTCATTTCTACAGTTGAAGACATGGAATTGACAAATTACATATTATGCACACAGTCAAATTTCTAAGAAATTACCATTCCTCTCCCCAAGTAGCTGTATCATTTGCATTCTTACCAACATTAAGAGTTCCAATGACTCACACATTTACCAGCACTTGACATTACCAACTTTTATTTTTATTTTACCTAGTCTAATGAGTATGTATGGGGGAGTTCTGGTGTTTTTGTGATAAGGAATTTCACTGCCAACCTAAAGGTACAGAGTTTGAATCCACCAGCTGCACCACATGAGAAAGATGAGCAATCTCCTGTTGTGAGATTACAGCCTCTGAAAACCCACTGGAAGGTCAGCTCGAGTCAGATCCATGTCAACACATGACATGACAACGTGGTTGTTTCAACATGGTTTTAATGTGCATTCAAGTACAAGTGATGTTTCCAATGTGTATTTGTCATCCTTACATCATCTTTCTGGAAATGTGTGTTCCAGCTTTTGTTTGTTTTTAAAAACTTCAGTCGCTAGTCTTCTTAGTAAGGAATTTTGAACCTTCATACTATATTCTAAATACAAGTGTTCTGAAAGATACGTGATTTGCAAATATTCGCTTGCTAATGTCTTGTTATTTTGACGGGGTCTTCTGCAGAGCACTAATATTTAATTTTCATTAAGTCCATTTATTTTATGAATCAAGCTGTTGATTGATTTTTTTTTTTTTAAATATTGAGCCAGTCATGCATTTAAAATAAACTCTCCTAGGTCATACTATTATATTCTTTTAGCTGATTGTGGAAATTTGATTTACTAATATTTTGTTGAGGATTTAGGATACTGGTCGATTACTTTCTTTTTTTGTTGGGTGATATACAGTTATCCAGTCCTTCTACATCCTTGGTGATTTCTATCTCTTATTTCTATGTATTCCTAAGAGATAAATTTTGAGGTATCCAACTATAATTATGGATTTCCTTTAAGTTTTGCCAGGTTTTGCTTCATGTATTTCCATGCTCTGTGGTTAGATGGGATAAGGAGGGCAAAATCAGAGAAGAATACCTATCTATCTTCTAAGGAACAGCTAATGAATTCAAGCCATCCGCCTTTTGATTTGCAATGCAATACACTACACACTGTGCCACAGATTCCTATATAAGGCCATTACAAATTGGAACAGATTTGATTGCATACAATAGTACAATGAAAACACTGAAATTGACTCCAGGAAATTATATTTTAAATATCAATGTGGAGAAGAAACAGTAAATGATATTTATGCAAAGACTATTTCCAATTACTTTCTTTCTTTCAAGGTATTCTGAGCTTATTCTGGTATCAACTTGCCTTTTATGCCCTTTCCAATTCTTTTACATTAAGTTGGCAAGCTTTCCTATATTCTTCTCATTGGTGGACGATTTATCAACTATCTGCGTTATGCAGATGACACAACCCTGCTCGCTGAAACTGAAGAGGACCTGAAGCACCTGCTGCAGAGGGTCAAGGCCTGCGGCCTCCAATATGGATTGAGGCTCAATGTCAAGAAGTCAAAAATTCTTACCACTGGACCAATTGGCAGCATCAGGATGAATGGTGAAGAGACTGAGATTGTACACAGCTTTAGTTTGCTTGGCTCCACAGTCAACACTCTTGGCACCAGTAGCCAGGAAATTAAAAGGTGCATTGCCATGAAAAAGTCTGCTGTTAGGGACCTCTCCAAAGTACTGAAGAGCAATGGTGTCTCTCTGGAGACTAAGGTGCATTTGATACAGGCGATGGTCTTCACAATCACTTGTTATGCATCAGAGAGTTGGACAATGACCAAGGAGGATAGAAGGAGAATTGATGCCTTTGAGCTGTGGTGCTGGAGAAGAGTATTGAGAATACCAAGGGCTGTTAGGAAAATGAACAGATTTGTCCTGGAAAGGGTTAAACCGGGTGGCTCCTTGGAGGCAAGGATTCTGAGGCTCCATCTGTCATACTTTTTGGACATGTTGTAAGGAGAGACCGCTTCTTGGAGAAGGACATCATGCTTGGGAGGGTGGAGGGACAGTACAGGAGAGAAGACCCTCTATGAGGTGGATTGATTCAGTGACTGGGATAATTGGGATGGGAGTGTCAGAGACACTGCAACTGGCACAGGACAGAGCAGAGTTTGGGGCTGTTGTACATAGGGTCGCTATGAGTTGCAAGCGACTTGATGGCACATAACAACAACAACAATGTTCTTCTCACATTCATTTCTAAAAAAAAATCTTTTGGTTTGCTGTTGATAACTTTTTCCCTCCCCAAGACTAAAACGAGTATTCTGCCTCCCTCTTCTGTTCTTCATGGCCTCAGATGAAAATCTGTCATTCAAATCACTGTTCCATTACAAGCACTGTCCTTTTTTCTCTAGAGCTACTTTGAAGATTTTTGTTTACCGTCTTCAAGAGATTATGCTTATTTAGGGGCATCAATTTCTTTGAGTTTATCTGTTTCATGTTTTCTGTATCTTTACGTTTGTCAAGTTTTCAGCTATTATTTCTTCAAATATATTTTTACTATCACATTCTATCAAAAAAATCTATTAAAATGTTACAGATATTTTTTCTTTTACAGCAAATCCTTAAGGCTTTGTTCATTTTTAAAAGATCTCTTTTCTCTCTGGAATGCTGATGGCCTAGTCCAAAGTGTATTGTACTGCTAACCTAACTAAAAAGCTCAGTTTCAGGCAGTCTGAATCCAGGAGCAGTTCCAAGGGAGAAAGATGGGCAATCTCCTCCCATTACAATTCAGAGCTCTGGAAACCTAGGAAGAATCAGAACCAACGGCACAGCATTTAAAGAGAATTTTCTCTTAGGATCAAAACAATTTCAACTCCTTTAAGTTCACTGGTCCTTCCATAAAAACAATTTTTCTAGATTTTGTTCTGTTAGGTCTCCCATTCCCACATTTATTGTACACTTCTCATTTCTGACATTTACCTTTCAATTTTTTTGTAATTTCTATTTCCTGTTGAGATGTTCTTTTTTCCTTCATTAGTTTTAGAGCATATACAGCTTTCCCCTCAACTATTGGTATAACAGTTGCTCTAAAGTCTTTAAGAGATTACTTTCATTATCTGTATCATCTCTGTGATGAAGTATGTTGGTAACTTCCTAATAACTGAGTTAAGATTTTCCTGGTTATTTTTAATTGCAACTTAGACAATTTCAAATATTGAGTCAGGAGACACTGACTCCTTTAAACTCTATGGATACTGTTAATTTATTTTTGTTTTACCAAATAATCAATATATTTTGCTCAGGACTCAACTTCTAACACAGCTGCTATGGATGGGTGGCGGAGCAATGTTGGTTCCATTTTCAAAGTCTTTGTAGTGCTATCCTAACTTGTTGTCACCTAATTATCAGTCTAGAACCTGGGCAGTCGTTGGCTAGTTCAGTTATCAAATTCTTTTGTATTCTGATTTAAGATAAAGTTCCATACGCATAGTTCAAGGTAGAACACAGGAATGAATATAAAACTTGAAGGACTTGCTTTTTGAAGTTCTTCCCTCTTCCTAATATAAGTTGTTGTTAGGTACCAACAAGTTGAGTAAGACTCAAAGCAACTCTATAAATAACATTTTTATCATCTCTGATATACCTGACGTCACTGCTGCAGCCACTGTGCCAATCCTAATCTTAGTACCATAGCTTTTTCATTCCTATAAACTGAATGCTAGGGCTTTAGGTATTCTCTTGGCTACAGACTTACGCTACTGTATCATTCTGGGGACTGAGGACAATGAGCAGTGAAAGGACAAAGAGAAGACCAACACAACAGTGTGGAGAGGGTGATGACCACCAGAAAACCATTTTCATGCATCAGAGTTTTGGTTCCTGTGGGTTCTCTGCAGTATGTGTGGTTATTATCTCAGGGTTGCAAAAAAAGAAAAAAACGTGAGATTTCCGTGTTCATAATGAAGGTTAGGCGTTATCTTTCCTGCTCTTTAGGCAGACTCGTAACCTACATTAAAAGTAATATAGTACTAGGACGCTATATTATATTGCATTCTGGTGAGTACACTTGTTAAACAGAGACTCAAAGATACTAGAAGAAACAAAGAGTAAACTAACTTACCCTATTATTTGGCTCCAAATACATTTTATGGCATAAAAGACATAAAGAGCAACATACGAACAAGGGTTAAATCTTACTTATGAACGGAAAATGTTTTTGTTGTTACATGTTCCTTCAATTTATTAACACTCACCACAAGTCTATGAAAAATAGGTATCAACCCTGCTCTAGTCTGTCCCATCTTCATCATTTCTGACATACTCAAGCATTTACAGTACAGTACAGTACAGTACAGTACAGTACTGCAAATTTACTGTATCAATCCATTTCATTGAGGGTCTTCCCTTCCTTCACTGACCCAAATGACTGGACCTCCGAAAAACATGCCCAAAATATGTGAAATGAAGTTTCACTATCCATGTCCCCAAGGTGCACCCTTGTTGTACTTTTTCCAAGATACATTTGTCCTTTTAGCAGTCCATGGGATTGTCATTACTCTTCTCTAGACATAAGATTTTTCTTTAATCTTTAATCACTGTTTAACTTTCATGTGCAAAGCAATTAACTGAAAAGATCATGGTTTTGATCAAGTTCATCTTAGTCTTCAAGCTGACATCATCTCTCTTCAGCACTTTAGAGAGGCCTCTGACAGGAGGTTTTCTCAAAATGAGATATGCCACCTGATTTCCTGGCTGCTGATGTCAAGGGTGTTGAGTGTAGATCCAAGCCAGAAGAAATCATTGATAATTTCTATCTTATCTCCACATGAAAACTTCATGTTGTTGTTGTTGTTGTTATGTGCCGTCGAGTCACCTGCGACTCATAGCGACCCTATGTACAACAGCCCTAAACTCCGCTCTGTCCTGTGCCAATCGCACTGTCTCTGACACTCCCATCCCAATTATCCCAGTCACTGAATCAATCCACCTCATAGAGGGCCTTCCTCTCCTGCGCCGTCCCTCCACCCTCCCAAGCATGATGTCCCTCTCTAAGGACCGGTCTCTCCTCACTACATGTCCAAAGTAAGTTAGACGGAGCCTCAGAATCCTTGCCTCCAAGGAGCTACCCGGTTTAACCCTCTCCAGGACAAATCTGTTTGTTTTCCTAGCAGTCCATGGTATTCTCAATACTCTTCTCCAGCACCACAGCTCAAAGGCATCAGTTCTCCTTCTATCCTCCTTGGTCATTGTCCAACTCTCTGATGCATAACAGGTGATTGCGAAGACCATGGCCTGTATCAGATGCACCTTAGTCTCCAGAGAGACACCACTGCTCTTCAGCACTTTGGAGAGGTCCCTAACAGCAGACTTTCCCATGGCAATGCGCCTTTTAATTTCCTGGCTGCTGGTGCCAAGACTGTTGACTATGGAGCCAAGCAAACTAAAGCTGTGTACAATCTTAATCTCTTCACCATCCATTCTGATGCTGACAATTGGTTCAGTGGTGAGAATCTTTGTCTTCTTGACATTGAGCCTCAATCCATATTGTAGGCTGCAGTCCTTGAAACTCTGCAGCAGGTGCTTCAGGTCCTCCTCAGTTTCAGCAAGCAGGGTTGTGTCATCCGCATAACGCAGACTGTTGATAATTCGTCCACAAATCTTGACCCCACATTTCTCCTCATAGAGCCCAGCCTCCCGGATAATCTGTTCTGCATATAGGTTGAAAAGGTATGGAGATAGGATGCATCCCTTGCGTACGCCCTTCCCAATTTTGAACCATGCAGTGTTCCCTTGCTCTGTTCTGAAGACTGCCTCCTGGTCCAAGTATAAGTTTCGCATTAGAACGATCAAGTGTTCTGGGATTCCCATTCTTCTCAGAGTCAGCCACAGTTTGTTATGATCTACACAGTCAAATGCCTTTGCACAGTCAATGAAACACAGATAGACATTCCTCTGGTATTCCCTGCTTTCAGCCAAGATCCATCTAACATCAGCTACAATATCTCTAGTACCACGACCCCTTCTGAAACCAGCCTGGACTTCTGGTAGTTCTCTGTTGATGTGCTGTTCCAGTCGTTTTTGGATAATCTTCAGTATAGTTTACCAAAATAATAATGAGAGTTGTATTTAAATTAAACAAGGCAATACCAAATTCATAGCAAGGTTTTTGTTCCTGCTGGAGATACTCTAAGACACAATCTCTACACTTAAGCAAGATAAAAGATTTTTTTTTTTACATTTTATTTTTAGCTACTTCTACTCTCTGCCTTTACTCCTTTACATGCACATTTAATAATAAGCTCTCTTTGTTTAATTTCATCTCAAAAGTTAGAAAATGGATACTAGAAGAGGAATACTACCAGATCAAGGAAAACTAAATTTGGGAGAACAACTTGACAATGCAAAGCTAAACAGAGATCTTAGAAGATAGGTCTAGTATCTCCTTCACGGTATCCTCATTGTCTAGCACTGTTTCTTCTAAAGACTGAAATAAGTTTACTCTGCAAGTCAGTTAACTGTCTTAGTGGGGAGACAAAAGTATTTTTACAAAGTCAAGGTCAGCCTTCCCTAAAAAGCCAGCAAACTGATTCCTGTAGCAGTAAGACCAGGACACCAATGTGGGTCTTTGTAGTTTTGCACATGAACTGATTCAGTGCCTTTGAGGTAGTGTCAAAAATTGTTAAAGAGAGATTTAGACACATGAGCAAACCCTGAAATGTAAATGAAATATAAGTAAGTAACACTCTAAGGCAAAGGCTAGTAAACTATAGCCCATAGGCCAAATGTTGCCAGCTGTCTATTTTAATGCATACAAGCCAAGAACAGTTTTTACATTTTCATTTCATTTTATGAAAATCTACATTATATTCTTACTTTTGTTTCCTGGCCTTCAAAACCTAAAACAATTTATTGCCTTGCCTTATCAGAAAAATGTTTCTCTAAAACAAAAACCTCATTTCTCTATAAATTCTAGTAACATAAGCCTACACAAACATGATTATAAAGAACAACTTAAAGTTCTTTATTGTGGAATCCTAATACAATTACCAAAATATCTCAATCTTTAAATTAAATATTGGTAAAAAGGTATAAATATGGAGTGTACACACAGAGGAAAGGAGCATGAAGGGAATCCTCATCACAGTGTAAACAAAACATTACACCTCTGAGCACATGTTATTTTCAATCTTTTTTTTAAAATCTTAACTGCACATTTTGTTATAATCAGCCCTATATATAGGGCATCACTGCAATAAAATACAGACCAAAGTTAACAATGACTTAAATTGTAGTTATGTGATCACTTATATACAAGTTCAACCAGTAACCTTTTTTATTCAGTATAACACACACACCTCATCAGATTACCACCGTTGAATAGGGAATGATTTAGAGTTGACCCTCCAACAGATTTTCTGAGGCCATAAATCACAGGATTTCTCGTATTTCTCCCTTTAAGTCTCTGGTGGATTCAAACTGTCAGAGAAGTACTACCTTTGAGTCAGCAGACTATGGACTATGATACCAGAAATCCCTTGTTATTCATTATTACCTATAAATTTAAATAATTAAAATTCCATTTTTTACATTTCTCACCCTATATAAGAAGTTTTCTGATGACTAATTGACAGGATTACTCACACGAACTTTGAAGGTCATCACTTTGGAATTAATGTTTAGACACAAAGATATCTAATACAATTTAAAGTATAAGTCAAATATGAACTGGAGGCCAGGATTTTAAATCTCTATCTCATATCCTTTGGGCATAATACCAAGAGAGACTAGTCCTTGGAGAAGGACATCATGTTTGGAAGGGTAGAGGGTCAGCACAGGAGAGGATGACCTTGGATGAGAAGGACTAACTCAGTGACTGGAATAATGAGGGCAGATGTGTTAGAGACGGTGGGACTGACTTAAGATAGGGCAGGGTTCAGGGTGATTGTGCATGGGGTTGCAATGATTCAGTTGACAGCACATAACCACCACTATATTCATGTTAGCATCAATGTTTATTTCAAAACACAATAAAGCTGTGACCAAATGCCAAACTACCATATACACACACTGCAAATATCCTTCATTTTTACTTCTAACACGTAACAAGTCATACTGGATAGTATAATTTTTTAAAAGTTATAAACAGTTCAAAGAAAGTACACTTTTACTGATAGAAAATAAAACATTACTATTATAAAAACAGGTAGGTATTCTGCTAAAACTAAGGCACAATTAAACAGTCTTGTCTGCTTTCATAAATAGCATTTAAAATTATTTGTTCAGTTATCATTATGTATTTTAGCTACTTCTACAAAATATATTTGCCTTGTAAATATAACATACTAATACATAATACGATTACAGTTCTGGTCGCCTAGTAGTATGGAGTTATGCTTGTGGTTCAAATATACCAACTGCTCTGCAGGAGAAAGATAGGCACTCTCTTCCTATGAAATCTGTAGCCTCTGAAAACCTGCTTAAGCATCAGCTCTAAGTTCTGATTCAACAGGAACATATATATTACATGACCTATGTGATATTAAGACCAAATTCACTGTAACATGATAAATGAGGGATTTTCCTTGAATGGCTACAAGGCATTTTTAAAGTCACATTTTCCCCCCTAGGATTATCTTGAAAACACAGTTAATTTAATTCTTTCAAATCACAAATTTAAATAAGACTACCACATATCAGACTAAAAAAACCTGCCCTTTTTCTTTCCTAGGGTCAACCACTGTATGTCTGTTTATTAGCATGTTAAGGGGTTAAAATAATCATCACCATCTTTTAAAATGCAAACATTTATTATGTTGTGTGCCTAAACTACCTCAACCAACAAAGATTTCACTGCTTTACACTGACTGCAGCCCTAAGACTGAATAAAATAGTACCTACAAGAGGTACTCCTACTCCTCTCCCTTTTCTCTTAGCGATAGAAACATCCACTGACAAACATTTATTCTTAAGATAAACCACACTCCAAACCCCCCATCAGTAATATTTAAAAGTAAATCATTAATCTCAAAAATGAATTCTTTGACATTACAAGTAGGCACCAAAAGAACAGGTTTCCTTCTTTAAAACATAGTCTTTAAAGCAGCTCTCACCAATAAAAATTCTTCTCCCTTTTATCAAGGATGGCCAAATAATCTCCGGATAGTCTAAAGATACTGTACCTCTAAACTGAGTTACTTAATAAACAGAAAATGGATTTTCAAGGAGACTTTGCTGTGTGCAAAATATATCCCTATGACTAAGGTTACATATAAACAAGTTTTCTCAGATCTAACTGGCATGTTTTACAGACTGACAACATCTTTTACAAATCTATCAAGCAAAGACAATTATGTCTTCCTCAGAAAGAGACTATTTTATTTAACTACAGGCATATATTTAATCAATCAAGGAGTACAGATCTTTTGAGTACAGGATACAAAAAATTAACTTAGTAAATTCTAGAGTTAACAGCTTCTTTTTAAAACCAATTTACTCTGAAAGATAGGAAAAAAGTCAATAGATTACAAAATTGGTAGATTTCTATTTCTGGTTTCTGCCATAATAAATAGTAGGGGTTTAAGCTGAGCTGCTTTTTTGACTTAAAAGATTTTTTACACAGTCAGCAACTTACAACAGGACATACTGTATTACCAAAATGGAAACTACTTAATCAACATTTCCTCATGGAAACACAGATCATACATAACAGAATCATAGTCTATGAGGGTAATGCTTTATTTTCAAAAAAGAGCATTTACGGGTTGGGTTGTTGTTTTTTTTTTAGTATAAGAAGTGCATTTTTTTTCTCCGGTTCTGTCAACACGTTTAGTTCATTTCAGTCAACACTGATAACACATGCACCAAAAATTAAAGCATAATTAGTAACAGAAGATAATTTATTTATAATGCTGAACAAAACCCCAATTTCAGGATCTCAGAAATACCGATTTCCCCTTTTCATGTCTTACAAAATAAACATGGTCCTGCTCTCTTGCTGGATATTTTTAAAGCTGTTTCTAAAAGGTATGTTAAGTGCTGCAGAAAAGCCAACAACTCTGTATCACCTCATACATAAATCTTTCAGACTTCAAGTTTCAAACTTCAGTCATCTTTAGCATCACAAAAAAGACCAGCAAAAGAGGAAAAATTAGTGCTGTATGTATGATTTAAATATGTTCCTCTTCCCTTTCTGACCACTGTACAAACCATAAAGTTTATATTAAGAAAAAAACCCTCAAAACTGAAATCCTCTCAGATTCACACTTTTTTGTTTCATCACATATATCTAAATGTCTCATGTAAGAAATACTATATATTTTTTTCCAATCACTGACCTTCTTACATTTAAATAGGAAAACTAATTACTTAAGAATGACAGAGGTCATTGAATTCGGAGTCCTGGTTTCCTTCAAAAAAAATATGAACAATAGGTTTATCAGGAAGGCATCATAAAATAAAGACAAAAGGACCAGCTTTTCCTCATTAAAAGCTATCTATGCTGTAACTCTTCAGTTATATGGCTCAAGTTTGTTAGTATATCTTTACAGAAACACAAACTATACGTGTATAAAATATATGTATATTTTGGGGGGATATACACAAAAAGAAGGGAGCATAGGCAATCTCCTCCTGGCATTTAACTGCCTCTGAAAACCCGCTGAATTGTCAGCTATGGTTCAGTTCTGACTCAATGGTACATAACAACACAAAATGAAGACAAACTGATAGTACTAATTTGCTACCACTTCTGGTGGCTTAGTGCTAAGTAGTTGTGGTGCCAACCTAAAGGCGAGTGGTTCTAATCCACTACCTGCTCCAAAAAAGGAGAAGGGGAAATTTCCTCCTGTGTGATTAAACTGCCTCTGAAAACCCAGTGGAGGGTCAACCATGAGTTTTCACTCAATGGCTGACAGCAGCAATAATAAAGACTCTATCTGAAAAGCCACTATGGTGGCATAGTCAGTAGCAAGTTGTGCTGCTAACCCAATGCAAAGCAGCTCTAGAGGTTCAAATCCAATCTCTGCCCATTATGACTTAAAGTCCTAGAAAACTGATGGAAGGTTGTTATAGTCCAAAAAGACATGACAGCAGAGAGTTTTAAATATATACAAATGGGTTAAACACAGGGGAGTTTGTGAGTATGGTGGACTGAATGCTTTTTATTCTGTCCTGCACATGGCTGATATGAGCCAGAGCTTCCTCCAAAGCATCTAGCAGTAACAACAACATAAATCTGAATGTAACCAGTTAAGTCAAAATAAACTACTCTACACAAATGAAGATTAGTGGACCCAAGGGAAGTAATATTATTTTGGCTTCTGACACACACTTTTAAATGACTCTTTGCAATACTACTCATTTGGTTGCCTCATTCTTCTGTGCTTCCTCTCTACAATGTCAAAGCTCACTTCCTAAGAGCTTTCTTCGTGCAGAAATCAGCATTTATTCATTTCACAAAGAACACATACTTGCAGTTGTCAGCAAAGAACAATATGAGGGTAAAGAAAAAGCATCAGAGAAAAGTATGAATGGATTTCTCTCTCATAGTGTTCCTTTCAAAGACCTAGTATCTTAAAGAAATATTGAATACTGTCAGATTTTACAAAATAGGTAAGCACTGCATCCCAAGAATCTAATTTACTGAATGCCTAACATTTTGTTGTCGTAACAGAACAGGGTGGTAAAGGTCAATTCTTCCAGATTTACTGTCACCTCCACAGTTAAGTAATATTAAACACCACTATTTTGCATACAGCCTTAGCACAGACTTACAAAGGTGCTTATAAACAAAAGTGCAAGCCTCCTGAGGTCATCTAAGATCTCATGGGGCCTTTCATAATGGTAGGGTGTAAATCCCCAATGCCCTGGCTTCTTTCCAATTTAGATCATTAGTTTCTGCTTACTAAAACTCTTGTTACCATTTCAAGTGGTACAGGTATTCTTCATTTCCTGTCTTGAGCCAGTCCCTATGCTATTATTTGTTAAATGGGCAAACTGAAATGGCTTCACTGGGTACCTATATACCACAGCAAGTATTTCTCACTCCTTTTGATTAGTAAAACAGTAGTATAAGCTCTAACAGTCATGATGTCTTAATTTTTTTAAAACATTATTTTATACAGCAGATAGAAAATTTGGATTGTTTATCTGTAGTTTTACATAGTCTGGAATTTCTAGGTTTTATTTCTATCAGGAGAATTTGTTAGTGATGAGCTTATGTGCTAACACAGCTGTGAAACTGCAATTAAGGTTTTATTTCACACTATGTTAGTAACCAAATCCTGAGTGACTGCAAGGATGAAGCAGCACTAAGGGGCCCAACTCACCACTCTCCTGTCGCCATCATCAACTGCTCATTTGTTGTCTCTCTAGCTGTCTTTGACTCTCTAACACACACACACACACACACACAGGTACACTAGGTAAGGGCTTTTAAAAACTAATGCTATATATGTCTACGGCTTTTGTCGATCTACACATATATTATCTACCAATATACTACCTAACATATCTATTTTATATAAAACCACTACTATGGAATCCATTTCAACTCCTGGCACCCTCCACTGGGTTTCCAAGTCCATCAGCCTTCATGGGAGTGACTATTCATTTTTTTCTAATGGAGCAACTGGCTGATTGAAATCTCCAGCATTTTGGTCAGCAGGTTAATACATAATTCATTAATACCACCAGAGTAGAAAGTTTCGGTCTATCTCAGTCTCATGAATGCACTCACTCAGGGTAGGTTTGGGGAGGGGTAGGTGTGGGTGTGGGTGTGTAGAGGTGTATGTGTGTCTCTCAACATTAAGTGACTGTTAGAACAACAGAAACCTTACCCTATTCTGTGCCATCCTCACAATCTCTTTCATGTGCAAGTCTATTCTTGCAGTTATTGCTTAAATTAATTTCATTTAAAGTCTTCCTCTGTTTTACTGGCCCTAGACTTTTTCTAATATGAAATCTTTTTCCAGGAAATTCCTGACAAAATGTCCAAAATGTGTGAGATGAAGTTTCACCATTCTTGCCTCTAAGGAACACCCTTGTAATACTTGCTCCAAGGCAGCTTTGCTTGTTCTTTGGCACTCCATGTTCCTGTGTGTGCTGTTGAGCCAGAACTCACCCACAGCTTACCCTCCAGCAAGTTTTCAGAGGCAATAAAGTACACAGGAGGAGACTGTCCATTCTACTCCTGCAAAGCACTCGATGGATTTGAATTATGTGCCTTTGGGATTATAGTGAAACGTCTCACCACTAGCCAAAAATTCTCTGCCAATACCGCAATTAAAAGGCATAGATCCGTCTTTCTTTGATCTTCCTTACTTATTTGTCCAACTTTCACATGCATACAAATCGAAGAAAAACACCATGACTTGTGTCAGGTACAGTATAGTCTTTAAACAAATATCCTTGCTCTTCAGCCCTTTAAAGAGGTCCATGAAAGCTGATCAGCCTAAACTAACACATCTTTTGAAATATAATTTGATGTATGTACACACACACACACACACGTGCACGCGCGCCTGCACATGCTCTGGTGGCCTAGTGCTAAGAAGCTGTTCAAATCCACCAATTGCTCTACAGGAGAAAGATGGCAATCTCTTCCCATGTAATTAACTGAAAATCCTCCGGAAGGTCAGCCAGGGGAGATTCCAACTCTATGGTACACAACAACAATATATGTGTATATGGTTTCTGTTTGCCTATAAATATATATGCTGCATCATTTCATCTAAAACCAAAACAGAAGGAAAATTATCTTTCTCTATTCACAGGACCAAGTTCTACAGATCCTAGAAAATACTGAAACAATCCAAAAAGTTGTAAAAACTAAAGCTTTTCACCGCTTACATGTAAGTAAACCAGATCTAATCATTGTTGTTGTTGTTGTTGTTGTTATGTGCCGTCGAGTCGCCTGCGACTCATAGCGACCCTATGTACAATAGCCCTAAACTCCGCTCTGTCCTGTGCCAATCGCACTGTCTCTGACACTCCCATCCCAATTATCCCAGTCACTGAATCAATCCACCTCATAGAGGGCCTTCCTCTCCTGCGCCGTCCCTCCACCCTCCCAAGCATGATGTCCCTCTCCAAGGATTGGTCTCTCCTCACTACATGTCCGAAGTAAGTTAGACGGAGCCTCAGAATCCTTGCCTCCAAGGAGCCACCTGGTTTAACCCTCTCCAGGACAAATCTATTCGTTTTCCTAGCAGTCCATGGTATTCTCAGTACTCTTCTCCAGCACCACAGCTCAAAGGCGTGGTCGCTTAGAGGAAGAGGATGTCTCATCATTTAAGTGAGGTTAATTACAATCTTCTTTACCACATATATTGTTCAGGTTAATATTTCAATTCAGAAATAATACTATATTTGATAATAAAGTTCAGCTGTAGATCCCTGAGCAGATGGGAAAATATCACATAATATTAAGTGCACACTGCTAATTTAGTCATCTAACACATGGTCAAGTGGTTAGGATTCCTGGTTTTCACACAGACAGCCCAGGATTGACTTTCAGTGTGGGAACTCCAAGACATTTAAAAGGCATCCTAGTTAGAGCAGTTGGTTGTTAACCAAAAGATTAGTGGTTGGAAAGCACCAGGCGATCCATGGGAGAAAGATGTAGTAGTTTGTTCTACAAAGATTTACTGCCATAAAAACCACAGAGTTGCTATGAGTCAGAAACAACAACTATATCAGGGTTTTTTTGGTTTACTACTAATTCCTTTTTTTAAAAAAAAATTATTTCTAGAACAAATCCAAATTCAAAATTTTCAACAAACTCAGGATTTGGGGTGAAGGAACTTTGGTATATTTTTCTATTTAAAAACCCCAAAAATTTCCATGCCAAAATCCAACATCAACAAGTTCATTCTGAAGAGCTCTGCTGGCCTAATATTAAGAAGCTGCACTACTACAATCCCAAAGACACACAAGTTAAATCTACAGCTTCTCTGTGGCAGAAAAATGGGCACTCTCCTCCTAAGCAATTTAATGCTTCTGGAAACCTGCTGGCAGGTCAACTATGAGTAGGTCCTGAATCGATGGCATATGACAACAGTGGCAACAAAAGACAACAGTAGGACTTCTGGGACAGTTTCCAAGATTGTCTACCTTTAGAGAAGCAGATTGTCTCATCTTGAACCACTGACCTTTTGGTTAGGAGTTGAGCACTTTAAACACTTTTCCCTCTACAGCGTTTTCAAATTACAATATTCAATCAGCTCTACTCATTATAATGGGAAGAAAGTCCCAATAGGATTCATACTTTTATTTACTCTGTTAAATGCTTATTCATTTCCCTTTTGTGAGCCTTGGATGGCAGCATTTGCAGCCAAAGAGTAACTGAAGAGAGATACAAATAACAAGAGGAGGATGACTATCACAGAAAGAAACTATAAAGACTTGAAAAGTAAAATTTCCTACATTCACTATACAACTACTACATATTATAATAATATTTTTCAACACTCTTTTAAATGCTTCAAATGGTCTTTACTCTTACTAGGATGTCATGTACATAGTCACTTTCTACATAACTCAATTACAAAACTTACATATTTTAGTCCAGACTACTGAAATTGTGTAACCTTTTTAACAACCAAGTAAGATCTAAAAAAAAAAACCCAGCATTTCCCCAGGAATAATGCTCAGAAGACAGGAAGGGGAAAGACAGAACAATTAATGGAATCATAAAAGAATAATAATGAACTCAAAGAAGAATCATAAGGAAGAAGTGCAGTTATACTATAGGTATTGTAATGTTATAAAGTAAAACGTGCAAATACTTGAATGGAAAAATCAACTTAGTTTCACTCAAATCAGAGGAAGGGAAAAATCACAGACTAGGCATCTGTAACACAGCTTTTATTTTAGCCACCTCTTTGCAATGACTATTTAAAAGATAATTCAGAATAATTATTTACTCCAAAAATGTCAGATGTTAAGACAGAATAAAAGTGACTTTTCGATGAGTGATTACTTTCTGGATTAGATTGCTTATCTGTTTATTTGGATTGTTTACTCCTCAGATACAGAATTTGTTTTTCACTAGTCAGAAAGATTTCTTTTATTCTGCTTTCTATATTATGCTTCCTTAAACATTAAAATATGTCCTACATAACCAAAATGTAGATATAGGTCTTATTTTAAAAAATATAGTAATATACAGTTTAAAGTACTTGTTGTGTGCCATTAAATTGGCCCTCCATCGAATTTGCAGATGCAGTAATAGCACACGAGTAGAATGTCTGTCCTTTTCTCACGGCAACGGTGGATTCAAACACTATGCCTTTGGGGCTGCAGAGCAGCTTCTTACCACTAGGCCATCAGAGCTCTTAAAAGTTTTTTAATATTTATAGAGGTCTGTATTGCAAATATGTCTGGAAATTGAGTCACTAAGCATTTTACAAAGCACTTAACAAAGCTGAAGCTAAATGAAGCAGACAGTTATAACCTTGATTTCAAGTAAACCAGTTCCACTTCAGCAAGCTAATAACAGATTTTATGAAAATCTTCTAAAGGCAATACAAGCCCTATCGAAAAATCAACATAAATTCTGAATTTACCTATTTTTTAAAAGCACAGGAGTAGTTCTCTTTTTTTAGCATTTTAACTACATTTGTTATAGTTATCTAAAGGGAGCTCTGGTGGCTTAGTGGTAAATAATTGTGCCACCAACAAAAAGATTAAGTCGTCTGAATCCACCATCTGCTCAACAGAAGACGATGATCAGTCATCTCCCATGTGATTTACTGTCTCTGAAAACCTGCTGGAGGATCAGCTATGGTTTGGTTCTGACTTGATGGTATACATCAAAAACAACTAAGCTAAAGAGGGAGCATTGATACCCTAACAATAAGGAACTGTGCTGTCAACCTGAATGCATATGGTTCGGATCCACCTGTGGCTCAGTGGCAAAAAGATGAACAATCTCCTTCTATGTAATTTACAGCCTCTGAAAACCTGACAGAGGGTGTTACAATAACAAAGCTAAACAGTTATATAATCTAAAGATATTGAAAACGTTTAAATTATTCCACAGAATCACACTTCAACTCCCTTATTCTTTTTTGGGTGGTTTTTTGTTGTGTTTTGGGTGTGTTTTTTTTTTAACTCTATCCGTTTTCTTCTATCTAGATTGCCTCTGTACATAAAAACTCAGCTCTGAGGTTTATTGGACATTCAACAAATAAAAACTGAAAAAGTTGGATCCTGATGGCACAGTACATGACATGTTGGGCTGATGATTCTGTAATCAATGGAAAGGTCTGAGATTCAAATCCACCAGCTGCCCCTAAGGAGAAAGATGACTCTTCTCCCATAAAGAGTTACAACTCTGAAACATACTGGAGAATCACCATGAATCATAATTGACTTGATGGGGGTCGGGGGTTGTGTCAAAGCTGAGGAAAGGGAAAAGATTGTGTTATTACTTAGGTAAGTTTCTCTTTGAAATTATGAAAAATGCCTCTATTTCAAAGAAACATTCTGGAAATGGATAAGGTGATAACTGTATAAACATAATTTATGTCACTGTATAGTACACTTCTGTTTTATGTTAATCTTTTTACTTTACCCCAATAAAATTATTTAAAATGTTTAAAATCCATACATATTTGGTAGTGTGAAGGGAATCCCTGATAAGCTGTAAAGGAATTAGTTTCTGTTTTATTAGTGAAAGGTAAACAATATAATTATAAAATTAAAACAAATCTCTATAGCCAGTGAGTTCATTCTGACTCATAGAGACCCTCTAGCAGTTTCTGAGGCTACATATCTCAATGAGAGGAGACTGCCCATCTTTCTCCAATGAAGTCACTGGTGAATTCAAATGAAAAAAGATGTGGAGGCTTTAAGTTAATGCAACTCAGTATGGATAAGGTCACGAATCTGCTGGTGTAGAATGAGTATAAGGATCCAGGAGGGATGAGAGGCTGGAAGCAGAGGGATGTGGATGTGCAGGGGGAAAAAGGGCTGTACAATTAGATTGGTGGGGTGGGTGAAACAGAAAGAATCTCTTCAAGTTTTTATTTGAATTATGTAAATAAACTAGCAGGAAAAATATGTATATGACGGCAACATACTATAAAGGTATTACTATATGAAAATCAATAAAAATATTTTTTAAAAGTTCCTACATAGTTATAAAGATGGTTATATTAGAACACTGGTATTAAAAGGTATGAATAAACATCTGTTAAGTATATAAATAAAATAATAAGAAGTACTACAAATTTGAATGTAGGAAACCAAAGATATTTCTCATCTGAAGGTGAAAGAATGAATTAACTTGTTAAAGAACTTGGATTATTTTACATTGATATTTTGCTTCCAGAGAGAGATATCCCTCCAAATTTCCCAAAGTTATTTTAAGAAAATAAATTTTCATTAATTTATAAAAATTTAAATATACATGAAATAAATATAAAGACTAAAACATTAAAAATAACAAAGCTTTAGAAAGTAACAAAACTACGGTAAAAAGCAGTAAGTAAAATTTATGGTAAAATATTCTAGAATTAGAACATTTCATAAAAACTGGAGCGTCTACTACTGATTATTTATACTTTTAAATCTTGTTATTTCCAATGAAAAGTTTAGTTCTTTAATTTTCAGATGAACTGCAACCCAAACTTTTACAACAATTATGTGTGTATGTGTGTCTGTGTCTGTGTGTGTGTTTGGTGTTTGTCAAGCTTTTAGCTTCTCAACTTTATCTAAAGGATTATTTGCATTGGCTATAGCTGGCTGTATCTGACGTCTGGTTTGCTTTATCTCTGTTTTTGTTATTCTTTGAGAGTTCTTTATGATAAAGAAATTAAAGCTTAACATTGCATAAGTAAAACTACTTCCAAAGAAAAAAGCATACAGTCTACACTGTTTACACAGTAATATAGTCATGAGGTTCTAAAAAATATAGCAACAAGTTGTGTCCCCAACAATCCATTTCCACTAAATTTAGACTAGGATCTATGGAAGGTATAGCTTCCATTAAGTAAATTAAATTAAACCAACCTTAGTCTATTTTGGTTTTTCTTTTCTCCCACTTTCTAACAAGCTACATTCCTGTATACAGTTATCTGCTACAACAGAAGCAGAAAATTCTGGTTTTTGAGCTTCCACCTCATGAGCAGCACAAGCATCAACTTTCTTTCAGATGTTACAGAATATACATCTGCCTTCAAAATGCACAAACTAGCTCTTCTTTGTACTGAATTTGTCCTCCTGTTACCTTAATACTGTTACTTCAGAGACTTGAATGATGGCTAAAATAAAAAGTACTAATTGATAACTCAAATTGGTCTTAAAAAACTCTCATCCTCTAAGTTTTCCAAATAAAGCCAGAAATTTGTACTTCAAGACAGAATTATCAACTGCAACCAAAAGCTGTTCCACACATCGTCATCTTAATTTAATACAACATGTAGTAAGACTAATCTTTCTGAATATGTCAGAACTTATTTCAAAATTACATTGTTCTTCAAAACTGTCCTCCTAATTGAAAAGAGGCCCTGAATAACCAAAGCACTCCTAAAAAAAAGAGAAACAAGGCAGGAGGCATCTCACTCCCTGATTTCAAATCCTACTACACTGCAGTGGTGGTCAAGACAGGGTGGTACTGGTACAATGACAAGACATATAGATCAATGGAACAGAACTAGGAACCTGGAAATCAGCCCATCTACCTATGGACAACTGATTTTTGACAAGGAGAAGGTATCAGTTAAGTGAGAGAAAAAAAACAGCCTTTTTAACAAATGGTGCTGGCAAAACTGGGAAATTTTCTGCAAAAAAACTCAAGCAAGATCCACACCTCACACCATAAACAAAAACCAACTCTAAGTGGATCAAGGACATAGGACTAAAATCAAAGACTATGAACTTCATCAGAGAAAAGCCTGGAAGAACTCTAAAAGCCCTAATCCACAACATGAATAGACTTCCAGGCAACCTGAAAAACCTACAACCAGGAAACGATAAAATAGATGAATGGGACCTTCTAAGAATCAAATCCCTATGCACATCCAGAAACTTCTCCAACAAGGTAAAAAGGGAAGACACAGACTGGGGAAAAATATTTGATAATGACATGTCTGATAAGGGACTTATATTTATAATTTATAGAATACTTGAGCACCACAACAAGATAAACAACCCAACTGAAAAATAGGCAGAGGGTATGAAAAGACACTTCACCAAAGAAGACATTCAGACGGCAAGCACATGAAGAAATACTCAAAATCCCTAGCTCTAAGAGAGATGCAAATCAAAACCACTATGAGATATCAACTCACCTCAGTAACAATAGCAACATTTAACCGAACAGCAAACAAATGCTGGTGAGGTTGTGGAGGAACTGGAACCCTTATTCATTGTTAGTGGGAGTGTAAAATGGTGCAGCCACTATGGAAAGCAGTATGGTGCTGTCTCAAACAGTTGGAAATAGAAATACCATGTGACCCAGCAATTCCACTACTGGGAATATACCCTAAAGAAATCAGAACTGCCACACAAACAAATAAATGCACACCAATGTTTACTGCTGCTTTGTTCGCAATAGCAAAGAGCTGGAAACAACCCAAGTGCCCATTTAACAAATGAATGGAAAGAGAAGCTCTGGTATATTCACACAAAGGAATACTATGCTGCATTAAAAAACAAGGAACTCTTTTGCTTTTCAAGGAGAGGAGCAAAGGGGGGGAGGGGTTTGTGCGGGGGAGAAGGGTGCAACAATGAATGAATGGAATTCCAAAATCTCTGTAGATGTTCATTGAAATGAAAAATAAACAAACGAAATTAATTAAAAAAAAAAAAACAAAACAAGGAACTCATCAAATATTACACAAAATGGGTGACCCTGGAGGACATTAGGCTGAGTTATCTCAATCACAAAAGGATAAATACTGCATAATGCCACTGTTGTAAATCAGGACTGACATTGGGATTGGGGGAAAGCTAAGAGGGAATAAATAATGCACACTGCATTGAAACAGATGAGGGAGAGAACTGCTTAAAAGGAATATATGATTGGTATTATTTTCATGATAAGAGTATAGAATAAGAGCTGCATAGTAAAGTGGACTGAGGAGGGGACTGTGTAACAATGACAGACTTTTTTTTTCTTTACATAGAGAAAAACAAAAGTACAACAATGAATGAATGGAAATCCAAAGTCTCTGTAAATTTCATTAAAATTAATAATAATAATTTTTATTTAAAAAACAGAAAAGCAAATTGGGGGAGGGGTGTGTAACAATAAATGAATAGAAATCCAAAGTCTCTATAAACGTTCATTACAATCTCAATTAAAAAAAAGAAGTAACACTTTTCCCTTTAATAATTTAATATTCAATAAAAAGCTTATTCACGGAGATAATAAAAATATTTTTAAAACAAACAAACAAAAAACCCAAACTACAAACCTGTCCTTCTCAGGGAGCGCTTGTGGCCAAAGAGTAAGAAAATTCACTGCAATTCCAAAACTATACTCCTTAAAAAGCTTTCCTCTTACGTATGCTGCCACTCTTCAAATTAAGTGTATAACTTATTACAGAACATTTACTAACCACCTAAAAAAAATTGCTCTCATTATTATACAAAGCTTTGGTGGCCTAGTGGCAAGAAGGTGCACTGCAAGCCGAAGGCATGCGGTTCAAGGCCATTATACCCTCCACAGGAGAAAGATGGGCAATCTCCTCCCATGCAATCAACTGCTTCTGAAAACCCACTGGAGGGTCAGCTGTTGGTTCCGACTCGACAGTACACAACAACAACATTATTGTACAATCATAAGAAAGCAAAAGTCAGGAACAAAGAAGCACCAGTAGTCAGAAATTATAGACCCAGTAACAGAAATGAGGCTGATAATCAAATGAATGAATATTGTACATTCAATGATTTATGCAGTGAAAATATCTTTTCTAAAAAACAGTAGGGTGCAGCGGCGGAAGGTGGCGGCCGCTATAGCGCTGACAGGATGGCGGCTGGAGGGGCTGGCGGGGCTGCTGCTGTGGCGCGGAGTGCTGGCTGCTTCCCTACACGCTGCACAAATCGAGCTCCTTCTCCACCTACCTTCCCAAGAACATTTTTGTGGCTAAGCCAAATGACCAATCATCTAGATGGTCTTCAGAGAGCAACTAGCCTCCTCAGTACTTGATTTTGAAGCCTGTAAGACCTGCTGAATGTCCAGAACATCACATATGGAAAATATGAGAAAACATGTGTCTGTAATTTGAAGACATTTAAAGTCTTTGGTGGAATGAATGAATGAAGAAAGTATGATGAAGCTACTGTCTAGTGGCTTAAAGAATTATTATAAAAAAGAAACATTTGAAGCATAAAATTGATGAGCAGATGTCCCCTTGTCAGTTCATTAAAATAGTTCCATGCTTGTAGTGGAGACCCAGCTTTAATTTCTGCATCTGGTACGTGCAGCTTAGTGGCACTGATGATTCTCATGTAGTACAGCCCTGTCTCAACTGGTATAGCAAGTACCACGAACAGGAGACCATTCGCCTTTGCCTAAAACACTTTCGACAGCACAACTACACAGACGCCTTTGAATCCCTGCAGAAGAAAACCTTCTTTGCTCTGGAACATCCTATGTTAACAGATCTGCATGACAAACTCGTTTTGAAAGGAGATTTTGATGCTTGTGAGGAATTGACTGGAAAAACTGTAAATGATGGCTTGTTCTATCAGTATATCAGTCAACAGGAATAGAAGCCACGATGGAGTTAAATCATTCCAAAAAGCAGTAAAGGTGATAACCAACTGGGAATGCGAAGCGGGCATCAGACGGTTACTGATGTTCAAACAAAGACTGTTTATTTGTTTGGTGGCTGGGAGATCTTGCTGACTTCTGGGCATAGAGTGTGAAGGAGAACAAGTGGACATGTATCTCCCAAGACACTGAGAAAGAGAATGGTCCTAGTGCCAGATCATGTCATAAGATGTGCACTGACATTCAGTGAAGGCAGATCTACACGTTGGGACGTTATTTGGATTCCTCTGTGAAAAACAACTAATCTCTGAAAAGTGACTTCTATCGTTATGACATTGACACAAACACATGGATGCTACTAAGTGAGGACACTGCTGCTGATGGAGGACCGAAGCTGGTGTTCGATCATCAGATGTGTATGCACTCAGAAAAGCATACGATCTATTCCTTTGGAGGTAGAATTGTGACATGTAATGGCAGTGTTGATGACGGCAGAGCCAGTGAATCCCAGTTCAGTGGGTTGTTTGCTTTCAACTGTCACTGTCAAACATGGAAACTTCTTTGAGAAGACTCCTGTAATGCTGGGTCAGAAGACATCCAGTCTTCAATAGGACACTGCTTGCTGTTCCACTCAAAAAACCACTGCTTGTATGTGTTTGGTGGTCAGCAGGTGAAGACTTACTTGAATGACTTCTTCGGTTACGATGTGGACTCTGATCATGGAGACATAATATCAGATGGCACTAAGACTCTGGGATGGTTCCAATGACAGCAACCATTGATCCAGAACTGAATGAGATACATGTCTTACCTGGACTCAGCAAAGACAAGGAAAAGAGAGAAGAAAATGTCAGAAACTCACTCTGGATTTATGATATTGTGAGGAATGGTTGGTCCTGTGTATACAAGAATGACCAAGCTGCAAAACAAAATCTGAGTAAAAGTCTTCAGGAGGAGGAGCTGTGTCCCAGATTTGCGCACCAGCTTGTTTATGATGAGTTACACAAGGTTCATTATTTATTTGGTGAGTCCCAGATTTGCGCACCAGCTTGTTTATGATGAGTTACACAAGGTTCATTATTTATTTGGTGTGAATCCGGGAAAATCCTCTTTTCCAAAGATGAGATTCCATGACTTCTGGTCACTGAAGTTGTGTAGACCATCAAAAGATTACCTACTGAGGCACTGCAAATACCTCATAAGAAAACACAGGTTTGAAGAAAAGGCTCAAATTGATCCTCTTAGTGCTCTGAAATACTTACAGAACGACCTTTATATAACTGTGGATCATTCAGATCCAGAAGAGACAAAAGAGTTTCAGCTCCTAGCTTCAGCTATGTTCAAATCTGGTTCAGATTTTACAGCACTAGGCTTCTCTGATGTGGATCACATCTATGCTCAAAGAACTCAGCTCTTTGACACCTTAGTAAATTTCTTTACTGACAGCATGACCCTTCCAAAAGGCAACCTGGTAGACCTCATCACACTGTAACCGAAGGATCCCTGGACACAAAAATGGGGATCTGCTTTCAGTGTTTTGGATTTCAACTCTCTGGACTGGCCACTCTGCTGCAGCGAGAGGACGGCACCAGAGTCCTGAAGGGTCTTGACCACCGAGTTTATGTCTCCTCTGCCACGCCCGCCTCATCCCCATTCTCCTCAGCCTACTCCACAAATTAGGCTAATAAAATGAAATTGGTATACTTTAAAAAAAGAACAAAAAACCAAAAACCAGTAACTATGCACATGGACCTCACTTGATGGACTACATAGGATTCACACTGACTGCATCACTGAAGAAGTATAAGCTATAAAAACCAGGCCAGGTGCTGACTGTGGAACAGAAAAAACTTCTCATGTACAAGTACAAACATATCCACAAGAACCAAAATACAACCTTGCGTCTGTCCCACCTAAACTTTAAAACCATAATCCCCTTAAATCTGGCTCTTACCTTTTTTCTTCTTGTGTTTTTGTTTTAATTTTTTTTAACCAGTTATATAATGTACAGGAAAAGACAAGAATGGACAGTGGAGTGAAACAAATCTGGAAGGAGATATGACTTTCATGTTGCTTGGTTGTTGTAATCACACTGGTAAAAGTTAGCTAAGGGCTACTACCAGAAAAGGGGGGGGGCAAGGGAGCATAATTTGTTTACTATCCATACTAAACTCTTCTTTTTTTTAATTATTTTTTTTTTAATTTAGGTTGTTTATTTTTCATTTCAATGAACATCTACAGAGATTTTGGGATTCCATTCATTCATTGTTGCACCCTTCTCCCCGCACAAACCCCTCATACTAACTCTTACAAAATACCTTCCAACTCTAAAGTTTCCAAGTCCACTTAAAAAAAAAAAGGGAGAATCCCCAAAATGGAAATCAATATGTCCTGAACTCTGCTCATCTGCTGACACATCCAACTACAGTTGAACTTTGAACAAAATAAATGATGCAGGTCCACCTATATATGAATCTACACACCACAACCTCTTGAGTGCCAATGCTGTATCTGTTTAAAATGCTATGTGGTATCAATCACTTCCATGAGAGCAGTTTTGTCTATCCTCTTAAAAGTAATCATGCAGATTTTAGATAGGGGAGGCATCACTTCTAACCCCTGGTGTTCAAAAGTTAGCCATGCATTTATACACATACACTCGCTCCCTTCCACTCAGCATTCTTTATTGCTTTGCTCATCATGCTCTCAGTTTGAGCAGCATGCACCAAAAGTCAGTACTCTACCATGAAGCTGACCCAAACCAGTAAGAATGTGCATATAAAGAAACTGACCAATGCTCAATAAATGCTGCCTGAATTGAAATCTGGGAGAAATGACTACAACGTGTCACGTTGTTTTTGGTAGACCAATCTTCTTGCACAGGTGCCTTTTAACTTTGTCTAAAATAAAAGCGTATTTTAAGGGTGCTGAGGATCAGCAATAAGAGTAGATTATGAGAATTTGGATCATTATTGGGCAAAACCCCTCACTAATTCATTTATACCATGAGTAATAACAAAAATCCATTTCTTAAGAAAACCTCTGAAAGAGAATTTTAAATACTAATAATAAAACAGCTTATTTTGGTAGGACTGAATTATGCTGGGTAATTTTCCTTTCCATTTGGTTGCTCTCGTGGTGTTTTTGTAAATTAAAAAATTAAGAATCACCTTTTACAATTCAATATATACACGTTCTTTTCCAACCATAAATTTACCTTGTCTTCTAATATTAATTAATTATATAACGTACATTTGGCTTAGCTGAGAACTCCAAATCAAATCATTTTTAGTGCGGTATTCTTTAGAAAATGTGGTACCAAGAGATTGAAAAAAGAAAACAGGGCAAAGTACATGATCAGGCAGGAGGGGAGGTTTAATAAGGGAAATGAAATACAGGCCTTAGAAAGAGACTCCTCTTCCATCAAAACTGCAATTATTGATCTCTCCCTGTCCAGAGCAAAGAGTGAAGAAAATAAAAAACAAAGAAACAATTAATTAATCCAAAGGATTAAAAAACTATGTGGACCCTGTCATAACAAGCTTGAAATCAGAGGAACGAAACAGTATTACCAAGCTACCACTGCAAACTGCTCTGAAAGCAATGACAAATGGAGATCCTGAATGGAATGGAGCGGAATAAAACTCAAAATCATAAGATAGATCATATTCACCGGATTGCTAAGATACCATAAGATCTCTAGGGATCCTTCAAGTCTGAACTGAATGTGCACTAGTAGTTCAACTCCCAGTCAAACCACAGAAGGGAGGAACACATTCGTCAGAACACTCAACTATAGCAAATCATAGGTGCAACATTTGAACAGGGGTGAAATTCAGAAGACAAGAAAAACCAAGGAAGACGAGAAATGGTAGACACAGGGAAGAAGTGGAAAAAAGAGTGTGATTCTACTGTACGGAATACAATCAATGTCATGAAACAAAATAGGTATCAGCTGCTGAATGGCAAACTAACTTGCTCTGTAGCTTTCACTCAAATAATAATTCGGGGGGTGGGGAACTCTAAACAGGCTTCTATGTCCAAAGGGGAAAAGATTTTAGATCTATAAAGAGGAAACACCTGATTCAAGTCAGGAGAACTCAGCTGTATCACTGCCTTAGTTCATCAAAGATATGGCAAAAGATTAGAAAAAATCCCTACAACCAAGAGAAGATAAAGTAGATGAATGGAATCTTCTAAGACTCAAATCCCTATGCACATCCAAAACCTTCTCCAACACAGTAAAAAGGGAAGCCACCAACTGGGAAAAAGGATTTGGTAATAACATATCAGATAAGAGACTTATACCCAGAATTTATAAAATACTTGAGCACCACAACAAGATAAAGGTAAATAATCCAATAGAAAAATGGGCACAGGATATGAACAGGCACTTCAC
>NW_006399895.1:6716436-6717721 GCF_000299155.1 Elephantulus edwardii
ACATTTACAATATTCTTCTTACCAAAACCATTTATGGAAAATAGGAACTGCACTGGAACATGTATCTTTGGATTGGAAATGATCTTATTCTTAATATTTCTAGCCTTAAACTTAAAAGATGATATTGTTCAAAATTATTTGTTACATATCTATTTAAATTTTTCCCTCTTTTAACAACTGGGAACTAGAGGGAAGAGAAAAGACCAGAGAATGGCCAAAATTATTGGGGCAGCTATTGCTGCCAGTTTACGGCCTGTGTCAGGAAAAGGAAGTCTTACTCAAAAACAGTGCCACCCAAAGGTAATAAAGGAGGTCAGAATTGCTTCCACTCTGGAAAGCTGGGCCACTTGAGTACACAGTGTCACAGACTAGAGCCACAGACAGGCAAGGGAGTAGAGAGGAAGTGTTGATCAGAAGGACACTTGGCCAAAGGTGGCCCACATCAGGTCCTGGAGACTGACAGGACTGACAGGCCCCAGCTCCCAGCTGGAAACAAAGGAGGCCGCTTCAAAGGATACAAAAGTACCAATTTTAAAACTAAGATTAAAATATATCAGGTAAAGGCTTAGTCTCTTAATTGTTAAAACAATTGTAAAAACAAATGAGAAAAAAAATTACCAAAATATGATAAACAATCATTCCAGAATATACCCTCTAATCAAGTATTATCTTTTAAAAAGATTAATTATCATCTAGGATGGTTTATCTTTACAAACAGTTTATAAGTCAAAAGAATATTTTTTTACACATCTTACATGTCATTAAAAGAGTTAACCTAGATGCTTCAATGATTTAGATACTCCCAGAAGAGTTGTGGGTGAGCATTAACATTACTGGTAAGTATATTCTTTTCTTCTGGACACAAGAGCCTACTATTTGGTCCTAAAAGCCTTCTGAGGTCCCAACTCTTCTCACTATTTCTTAGTTGTTGCAATTGACGGAAAACCTCATAAGCAGTTCCTTACTTCACCTCTACCTTGCATGCGGACTTCAGAGCTGTAAAACAACCCAGTGGTAGGTGGAATTTGGTCCAAGACTTAAGAACAATAAATGACATGGTTGAGCCTCTATATCTTGTGGTTCCTAACCTTTATACTATAATAGACAAAGTACTAGTCAACAGGCCTTTTATTTTAAGAACTACCTTCCCTCTGTAACTTGATTTGTCCCACCGTTAGAATCTCTACTCGGAATATTATTGCTTTTTAATTTTTGACTCATGTACTTTTAACTTGTTAGTTAAATTTGTGTCTTCTAGGCTGCAACACTTCCATGATACATCTTC
>NW_006399895.1:6719515-6722621 GCF_000299155.1 Elephantulus edwardii
CTTTCTATACAATGTCTCATTATATTCCTTCCATCTTCTTTTAATACTTCCTGGATCATTTAATATTCTGCCCAAAGCATCCTTGATTATAGCAACTCTAGGTTTGAATTTGTCCTTCAGTTCCCTGATCTTAAGAAATAGGGAGCTCTGTGGCCTAGTGGCAAGAAGCTGCACTACAATTCCAGAGGTATGCAGTTCAAATCCACCAGATGCTCTGCTGGACAAGGAGGGGCAATCTCCTCCTGTGCTAGTGAGATCCAATTTGACGGTACACCCTGTGGCAACAAGACAATTAAAACAGACTTTCAAGGAGGGGAAAAAAGAGCAATGAACTCGGTGGAGGGTAGAGAAAATAGTGCAACAATGAATGAATGGAAACCCAAAATATCTGTAAATGTTCATTAAAATTAACAAAACTTAAAAAAATATTATAAATAATCATAAAATTGGCAAAAGTTACCCAAAGTATTTTTCCCTCACCTCACACATTCAACTCTGTCTCTGGGACCATTAGGGGAAAGAAATAAACTTCAAGTATTATGAATCATTAACATTATAAAGATAGTACGTATCTGAGTGAAAAACAGAAACCACCTCCTCAGTCTGCATAGGGAGCACGTAGTATAACTTTGAAGAGTTCAAAAATGTTTTGTATAACTAGTGTTAATAAATAGAAATTAAATGCATAATGCTTTCCTACTTTGCAATATTAGTTTCCTATTCCATTTTCTTTTATTATTTTTGTTTAGAAATAATTTTTAAAATAAGGGTTCATTCATGTTTGTTTGCAATCTTTGGTTCCTATATCTTTTTCTTATAAGATCAAATTCTAAAACTCCACTAGGATTTTCAGAAAAGCTTCAAGGTTCATCCTTTTTCTATCTTAGGTATACATATTCATATTTCTATGTTTTAGCAATTTGTGGCTGATGGTTACATCTGACTATGTGACAGAATGTATCAACACTTTCCCTTTTAGAAAGAAAAATAAGAATCCATGGAATTAAATAGGTGATGAAACCAATGGAACTAAAATAACAGCTCAAGATGTCAATTGTCCTAGGAATACATGGTCTTAAATAATCATTAAAAAATATTTTTTCACTAAGTAATATGTATTTCCTAAAAGTGGAACATATGGCGATGTAGATTTCAAGGTTTGAACCTTTAATTAAAACTTCATAATCTGATCAGTAATGGTTTAATTAAAACACGGCAATAGATGCAAATGATTGGGCATTATACCTAGGTCATAATCATTTTAATTATAAAATGTTACTTTAAATATTTTAAGTATTTTGAAAAGAAAATCCTACTAAGATTGTATACATAAAGGAGAAAAATCATGTATTTAAGATCTCTTAAATAGGATGTGTGAACATAATAAAATATGTACTTTCTATTAATTGAATTTAAAGAAATAAATGTGCAAAAATAGTATTTTTTTTAAATTTCCTCTTTCTAGTCTTTAAACAAAAATTATGAGAACTAGAGTCAGTATTTACAGTGACCAGCATACTGTTCAAAGGGGAGAATTTATACTTTGGCTAGCTTTTCAATTATATGCTTACTCCAACCATAAGAAACACAAAAATACATAGTCCCAAATAGAAACATGCAGACCTATCAGAAAATTAAAGCCTTTTGCCTGATAAAAGACTGAATCCATTCAAAGAGTCAGCATCATAAAAAGTTGTTCATGATAGATGTCACTGAGTTATCTCTAATTCATAGTAACATTGTGGACAAAACAATTAAACAATGCCTGGTCCTGATTCACCCTCACAATCACTATCATTCTAGTCATCCACTGAATGTGCCAAGCCATCTCACCAGGATTTCCTGTGCCTTCAGTGGAACCTCTACATGATGTTTTTCTCCTGCAAGTGGTCCCTCTTGATGACAAATCCAAGACAGAAGGCTAAATAATGTTCTGTTGTGATTCACGATCTTTTCACTAGTTAATATCTAGACAAAGATTGCCAGGTCTTCTTTCCTAATTACAGTCTGTGCTGGGAAAAAAGACACATTATATAATTGCCCTTTGACTGTCTCCTTACCTGCTAATGGATGTTAACTACTACTAATGGGAATAAAGTGTCTTTTTTCCCACAAATAATGTGTGCCTTATATAGTTTTTGGTTTTGCAGACTACACAGCCTCCTCATAGATGTGTTTCCTCTATATACTATATGACTTATATATGTCTATGAGGTTTTTACAAGGGCACATTATGTGCAAAAAATACAAGACCTGCTTCTAAAGAAATCTAACAACATATTTTAGTGCATAAAGAAGTAAAGGCTGCTCATGCTCTCTTAGTGTCATCAAGTCAGAACCGACTCACAGCTGCTACTGCTGTTCTCAAGCATCAACAAATCTAGCTTGCTTGGAAATAGAGGAATAAATGGTATTTGTTGCCTGCAGTTGGCTTCCCACCTCTATTATCTTCATATTGTCCATTCCCCAATTTTCCCAATGCACTTATTATCTGACATGTCATTGTTGCTACATGTGGTCGAGTCGCCTGTGTTAGTGACCCTATGTACAGCAGCTGTGAACTCTGTCCTATCCTGAGCCATTCACACTAATTCAAACACCTCAATCCCCACTGCCCCAGTTCCAAAAATCAATCCATCTCATCTGAGGCCTTCCTCTCCTGCGCTGTCCCTCCACCCTTCCAAACATGACATTCTTCTCCAAGGATTGTTCTCTCCTGGCCATGTGCCCAAAATATGTGAGACACAGCCTCAAAATACTTGACTCCATGGTTCCACCTTCTCCAAGACAGACCTATTTGTTTTCTTGGCAGTCCATGGTGTGTTCAAGACTTCTCCAGCACCACAACTCGAAGCAAGGACTCTGCCCTGGATCAGGTGCACCTTAGTGTCTACACTGACACTGTTGCTTTTCAGCACTCTGAAGAAGTTTTTGACAGCAGATTTACCCAATGCAATTCATCTTTTCATTTCCTGACTGCTAAGAGTATGTATATCAAAACAATCATGAGATATCATCTCACCCCAGTAAAAATAGCAAAATTTAACAGAACAGCAAGCAACAAATGCTGGCGAGGTTGTGGAGAAACTGGAACCCTTCTTCACTG
>NW_006399895.1:6722996-6724837 GCF_000299155.1 Elephantulus edwardii
TTGGGGAGAGACTGAGTAAGATGGGTTTAATAATGTACACTGCATTGAAACAGATGAGGGAGAATACTGTTTAAAAGGGTATGTGATTAGGTATTTTTGTCATGATGGGAGTCCAGAACTAAGGCTACATAGTGGAGTGGACCTGGGGAGAGCGATTGTAAAACAATGAAAGATTTTTCTTTTACTTTTCCAAGAAGAGAGTGTACTGGGGAGGGGAGTGTTAGGAGGGAAGAAAAGTGCAACAATGAATGAATGGAAATCCAAAGATTCGCTAAATTTTCACTGAAATTAATAATAAAAAGATGTCCAACCACAAACAAATGGACTGAAAACTTGTGGCACACTCATACAATAGAATACTACACAGCATGCAGGAGCAATGATTTTGTAAATTACTACCTAACTTGGGAGGGAATGCAATGCATTATGCTCAGTGAACTCACTCAGTCCCACAAGGAGATATTCTGTATAAAACCATTATTGTAGGATGAATATGAGGATCCAGGGGAGGGGTGGAAATAGAAGGGTGAGGATGGAGGGGGGAGGGTGTTATTCATTGGGCTGCACAATTCAATGAGTGGGTGGGGTGAAGAAAATGGGAAGGATTGTTTGTAAAAAGCCATATATTCAAACTTTGTAAATAAATCAGTATAAAAATTTTTAAAAATAGAAAAGAAAGGGGGAAGAAAGAATACACTTTAAATACTAAATAAAGAAAAAAATGAGAAGGGGAAAAAAAGCAAGGATGTATGTTGAATACTAGAAAAAAAAAAAAAGGAGTGTTGACTGTGGAGCCAAACCATTTGTAACTGTTAACCACCTCAGTCTCTTCTTCATTCTATCATGGTGCTGTCAACTGGCCCAACAGTGAGAATTTTTGTCTTCTTGATGTTGAGCTTCAACCCATACTGAAGACTACAGTCCTTAACCTTCTACAGCAAGCACGTCAGGTCTTCCTCAGTTTCAGCAAACAAGGCTGTGTCATCTGCATAATGTAGGCTATTGATTAGTCTTCCTCCAATCCTGATGCCATATTCCTCCTCATAAAGTCCTGCTTCCTGAATGATCTGTTCTGCATACAGACTGAAAAGGTATGCATTCCTTTCCTGATTTTAAATCATGCAGTATTTCCTTCCTCTGTTCCGAGGACTGCTTCCTGGTCCAAATAAAGGTTTTGCATAAGCACCACTAAGTGTTCTGGGATTCCCATTTTCAAGGTTAGCTACAACTTATTGTAATCCACACAGTCAAATACCTTTGCACAGTCAATGAAACACTGACAGACATGCATCTGGTACTCTTTGCTCTCTGCCAAGAGCCATCTGACATTGGCAATAATGTCTCTAGTGCCACAACCTCTTCTAAATCCAGCTTATTTTTCTGGTACTTCCTACTGTTCCAGTTATTTCTGGATAATCTTCAGCAGGATTTTGCTAGTGTGTGATATTATCTGACATATCCTCCTGATCATATTTAGTCCTGGAGAAAAGATACTTAGGAATTCTATTCATAAGACATGACCTTAGAAATGTGTTTGACTGTATTCCAACTCTGTGCTCAGGAGCCTACTTTTGAGGAACCTCAGCTGATGATGATGAATGCTGTTCTACTCATTCCTCACCTGTTTATTCTGTAAGTATAAGAAGTGCCTGTTGATTGCTCCATGAGAAGTGTCATTTCTGTGTCCTGCTCTAAGTGGCCTTTCACAAAGACCTTGTAGCAGATACAAGCACTGGATTATGGAAGCTCCACTGAAACCTGCCCACCATAATGGCCCTGCTGGTATATGAAATAGTGATGGCATAGTTTTCAACATCATGCCCCAGTATGACAAACTAGCA
>NW_006399895.1:6728837-6731179 GCF_000299155.1 Elephantulus edwardii
TAATAAAGCAAAATATGCAAACCCACTGCCATTAAGTTGATTCCAAATTATGGTGGCTTTCTACCTATCTGAAGCTGTAAATTATTACAGGAGGCTTCTCATCTTTCTCCAAAAGTGTGCCTGGTAGATTGAAACTGCTAACCTTTTGGTTAGCTGCCCAATATGTTATGCTGTATACTACCATGGCTCCTATCTTTACAGCATGTGTTTTGTTTTGTTTTGTTTTGTTTTGTTTTGTTTTTACAACAGATGCTTTTTTAAAAGTTAGCTAATAAAATTAAGTAATTGAAGCAAGTGGTTATGAAGAATCCACTTAACTCATGGAGCTGTTCTATTTCTGTACTAAAGGCTACGGAATCGACTAGATGATACCAGGTTGCCAATAATTTTAGAAAATCTGTTGCGTAAACAGTCACAAAATGAAACACACTCTATGATACTACTTCTATGAAATACCTAGCAATAAGCAAGTACAGAGACACCTAAACTCTGTATTAGTGGTTACCAAAAATATCCAGAAGAAAGGGAAAAGGAAGATTCAATAATCAGGGAACAATTAGCTTCTGCTAAGAATGATGTATTTTGAGAATGGTGTATCACTGAACTGTACATGTAAAGATTTTTTAAATGTTTAACAATGTCCTACTACATATTTACAGTTTATTATTATCTCTGACCACCACAACTAGTCATTTTTTAAACTCATGAATTTTATTATGTATGTGTCAATGCATTATAACTATGTTGTCGTTAAGTGTCGTCAAATCACAGGCGACTCATAGCGACCCTATGAAGGAGAGTCATCGACGCTTGGGTGCCTTTCAACCTCTCTCCAGGTTCATAGGGTTTCCGGAAGCAAGCTATTATGGAAGTGGATGCCACTCCTCCTTCATTATAACTATAACCTTTAGTAACGCTCAAATTGTGTCTTTTTAGCCAGCAGAAAAGCTCTTCAAGTGGAATCAGTCTTTTTGAAAGACCCCAATGATCTATGAAGCTCCCTAGTCATCTGGTCTGACATGATGTTTCAAACATATACATTTCCTACCATAGATATGAAATGATTCATTTTCCACGTATTTCTCATTACTTTAGAAAAAAACAGAGTAGACCTCTCAATTTAAATGTACGAATCTCAATCTGAACCCTCTTTAAAAAAAAACCCTACTTAATTGTGAAGTTTTATTAAAATTCCTACTTTGAATTAGGTCTTTTTCAGTGATTTTCCATAAAGGCTTAGAATTCTCTCCTATCAAGTACTGATAAAAAAACCTAGCTTTTAGGTAGTAGTATATTTTGTAGAACATTCAAAAATAGAGTTAACTGAACTTTATGATGTGTACAATGATTCAATCTTGCTCTGTTATGTGCCTTTAAGTCGACTGCAACTCATAGCGATCCTATGTACAACAGTCCTAAAACCTGCTCTGTCCTGTGCCAATCTCACTGTCTCCAACACACTCATCCCGATTATCCCAGTCACGAAACAATCCATCTCACAGAAGGTCTTCACAGAGGGTTCTCCTCTCCTGTGCTGTCCCTCACCAAGGACTGGTCCCTCCTTGCAACATGTCCAAAGTATGTCAGACGAGGCTTCAGAATACTTGCCTCCAAGGAGCAGCCTGGTTTTAACCCTCTCTAGGATAAACCTGTCCATTTTCTTAGCAGTCCAAGGTACATTCAATACTCTTCCCCAACACCACAGCTCAAAGGCATCAATTCTCCTTCTGTCATCCCTAGTCATTGTCCAGCTCTCTGATACATATCAATTGATTGCAAAGACCACAGCCTCTATCAGGCACACAGTCTCCAGAGTGACATCACTGCTCTTCAGTACTCTGGAGAAGAACCTAACAGCAGACTTTCCCATCACAATACATCTTTTTATTTCCTGGCTATGATGATGAAAACCAATAATTTGCAATTAAATGAAAAGTCAATCATTACATAGTAAATTATGAATAATCATTAAAATTCCTATTATCCATGCGTATATAAGTTTGAGTACATATGTAGTCTACCATAAAATCTTTAAAATGGAGGGTTTAGAAGCAATTTCTATGATTCTAGTACACATATAATTACTGCTTTAGACTACATATTACATAAAAGTATGTTGATGGCTAATACTTTAAGTGCTCTATTACCATATCTTATTTGTAAGATCATTGCCATGATGTAGACACTGGTATACATACACGTCTGTCAAAATATATTTATTCTGTTGTTGTTGTTGTTATGTGTCGTCGAGTCATTTCCGACTCATAGCGACCCTATGCACAACAGCCCTAAACCCTGCTCTATCCTGCGCCAACCGCACCGCCTCTGACACACCCATCCCG
>NW_006399895.1:6735388-6759085 GCF_000299155.1 Elephantulus edwardii
GAAAACATGGGCTTGGTGACAGGAATGAGGCTAGAGATATTTATTCTAGTAATGATAAAAATCAGACACATAACAACAACAAACAATGATAAAAGAAAGCGATGAACATATTAACTTGTATTTGTACATGAGCAATGAAGATTTACTATTTTGTGTTCCATCGCTAGTATTTCATCAATACTGCAAACTATTTTTATTTTTTTTAAAATGTGTGAAACAAAATTAAGCCAAGTTTTTTTCTAAAGAGGTTCACAAACTTCTGAAGTTTCAGCATTTCTCTGGCAAATAATTTATAAGTATTTTCCAAACTAAAAATATGAATACACATTTTTATTTTTTAAAATTTTCTTACCAAATTTAAACAATGAAAATATTATTCCCTAAAAAGCATCTTAGAAGCTGATGCATCCTAAAGATTAGCATAGAAAGAGTATAAAACAAGCTGCTAAACAACTCACAGATGGACTGTTGGTTCTGTCTTACCTTTGTAAATTCTGACCAGCCACTTAACCCAGTTGAATTTCATTTTCATTAATCAAATGCTATCTCACTTCTTCAAATTATGATACAAAATTAGCACGTAATGTACACAAAAATACCTGACACTGTATCTCTAAAGAACTTAATACATAATTAGTACTGAATAATCACCATCTATTTTCCTATTTTTAAAACCAAATGTAGTCTCATTAAACTTATTTTCTCTTTTATTTACTCCATGTTGCACATTTTTTCCCTTCCTCTCTTCTTCCCCTCCCTCTGACCTACTCTACAACTTTGTTCTAGACTGTTCTCATACATACATACATACATACATACAATGTATAAATTCCTTTTGGATAGTTTTCCTTCATCTGTTCTAATACAGTGTTCTTTAAATATCCACTCTTTTCCCATTCCCTCCCTAAAACCCCCTGTCTGCCCTATTTTATAACACTGATGCTATCTATCCAGTATTTGTCCTTTTGTGGCTGAAAAATTTGTTAATATAATGTCCTCAAGGCTCCCTCATGTAGTATAATGTTTTATGAGTTCACTGGTTTTCAAAGCTGCTTTGTATTCCATCATTTACTGATGGACACTTGGGTTGCTTCCATCTCTTTGCTACTGTGAATAATGCAGCAATAAGTACATGTGTGCATACATCTGTTTAATTTATGGCTCTGGTTTATTTAGGGTATATTCCCAGTAAAAGGGAATTGCTGGGTGAAATGGTATTTCTATTTCCAACTTTCGGAGAAAGTGCCAGACAGACCACCTTCCACAGTGGTTGTACCATTTTACATTCCCACCAATACTGAGTAAGAGTTTCCAATCTCTCCACAACCTCACCAGCATTTGTTTGCTGCCCTATTTAATTTTGCTATTGTTGCTGGGTAGTCTTTTTTTTAAAAAATTATTTTTATTTTATATTGTATGTATACAAAGTTCCTATCTACTGTGTTTTGTTTATATACAATGTCCTCTATTCATATTGTGTTTCACATGATCATTTCCGTACATTGTGCTTCATAAAATTAATTACCATTGATCCATGTCTACCATTACCCAGCCTTTTCAAGTCCCCTTTGGATCTTTTCTGTTTCTTTACCTTCTCCTTCTGCATAAAATACCTTACTATTTTTATCTTATTTAATAACCTTTTTATATTGACAATTTCTGACATGTATGCAAGTATAAAGAATTCTCATAAACTCTTCACTCAGATTTCACATATGCTAACATTTGACAACTAGTTAATCTTTTCCTTAAAATACACATACAACCTTCAAGACATTATGCTGAAAGAAATATTTCAGTCACAAAAGGACAAAAACTGAATAACACCACCATTATAAAAGAGGACTGATATGAGAGGTTGAGAGTAGAACAGGAAAAGAGTGGATACATAATGAACACTTCAATGGACCAGAAGAGAGGAAGAACTGCCTGAAAGGAATATATGATTAGGCATTATTTATATGTCAACAACCTGGAACAAGAAGTGCATTGCTATGTGGACTGAGGGAGTGAGAAGGAGGAAAATGTGCAACAATGAATGAATGAAAACCCAACCCTTCTGTAAACTTTTGTTAAAAAATCACAATTAAAAAATATATATAATTTTAAAATACATATATATATATTCTTTTTCTCTATGTGGATATTCATATGCTTTTTAAACAAAAATTTCAGACATCAGACACATTACCCTAAATACTTCAATATGCTGTTTAAAAATAAGTACATCCTCTTAAAATCATCAAAATTAGGAAATTATCACTGACACAAATACTATTATCTACTATACAGATCAACAGATTTCTCTAATTGCTCAAATATTGTAAGCTAAAATCCCAGATCACCACTGCATTTGTAACTTCTTTTTTTTTCCTGCATTTGTTACATAAGTGAGCTAACTAGTTAAAAATCTTGAGTCTTGAAGATACTAAAATATTTTAAGAATATTGGTCAGTTATTCTAAAGACTAACTGCAGAATCTCTTCAAGTGAATTTCTGATATTTAGTTTGAGGTTATACAGTTTTGCAGAATTAACCACAAAAGTGATGGGTGTTCTCAGGGCATCATATCAGGAGGTACATGATGTAAATTTGTCCTTATAATAAGGACTGATTTTAATGACATGATTATAGTGGTGTAACAACAAATTGTATATGTCAACTTGGTTTCATAAATAGTGAAATGACCTTTTAAAATTAAATTATGACACAATCCAAGTGACAATGCCTTACAGAGTTTGGGTAATAGTCTTCAGGGAGCTATACAAGCTTTAACTTAGCATCTAATACATATTTCTATTTCTCCTATCATAAAGATTCAAGGGGTGAAAAAGATCCCTAGAGATCCACTTGAAAGCTTTTGTTTTTTCAGAATTTTAAATTCTTATAAAATCTAGGCTTTCTAGGGCCAGTGAGGCTGAAAGAGTCCTTGAAACTTACTATCTTGAAAAAATAGTTAAACCTTCACCACAAATATCTTTTGAAGTCTTTAAATCAAATACTTCCCCCTACTGTCAAGCCAATTCCAATTCATGTTAGCCCTCAATCAGGTTTCCAAGGCTGTCAATCTTTTAAGGAGGGGACTGCCCATCTTTCTCCTGAGGAGCAGCTGGTAGAGTCAAAATGCCCTGTGGTTAGGAGCTCAGCATGTAAGGCACTAAACCACTAGAACTCTTTAAACCAAACAATAGTTTAATTACTAATTTCCTTCTGGAACACTGTGCTACTTGATTGGAATCAAACTGACAAAAACACAAAAGTGTAGGCAAGATTTTTAGTGAGAGAGCACAATTTAGAAAAGGAGGGTGAGAACTTGAATGTAATCAATATCCCTGAATGATACAGAAGTTCTTGAATTGGCATTACAATGCATTCTTCCGACAACAATAACATTTTAATAAATAAAATTTTTTAATTTGTGATTTTAACAAAAGCTTACAGAAAAGTTAGAGTTTCATTTATTCATTGTTGCACATTTTTGACCCTTCTCTTTCCCTTCCCCTAACTCATTTTTTTGTTTAAATATTTATTCACTATTGTACAATCTTGGCACCAACAGCCAGGAAATTAAAAGGTGCATTGCCATGGGAAAGTCTGCTGTTAGGGACCTCTCCAAAGTACTGAAGAGCAATGGGGTCTCTCTGGAGACTAAGGTGCGCCTGATACAGGCCATGGTCTTCGCAATCACTTGTTATGCATCAGAGAGTTGGACAATGACCAAGGAGGATAGAAAGAGAATTGATGCCTTTGAGCTGTGGTGCTGGAGAAGAGTATTGAGAATACCATGGACTGCTAGGAAAACAAACAGATTTGTCCTGGAAAGGGTTAAACCGGGTGGCTCCTTTGAGGCAAGGATTCTGAGGCTCCATCTAACATACTTTGGACATGTTGTGAGGAAAGACCGGTCCTTGGAGAAGGTCATCATGCTTGGGAGGGTGGAGGGACAGCGCAGGAGGGGAAGGCCCTCTATGAGGTGGACTGATTCAGTGACTGGGATAATTGGGATGGGAGTGTCAGAGACAGTGCTATTGGCACAGGACAGAGCAGAGTTTAGGGCTGTTGTACATAGGGTCACTATGAGTCGCAAACGACTCGACGGCACATAACAACAACAACAACATTGTACAATCACCCCCCTCCCCTCATCCTCCCCCCCGAGTCTCCTTTGTAATGTACCTCATTCTGGACTGATGTCTTACATATAATGCTTAACAGTATATTCCTTTTAAACAGTTCTTTCCTTTATCTCTTCCAGTGAAATGTGCATTATCTCTCTACTCTTGTCTTATTCTCCCCCGAGACCCTCATGTCAGACCTGCTTTGTTACAGTAGTGCTATTCATTTATTTGTCCTTTTTTAACTGAGATATTTCACTCAGAAGAACATCCTGCAGGGTCACCCATGTTGTGTACTGTTTTATGAGTTCATTTTTTCAGTGCTGAATAGTATTCCATTATATGAATATACTACAGTTTTTTCTATCCATTCATTTATTGCTGGGCACTTGGGTTGTTTCCATCTCTTTGCTGCTGTAAATAAGGCAGCAATAAACATGGGTGTGCATATAGCTGTTTGGATAGTGATTCTGGTTTCTTTAGGGTGTATTCCCAGGAGCAACACTGCTAGGTGAAATGGTATTTCTATTTCCAACTTTTGGAGAAAGTGCCAAACTGCCTTCCAGAGTGGTTGCACCATTTTACCCTCCCAGCAGCAGTGAATCAGGGTTCCAATCTCTCCAACAACCTTGCCAACATTTGTTGTTTGCTGCTCTGTTAACTTTGCTATTGTTGCTGGGGTAAGAAACTATCTCATAATTGTTATTTGCATTTCTCTTAGAGCTAGAGATTTTGAACATATCTTCATGTGGTTGTTTGCCATCTGAATGTCTTCTTTGGTGAAGGGTCTATTCATATTCTGTGCCCATTTTGTGATTGGGTTGTTTATCTTTTTCTTACTGAGATGCTGGAGTAGTCTATAAATTTTAGATATGAATCCCTTATCAGATATGTCATTACCAAATATTTTTTCCCAGTCTGTGCTTTCATTTTTACCCTGTTGGAGAAGTTTTTTGATGTGGGATTTGATTCTTAAAAGGTCTTCTTGTAGTCAACAACAATAAACATTTTTTTTAAAAAATACATTTTTTGTTTGTTTTCTGTCCCCTACAACCCTATGCTCTGCTGGACTAGACGTCTTAGTTTTTTATAGATTCCACAGATTAAAGGTCACCTTTCCTTTAAAAGTGACTGAAAATATACATGCATATAAAACTCACAGCTTATGTAAACCAGAGTTAAAGCAAGACAACTATTTTTTAAATTACTGCAATATTTTTGTAGTACATTTGACCTTTGTCCTAATGACTTAATGAATTAAGCTGTCTAAAAAGAGACCAAGATTTTGCTACCAAAAGAATCAGTAAGACTGAGCTAGTTACATTTCATACCATCAAAAACAAGTTCTACATTGTAATCAGGCTACCATTTTTAAAATAATTTTTAAATTATTTGTGAAATTATTGTTTATATTACTTCTGTTTTCTTAAGCATCTCAAAACCCATGCTTTGTAGATAAATCATAAGCATTTTAAGTAAGGTAAGTTCACAAAGGAAAAGGAAGAGAGGAATGCTCCTTTTTTTCTGGACTCAGATTTATGCAAAGAAGAGAGGAAGGATACAAGTAGTCAGATTCGTGTACAGTAAGTAGTGAGATGTGTGTCCAGGCATGCATTACTTAAATCAATGTTTCTCTCCTTCTGCCATCTAGGTCTAGGGAAGAGAGTGCTTCTCAGAAACCCTTTGCTGATCTAGGGTACAAAAAACATCCCAGTTAGGATTATCATCAAAAAAGTGTGAATGTCCTTTCTCTAATGGTTAACAGATGTGCAGTGAAACTTATTTCTAACAATCTAATAAATAAAATATGGCATATTCTAGTATATCTTAATTTGGATTTCTCTTGTTATGAAAGTGAACATCTTTTCAGAGGTTCAGAGTAATTTTTATATTTATTTTTAACTCATCTGTCCATGTCTTTTATCGATTTTCTGATTCAATGCTTTTCTATATGGTGCTTTATACACCCCATCATTTTTAAAGATGTTCATTTGCTTGTCATCTATCTTTTTATTTTGTTAAGTCTGCAGCCATGCAAAAGCTTTTTCCTTTAATTTTTATGCAACTAAATGCTCAGTCTTTCCTTCTGTTACATAATCAATTTTAAGTCACAAAGATCTTCCTTATAACCAAGTTCTAAAAGACAGAATTTCTTAATTTCCCCCTAATATTTGTACAGTTTCTCTTTATCCCGGATTTTCCTCTGGTATCTCTGTAATTTACTCGTAGGTATAAAGTGAAGCATGAATTTAATGCTAAATTTCTAAATGGTTAATAATTTACTAAAACGTCCACCTAATTACTCCAGTAATTGAGATGCCTAGTTTTATCAGATAATAAACTAAGTTTTGGAGTACATATCTAGATTTTTCTATTCTATTCTATTCTATTCCACTAGTCTGTCGATGTCATCAAGACAAAACAAATCAAAAAACCTAATAATTTAGAAGTAGTTTTAGATCATCTAACTCTTCAGAAACTTAAGTGATATCTGTAAGCAGCCATATAGAGATTTAAAGACTATCTGAAAACAACCCAAATGCCAAAAAACAAATGGTTAGAGAAACTGTGGTCTATTCACAAGTAGAATACTATGCAGCACTAAAAAACAATAAAGTAGTTATAAAATACAACATAACATGGGACAGTCTAGAGAGCACTACTTCTAATGAAATAATTCAATCACAAAAAGACAAATACTCTGGAAGATCACTATAGTGAAAACAAGAGGATAATTGAGGGGTACTGGGTGGTGCATAACACAAACAGAATATGTACACAAAGAATATTATAAGGACCGGAACAAGGGAAGATTAAACTGGGGGAAATCTAAGTAAGAACAATACAGCTATTGTAATTAGCAAAGAGGAACAGGATATACATATAACTTCTCAAAAGGGGAAGGGGAGGTGTGACATAGGTAAGGTGCACTGGGGAATAAAAATCACAAATAGTAATTACATAAAACACAATGTATCTATAAAACAAAACGGACACAATAAAACAATGTATGAGTGATTATGTAAAGTAAATGCATAAAACACAATGTAAATGAAACTATTTTTTCCAGTCTATTATTTATTTGTATCTCACAGAAAATGAGCTTTTATTAAATATTTGTTATATTTTCAGTACTGAATCAGAGACTTTATATTCTTTCTATGTTTATTTTTACTACTAATTACTATGATTTGTGTGGAAGTTTACAAAGCATATTGGTATTTAATACAATCCTATACACACATTGTATTTTATAAGATTTATACTACTTACCATATCTGACCGTCTATCTGTTTTATGTTGCCTTTCCTTTCAAATGTCTGTTAACTATTTCTTTTTATTCCTTTCTCCCTTTCCCATCTTTGTAACCATATAAGAATGATGCTGTGAAACATAATTTTTAAAAAAGATATTAAGAGATTATGTTAAAATTAATTATCTAACCAAACATGTTATATATTGTAGTTGATAAAGATAGACCTGGATTTGCTAAATTAGAAACATAGAAGCCTGTCTTATTCTGCATCATCATCTTTGACATGCGTAAGCCCACTGCTCAATGTGTCAATCCATCCATTTGATGGTCTTCCTCACTTTTATTGAATTTCTTCCTTTCCTAGGATGATGTTCCTTTCCAAATATTCTCTTCCTTCAAAACGCCCAAAGTACATCCTTGCCTGTAACAAGCCTTCTTGCTGCATATAATCTTTTGGCAGTCCACAGGATATTCAGTACACTTCTCCAACACAACTTAAAGGCATTGATTATTTCTTATGTCAGTTTTATTCATTTGCCCCACTTTCAGATGGACAGCAAGTGATAGAAACCCCATGATCTAGATGAGGCATATACCGTAAGTCTTCAAAGTTATAGCATTTATAGCTACTCAGTATGGTGAAGCAGTCATGTCACTAACAGCAATAAAATAGTTCCATTTTCCAATGAAACAGGTCTTTTGACTTTTTGACTGGGTGCCAAGGGTGCTGATTATAAGCCCAAGTAAGATTAAGTCACTGACAGCATCAATCTCTTCTCCACCTATCATGATGGTGCCTTTTGGTTCTAAAGGTAAAATATTTATTCTTCTTGATGTTGAGATGTAATCCATAGTGAAGGCTATAGTCTTTGATCTTCAGCAGCAAGCATTTCAAATCCTCACTTTTAGCAAGCAAGGCTATGTCACCTGCATAATGCAAACTGCTGATAATTCTTCCCATCATGATGCCACATTTTTCTTCAGAGTCCAAGTTTCTTGAATGATTTGCTCTGTATACAGATTGAATAGGTATGGAGAAAGAATACAACCTTGATGCAAAACTTTCTTGATTTCAGACCATGTATTGTTCATTTACTTTATTTAGATACCAGGTTCTTGGTATAGGTCTAGCAAGCTATTCTTAATCTTGTCCTGTCCCCATCACCATACATTTATGCCTCTTTTACATCTTTATTATCAACTAAAGCAAAATCTTGGAGAAAGTACCTATATTTACTGTTTTAAATTTCTTCCGTTCCACTGTCTCCAACTTCTTACCATTAAGTTTTTGTTCCCTTCACTCTACCACAATTATTCCACTCATCAAAACAAACTCACATGCACTGCCTTCTGGTAGAAACCAACTCACAGCTGACCCTCAACTGGGTTTTCAAAGGCTGTAAATCACCTTTCTCTCTTGGAGCAGCTGGTGGATTCAAACTGCCCATCTTAGGGTTAATAGTACACAGGACAACTACCAACTAGGGCAGCAGAGCTCCCTGTTCCTGTCATCATCATCAAAAAAACCCTCCATATGATTAAAATCTAGTGGTCAATCCTTAGCCCTCATCTTAATAGATATAATCATTCTTCCTTTCTTCATTTGTTTTCCATAACTACATTTCCCTGGTTCTTCTATATTCTGTACATGAATACTAACTAGGTCTCTTTTTTGCTGATCATTCCAACCTCTAAAGATTGAAAAGTAAATATAGTCTTTTGAGCTCTTCTCCAGCTACACTTAATTCAATCTCACAGCTTAAATATCTTGTTTATGTAGATGATAACCAATTGATATCTCCAGCTCAGAGTTGTGCCCAAAGCCTCAAGCCAGATGGATATCTAATAGATATTTAACATGTCTAAAATTTCAGTTTTCCACTTTCTCAATAGTAACTATACTCTTTATATTGTAGTTGTTAGGTGCTGTCAAGTCAATCACGAACCACAGTGACCCTAAGAACAACAGATCCTGAACCCTATCCTATCCTTTGTCATCATCTCTGACATACCTGAGTCCACTGCTGCAGTCACTCTATCAATATATCTTGTTGGGAATCTTCCTCTCTTTCGCTGACCTTTTCACTTTTCTAACCATAATGTCCCTTTCCAAAGATTAGCCTAATCTAGCTACATGCTCAAAGTATGTGATAGAACTCTTCACTATCCTTGCCTCCACATTCTAGCTATACTTTCTGCAAGACAAATCTGTTTGTTATTCTGCCAGTCCATAGGATAGTCAATACTTTTCTCCAACACCACAACTCAAAGGCATCAATTCTTAAAAAGAAAATTGGTTTGCATATAATAATGTGTATGCATAGCATTTCATTCTTAAAATCTTTCATTTACATTGTGTTGTGTACAATCTTTCATTCACATTGTGTCTTATACAACCATAACCATATACACTATACTCTGTAGAATTAATTAATACTTCGGGAATGTCGCAAGGAGAGACTGGTCCTTGGAGAAGGACATCATGTTTGGGAGAGTGGAGGGATGGTACAGGAGAGGAAGACCCTCGATGAGATGGATCGATTCTGTGACTGGGGTGGTGGGAGTGAGTGTGTCAGAGAGTGTGTTGGCACAGGATAGAGCAGGGTTTAGGGCTCTTGTACATAGGGTCACTATGAGTCACAAGTGACTCAACAGCATATAACAACAACACAAGCCTATTATTTCCCCATCTTATCCAGTCCCCACTGAATCTTTCCTATTCCTTCACCTACCCATCCCATGCTCATTAAACTCTGCTATCCTGGTGATGTCCACCTTACCCCTTTTTCCATCCCTTTTCCAACCCTTTTGGACATTTATACACATCTTACTAACTAGCCTTCTATTTTTACTATAATAGTCTTATGCAGACTCTGTCCTTATGAGATTGAGTTTACTCATCAATGCTTTCTAAACTTTCCCATTATAATAGTTTACAAAACTGTTATTCCTTAGTGCTGCATACATAGTATTCTATTATGAGAATGTATCATAATTTCTCAAACTATTCCTTCATTAATGGACATTTGAGCTGTTTCCATTTTCTTGCTATTATGAATAATGCTGCTATGAACGTAGATTCATGTATCTCCTTTCATGTCTCAGTTCTAAATTTCTTTAGATGTATTCCTAGAAGTGGAATAGTTGGGTCACATGGGATTTCTAATTCTGTTTTTGAGAAAATGTCAAACTGCTTTCCAGAGTTGTACCATTTTATAATCTCACCAGTGCTGTGTGACAGTTCCACTCTCTTCCTATCTTCTCCAACAATTATTGCCTGTTGTCCTCTTAAATGTTACTATTGCTACTGGTGTCAGATGGTGTCTCACTGATGTTTTGATTTGCATCTCTCTGATTGCCGGGGATTCTGAGCATTTGTTCATCTGTCTGTTGGACATCTGGATGTCTTTCTTTGTGAAGTCTTTCTGCGTCTTTTGTCCATTTTGTTATTTATCAGTCCTTTTCTTGTGGAGGTTGCATGGTAGTCTGCACACGTTTGTTATGAGGACCCTGGCCCCCATCTGAGACAGAATTGCCAAATATTTCCCCAGTCTGTAGGTTTACTTTTCACCCTATTTGAAAAGGTTTTCAACGCACACAGGGATTTAATTTTTAGAAGGCCTCATTCGTATATTTTATCCTCTCCTAGTTGTCTATCATTAATTCTTTTCTATTTTGTCCAGCTCTCAGATGTGCACATAACAAGTGATTCAAAAGACCACAGCCTCAATCAGGCACACTTTAGTCTTCATAATGAATCACTGCTCTTCAGTATTTTAGAGAGGTTGATTCCTGATAGCAGATTTTGCCAATCTAATAAACCTCTTGATCTCTTGACTGCTGGTACCAACGATGTTGATTGTGAATCCAAGATCAAGTCTCTGACAATTTCAATCTTTTCTCCATCTATCACGATGTTGCTTACTGGTCCGGTGGTAATAATTTTTGTTTTCTTGCCTGAGATGTCATCTATATCAAAAGCTGTAGTCTTTGATCTTCAACAACAAACATTTCAAGTCCTCCTCACTGTTAGCAAGCAAAGTTGTATCATATGCATAATACAGGTTGCTGATGAGTCTTCCTCAGATCCTGGTATTATATTCTTCTTCAAGGAGTCTAACTTCAAAAATTACTTGCTCCACATAAAAACAAACCATCCATTCTACTTGCAATATACACTAAAAATTTGAAATATTCTGTAGCCTCATAATAGTGTCTTTTTTCCAATATATTTTCTACACGGAAGTCAAAATGATCCTGTTAAAGTGACATTTCTCTAATGAAAATTCTCCAATGGGCTTGGACAACACTCAGAGTAAAAGCCATTTTGTTGCAGTTCTAGATAACGACTATTTGTATTAAATTGACAGAGAAGAAATTCTGATTCCTCTTAATTAAGGATCTAAAAGTAATAGCATGAATGGGCCCAAAGGCAAAAAAATGGGAGCTGACTTTTTCAACTATTTCTAATTACATTCAAGTCCAAGAAATAGGCATCAAAATTACATTTCCATAGAAGTTAAAATTATACTTCTTTATCTAGCTCAACAGAGAATTTCTTCCTCTGAACTAGCATAATATAACAAGAATTACATTTTTGTTTCAATTTTACTATAGTCACTATGATCAAGTTTCCTAAGATAAGAAAAGCCCCAGTGGATACAATGAATGTCTGCCCTGATACATGATCTTCATTCTCTACCCTAGTAAGCTGGGCTGAACAACCCAGGGCAATAACCCTCCATCTCAGCCCCAGAAATGAACATTATCTCTTTTTCTTGAAGCCAAAACCATAATCACCTGGTTCCTCAATTCCTCTGCTCAGGGCGAGACCCCATTCTTTATCAGTAAAAGTCACAAAAATATCAAATGTGCCAGGTAAGGAAATAGAGGGACACAGTTCTAACTGTCCTCCTCACTCAATGAACTAGATAGATTTACAGAGAAATGAGAAGGACAGAGTTAGAGAAAGGTAAAATAGCCAAAAGTTCTAAATGCAGAGAATTCATTAAGTTATATGATGGCCCATCAATGAAAAATATTTCTCTGAACTATTAAACAATTTAAAAATTTAACTATTTCTAATCTCTACTCTCCATAACCAAAAGGGATGAATTAAAGTCCCTTTATAACTTTCATATTTTCAGAAAGGCAGTATTCACAGACATATTCATTATCAAGGACTACTCACTGCCAACAACTGTGTGAAGTTTCCCAAGGACTACTTGGTGAATGCAAACCACTGTCTTTTCACTTAATAGCGCAACATGCAATATAGTACCTCCAGGGCTTCTAAAGTCTATAAAATACTTTTAAAATAAAAAAAAATACTTTTAAAATAATCTCCTTCTGGAGCAAACGGGGGGGGCGGAGAGAAGGGTGCAACAATGAATGAATGGAATTCCAAAATCTCTGTAGATGTTCACTGAAATGAAAAAGAAATTTTTAAAAAAATAATTTAAAAAAAATTTTTAAAAAATTATCTTCTCTCAATGCTGTTAAGTTGAAACTGATTCATAACTGATCCTCTTCAGCAGGTTTCCAAGGCTGTAAATCGCATGAGGGGACATTGTCCATCTCTAACCCACAGAGCAACAGGTGGATTCGAACCACCAAAGAGGCACAATCTTTGCATTAGCAGCATTGTTTGTTGGTTTTTTGGGCTTTTTAAAATAAATTTTATTAAACTGATTTGGCTTTACCATTGTTACTACATTCTCTGATAAATCAGCTCTGGTGGTATAATGGTGATGTATCAAGCATACCAAAATACTGGCAGTTCAAATTCACCCAGTAGCTCTGCAGGGAAAGATGGGCAATCTCTTCCTATAAAGATTTCTAGTCTGTGAAACCCAATAAAAGGTAACTAATAGCTGTAAAAACTAAACAGTAGTGGGGTTTTTTATATACCTTTAATTCATAATTTGCATTGAAGTCCACATTCAAAGATATTTAACATATACATAAATTCTTTTCTATTTTTCACAGAAATTTTTCAACTACATGAGAAAGAAATATTAACAAATATTTTTAATATCAAAGTTATATGAATGAGAGCATCCTGCAAATCTGATAGTTAAGCATCAAGTGACTGCACTCAATTATACTTAGAGATAAACACACATAAATAATCTTGAAAAATAACCTGAACAAAGCATATGGACTCTTCTAGACAAGAGAAGTGAAAACCACGCCTAAGCTTATTTGCATACATCAGTACAGTTTCTGATTTTAACAAAGCTTAACTATCTAAATAACCCTAAGTGGTCATGGAGATGATACAGCAAAAAAAAGTCTAAAATTTGTCAGTTGTGCTAAAGCTGACATATGAAGAAAAACTGGTAACAAGGAAAAAAACAATAAAAGCACCACTTACATAAGCACACAATAATCTGGGAGAGACTGACAGAGCAAACAAGCCTATCAACCTTCATCATAGCAAAAGTGCTGTATTAGAGCAAAGTACAACAAATATAGATGATTGTGACCCTGATGAAGTTAGATATTTAGCAAATTTTAAGAAACAGTAATATCTATATTATATAAAGACTTCAATCAATAAACTTAAAAAGTGCTATTTCTTCAAGAAAATGTATCTACACATAACATACACTTTCAGAAACAGTAAGTAAAGGTAAATCATTAACCAGCAAGCCATTTCCCTTGATAAATAATTGCAAGACCTTTTTTTATGCCACTAGCATTAAAGGGAATAATAACTATCCTGTGAATGGGGAATATGTCCAAGGTTTTGACAGACCCAAGGGCCCTAGCACTCCCCGAGGCCCTAGGCATTTTCCCTAGATCTCAGTAAACAAAAGCAAAAAGCTCAATTTTCATTTCGAACTTATGTATTGTTTATCTTTTTTAGTGGTTATTACTTTTTTACATTTAGCATTAATTTTAACTATTATAGCTAGAAAACACACACAAATGATTCATATTTTTTCAGACAAGTAATGAAAGAATTTTACTTTTCAAAAAGAAGAACTGGAGGGGAGGGGTGGGTAGGGAGAAAAGTTCAACAATGAATGAGTGGAAATCCAAAATCTGTGTAAATTTTCATTAAAATAAATAATAATAATTCCTTAAAAAAGAAAAAATACATTAACAAAACATTTGACCTCCCCCCCAGAAAAATTTAACAGCTTATTCTTCATTTTCAGAATGGAGAAAGAAAAATCTTTTAAAGTTTCCTAATAACAAAGGTTTCCCAATTTCATGATGAACTGGAGTAAAAGGAGTACCATACATATTCAGGTTACTGCTGTTGCTGTTAGGTGCCATCAAGTCGTGTATGTAACCCTATGAACCACAGACTTGAATCTCGTCTTATCCTGTACCCTCCTCAGCACCTCTGATACACTTGAGACCGTTACTGCAGTCACCATGTCAATCAGTATCACTGGAGGTCTTCCTGAACTGTGCTAACCCCTTCACCTTTCCAAGCAAGATCCTCTCCTAGCAATATGTCCAAAGTATGAGAGAGAGGCAAAGTTTCACCATCCGTGCTGAGGGCACACTTCTCAGAAGTATCTGTTCATATTTATAGTAGTCCATGGGCTATTCAGTTCTCTTGAAGTCAGGAAAAGGCTTAATAAAGGTGAAACGTGTTAATAAAGGTGAAACATGAGAAGGCAACTGAGAGACAGGTAGAGGCAGAAAGAGGAGGAGGAATGCTGAGCAGTAGGTACACCCGAATTAAGACCCAAAAGCTGGCATGAATGAATGTTGAAATCCCAAGTACAGAATTGAGAAAAACAGCAGGTAAGAAAAGTATCTTTTTTTTTTTTAATTCACTGTCTTTTATTAACTCATAATTATTTGGCCTCTGGTTTGTTGAAGCAGTAAGTCAGACAGCACTTGCCACAGTAGTGTCTGACAAAGTGGGTGGCCATGAAGACTCCAGCACCGCATTCATCTAAAGGACACTCCCGACAAAGGCGACTAATTCTGCCATTCTCATCCACCTTGTAGTATTTCAGAACAGCCAGCTTAACCTTCTTTCTCTTATGCTTATTCTTCTTGGGAGTGGTGTAAGACTTCTTCTTCCTTTTCTTAGCACCACCACGAAGTCTCAATACAAGGTGAAGAGTGGACTCCTTGTGGATGTTGTAGTCAGACAGGGTCCGCCCATCTTCCAGCTGTTTTCCAGCAAAGATGAGTCTCTGCTGATCAGGAGGAATTCCTTCCTTGTCCTGGATCTTGGCCTTGACATTCTCAATTGTGTCCGAGGGTTCAACCTCGAGCATGATGGTCTTCCCCGTGAGGGTTTTTACAAAAATCTGCATCTTGCCAGTGGACCCACTGCGGATAGCTGATCGGGAAGCATAAGAGAAGTATCTTGAAAACACTATGCAGCCCATGGAGTCTGGTGATTTACTATTTTAAACAATACTAAATTCTCAACTAATATGTAATGATTTTTCACTACTCTGCTGTTAACATCAGAACGCACTGTCATTGTTACTGATTACCTTCAAGTTGAGCAAATTCATAGGGACCCTGTGAACAAAAGGCCTGAAGCTCCTCTACAACTATCAACATTTATCAAAGTTCATAGTGTATCCAGAGGTATGTTGTTTAGGAAGTGGATGACACTCCTGCTTCCTCGTAACAGAATGTATCTTATTCGTATGATTTTTATAAAAAATTTAGGCAACTTCCGGCTAGCCAGACATTACACAGCACATGCTTGGAAAGCTATGTTCTTTAAATAATAATGTATATGTGAAGAGAAAACTTCTTGTAAATAATTTGTTTTGAAGGAAGATTAACATGAGAAGAGAGATAGAAGATTAAAAATGTATTTGCCCTCAAATTAAAGCTATGTATCTTACTAGAAGTTAAAAACTAAATGCTTGTTTTCCTTGACTGCTGGCCTATACAGTTGTGTGCTTATGCTGACTAGATCCTTTCCTATCAACACACCCCGCACTTCAAAAGACCCAACCACTCTGCCAAGATGTTTGCCTTCAAAGAGCCTGTGTTGCCATGGCAATCTCATGTTTCCTGGGAACCAAGTTAGTGGCACTAAATGATACATACATGAATGATGTCCCAACTCTGCCAGATTCCTCCCTGAGCCACAAGGCATATCCTGTCACAATCCTACCAATTTTAACTTGCCATGACGTAAGGTATCAAATAGTATTTAACAATTCATTGAGAATCATGATTGGTTAAAAATAAACAGATGTGTTCAACAAGAGGGAGGGAGAGTTGTGGGTGGGAAGCCCCTTTCATATTAAAAAGCAGATGTTCTGAAATATGAAGGCCAATGAAATAAAGCACTTATTTAAATTCTAAAGCTCAATGTGATGAAGAATATTCTCTCTAACAAATATTTTAAAGAGTTTTCTAAAAAACAAAGACAAGACACAACACAGGCCTGACACTTTAGTTAATATCCCCAGCCTTTCATTTTTACTAGAATATAAAGATTTAACACTTTATCAAAATCAACAAAGCTAAGTGCTGCCTAGAATTAAAGCTTTCTGTAGAAACAAAGTGCAGGGGTTCTGAAGCCATTCCTGTAATATACTCTGTCAAATCATAAAGAATACATCTGCTAATAGACAGCACATGTGGAAAAACCACAGATAGGCTTCAAGAGTATGTTGCCAGATACAAAATACTTCTTAGCAAAAGAAATCTTTTCTTCTATAATCAATTTACAGTACCCCACATTTCTAAACTAAGTAAGCTGCTTTTTTTCTGCATGTTCAAGTAGTTAATAAATACCATAACAATAAAAATCAAGTGCTTTTTAAGAATAAAGGCAACGAATTGTTAAGATTCTAAAAATGACCTCAATTTAAGAACTATGTGTGTTCCTCAAAAAGAAAAGTTAGACTGAAGAGTATTTAAATGTGAAATTATTTTTGCAGATAATTTTCCATTATCATTTCAAATAATGATGCGACAAGGGGTGAAAAAAAGCTAGCTTTGACACATACAAATTAAAATCTTTCTAAGAAAGATTCATTTCAAGTAAAGCCTAAGGTTTTTTCTTCCTCAACATGCAAGTTATAAACATTTAATCTTCCTATATAATCTGTCATATAAACAATGCAAACAGAATCTTACAGTCATTTACATGTACATGTATTCATTTCTAATTATTACCTCTCATGGATCTAAATTGCTGAAAAGCCAGCTATGCATACTAGTACTCTAAATATTTGGTTAAACTCCACAGCTGAGAGAGAAGCAAAAATATTTCAATAATCCTGCATCTGTATCAGAATTTTAGATGAGAAAATGACCTAAGATACCAAGCAGCAATCTCCTCTTTTTGAAAGAGAAAACTGCGACCCAGGTAGCCAGCCCCATTATTGTTACCTGAAAGAATATGCTTCTGTTAGAAGTGTGATTTTCTTTTTACATAATTACATTCTATATGCTCACCATGTTCATAGGATTTTTTCCTTAATGTAGACAGAAGTATCAACTGCTTGCACTTGGACACAAGGAAACTGTTTTGTAGTTGTGGTGTGTGTGTTTTTTTTAAGGAGGCTATCCAACATAAATTAAAGGTTAGGGATCCTAAGAGTAATGACTACTAAGAACAAAAAAGGTAACAGGCATTATCTAACATGGAGAAATCTGGAGTGCTGTTTAAACCAGCAGTGTCTAGCACTTTGCAAAGCAGCATTAACAACCAAACCCATCACATGTCACATATGCAAATTCAATCAGTTTCACACCTTACAAAATAGTAAAGAGAAACTGGCACTTTAAAAGCAGCTAAAAGTAACTACTAAAGCTGTGGCTTTCAACGTTTTTTGACCACAATCCACGGTTAAAAACATTTTCTATCACCACCTAGTATATGCAAATATATATTTATATGGCAAACTAAAATTTACAAAAGCAATTCACTAAGTATGATGTATTCTCATATCCTTTTCTACTTCTTTTTTCCATGCTGTGTAAGAACCATCAAAGTGTTTTCTCTGACAATTATGGGGAGGGCCTACAGTTTGAAAAACAATGCTGCTGTTGTTAGGTGCCATCAAGTCAACTCCCATTCACAGTGAGCCTGTAAACAACATCTCTGAACTTTGCCCTATCCTTTGCCATTCTCATGATCCCTGCCATGCTCAAGTCCACTGTGTGTCAGTCATAGTGGATTTTAACTGACAACAGTTAAAAATCCTAGAAAGTATAAATTAGTTTTTATAAATATTACTGGTATTATGTCAAGATGAACCATTTTATAAGCATTCATTTCCCTAAACGTGATCCAGGAAACATTAAAAGAAGATGGGAGTATACAGAGTCACTGTTCGCTGACACGGAAAAATTTCAGAAAAATGACCAAGATACTGTGGTGATGAAGGAGAAAGCTGCGCTGAAGGAATTGGGGGGGAACAAGTCCCCAGGAACTGACAGCATACTAACTGACATATTTCAACAAACAGATGCTGCCTTGGATGTGCTCACCAAGTTGTGCCAAGAAATCTAGAGGACAAACACCTGGCCAACTGACTGAAAGATATTCATATTTGTTCCCATTCAAAAAAGGTGACTTGATAGAATACATAAATTATCAAACAATATCATTAATATCATATGCAAGCAAGATCCTGCTGAAAATTATTTTAAAAAATGACTGGAACATCAACAGAGAACTGCCAGATAGTTAGGCTGGGTTTAGAAGAGGCCGTGGCAGTAGGGACCTTCCAGCCAATGTTAGATGGCTCTTGGCTAAAAGCAGAGTACCAGAGGCACCTATCTGTGTTTTCATTGACTATGCAAATGCATTTAACTGTGTGGATCACAAAAAACTGTGGCTACCCAAAACCTATACTTGGACCAGGAGGCAGTCATTAGAACAGAGCAAGGAATAAACACTCCATGGTTCAAAATCAGGAAAGGTGTACACCAGGGATGCATCCCTATCACCATACCTTCTCAATCTATATGCAAAACAGACTGTCTGGGCGGCCAAGCTCTATGAAGAGAAATGTGGCATCAGGATTAGAGGAAGACTCATCAACAACCTGCATTATGCAGATGACACAACATGGTTGCTGAAGCTGAGGAGGACCATAGGCATTTGCTGCAGAAGGTCTTTAAAAATAGGCATTTTTTTTCCCTAAAATGTCTCCAACAATCTAAAAAAGTAAACATTTATATTGGAACTATTAATGCAGTTACACATATTTTCTCTCTTTCTTCAGATGCCTGGGAGATCACATGGACCACATCCACTTCAACTTGACTATCCCCAAATTTGAGCACAATGCTTACTTGTATGCACTGATGCCAACTAATAGTGACCCTACTGGACAAAGTAGAACTGCCTCATAGGGCTTCTAAGGTTATAATCTTTAGAAAAAATAGACTACTTCATCATTCTCCAGTGGATTTACATCATCAACCTTTTAGACTGCAAGACCTATGCTTAAGCCACCAAGTCACTGAATTAACTTTTTAAAGCTAAGAATTCAAATATGGATTTTAAAGAAAAGGCAAAGGGGAAAGGACCAAGGAAAGCTCTCTAAAAGAATTAGACTAAAATACAATATGTAGCTTTCAGTTCACAAAAGTACTTTAAGATTTAATTAAATCAACTATGTAAAATTACAAATCATATCTCTGAAAATCTAATGCTTGCTCTATGTACCAAAATTACTTGAACATTTTATTGCAAATCTGACTCTAATTATAGTATATTCCAAATCCAATATTATTACTAAAAACATTATTTAAAGACTAAATTTGTATTTCTATTTGATAAATTGTAATTTTATTACTGTATGTGTGATAACTTCCAATTCAAATATTTTGGCAATAAGTGAAATACAAATAAGTTACTTATGTGACAAATAAGTTTTCAAATATTACAACTCAAAGATAGTGGTATACTTTATAAAAGGCAAATATGTATCTTTATATATTATTGTTTTACATTATTTATTTTTCTTTTCAGTCTAATTCTGTCAAGTCAAAAAATTAATTTTTTCATAATATAAATCTATTAAAGACAATGTTTAAGAACTTTATCTAATTGATTTTTAAACTAAAGTTTTTAGCCTAAAGTTTCATGATTTAACAAAAAAGAAATAACTACCATTCTAGCAAACTAGGTATTTGAATGTAGAATTTATTTTTAACTAAGGCTGAAACAAGACTCTTAAATATTGATGAAAAGGTCTCAAATTTCTCAACTTATAATTAATTAAGAGTCTCAGTAGAAAAAGATTTCTTATGTGTTAAACACGTCTGTCCTATAAACACTGGGTTCTTCCTTCAATTTTTTTATGCTCACAGGTCATAAACTAACACTTACAGCTTTTAAAGAGAACATATCAAACTTTTACATTCTAACTGTATTTTCTAAATTAGAAAACATTTTCTTCAAAGTGAGGTCTCATCTCACATACTTTGAGCATGTTTATCAAGAGGGAGGGGCCAGTCTCAGCAAAAGATCATCATTGCTTGGAAAAGTAGAGGATCAGTGAAGGAGAGGAAGACCTTCAATGAGATAAATTAATGCCATGACTGTACATACATACAGACGCTATCAGCTGGCATCAACTTGTCAAAAATTAATAAAAGCAGCCTCTCTTTGGATATATCAGATACAGTCTATTAGCCTGGCTGCAAAAATTAGTCTTTTCATCCTTATCTTCTTAAAAAAAAAGTCAGGGTAATAATAAAGTCTCAAATATTTACTGAATTAATAAATATTTGCATATTCTATTATGTGCTAGAAATTGTGTTACATTTGAAAAAAAAATAACTTGAGGAAATAAGACACTATTACTTATGCTACTAGTTAGACATGTGAGGCAGTCATGGTTTCATGAATACAATCCTCATTTGTGCATCCACTGCCTAACAACATCAGGGTTATTAACCCTGCCCACAGATCAGTATAACTATTATCAGGCTCCCACACTTTTTTTTTTTTTTTAAATATGTATTTGTCTTTATTAAAGACAAAAGGGTTGGTTGTGTATTCCTCCTTGCTCTTCCTCACTGGTTTTCTGGACACAGTTCATCTGATCTTAGACAGTATGGTCAGTTTGTTAAGAACTTGATGCTGGCTATCTTGGTTGACTCATGAGGCTCCCACACTCTTAAACTCTGGTAGGTCAATACTGACTGTACATTAGGATCATCTGGAGAACTTTTTGAAATCCCAATGTCCATGGCATTTCAGACCAATTAAATCAGAATTTCTGAAGATAGGAACCAGGTGGTGACAAGGAGTAAGTAGGGTGGCTTCCTACCTATAAAATGGGCTTAAGAACAGGATCACCAACATTTCAGTCTGTTGTACATGGGGTCACTATGATTTGGACCCAACTCAAAGGTACCTTACAATAACATCAATTTTTCTTCATTGACCTTCTTAACAAGAGACAGTTATGACATAGTAACTAGGACTAGATATACTTTCCCACAAAAAAAATTACTGAACTGATAAATACGTGTCAAGTGACAGTTTTCAGACACTGGGAAACAATAAAAGAAAAGAAGAAACAAACTAGGTGAATGCTACGATCTTCCAAGCTTCCTGCCTAGAGGCAATTTACAGACCACTGCACTGGGAACATCTCAAGCAAAGCAGACAGGTTTCACTGAGTGGGGCAGATATCACGAGAAGCTGAGGCAGCTGTAGTCTCTGGAGCAGAGGTCAAGGAAACAGAGCTATACAGAACAAGAATTCCAGAAATCCATGAAATTTCCTTGAGTATGTTAGTAATAACAAATCACACACACACGCACGCATGGAAAGGAAAAATAAGAAAACAAGACTGAATACTTGTAAGCTCAATGAGTCCCAAAGCTCAAAGACTGGGAGATGTTCAAGTTACAAATACCCAGAATAGAACACAAACACTGAAAATACAAGAAATTCAGTAAGAATCTCAGAAAGATTTTATCTGTAAAGAGAGCTAGAATAGTCTTGACATATAGGTCCATCCTTTTGTTATTGTTGATAAATTTCTGTAAAGTTGGTTAAGCTCATCTGTACAGAGTAGAAATGCTTCAATGGGTTTTCAAGGCTGTGATCATCTGGAAGCAGATCATCTGTCTTTCCAAGTATCTCTAAATGGGTCTGAACGTGGTTTGCTCGTAATGGAGTTTTAACCACTGGTGTCATCTAGGGATTCCAATCTTACTCAGTCAAAACCCTAAAAACATGTCTTGAAAAAAAAACAAGCAATTTCAAAGTAAGCAATTTCCTCAAAGAGGAAACCCTTATATTCTTTAAAGGAAAAGAAAATAAAATCCAAATATAAAACAATGTTAAGAGTCATCATGTCCAGTATTCAATGAGAATTTTCCAAATGCATAAGAAATAGAAAAATATATTTACAAATAATGACTGTGAAACAATTGTTTTAAACTATCAGAAACTTAAACAGAACCAAGAATATCATGAGAAGCCAAGATGCGAGGCATAAAAAAATAACCAAGGGATAGGGGGGATGGGGAACGACCAATAGAAGTTCTAGAAATTAAAAAAAGAATCTGAATTGAAAAATGTACTAGATGGGATCAATAACAGATTAGACATTGCAAAGAAAACCAATGACCTTGAAGGCACAGGAATAGAAACTTATCAAACCTGAATTAAAAAGAGAAAGGAAACTGAAAAAAGAAAATCAGAACTTCAGTGAATAATACCAAGCATCCTAAATGGAATCCTCTAAGAAAAACTGAGAAAGTAGGGGGAAAATCTATGCTTAAACTTGCTCATTTTTTTCCTCAAATTTGATTAAACAAACACACCAAAACTCAAATTACCAAAGAGACTAGAGACACCCAGGCTTGTAATAAAAGACATCCAGACTTATGATAAAACAAAGAAAGCCAAAATACAAATTTTTTTAAAAAATTAAAAATCTTTAAAATGCTACCTAAAATCAAGTCAATCTAAATTCTGTACCTGGCCAAAAACTGTGCTTTAAAACGAATGGTAAAACAAAGCAAAACAAAAAAAATCTCATTTCCTAAATAAATAGAAACAGTTCATTGCTCACAGTCCTGCACTTGCAGAAAATGAAAAGTCTTCAAACAGAAGGAATGTGAGGAGAAAGAAACTGGAAAATATACAAAGGAATGAAGAATGTCAGAAATGAAAAAGAGATAAATATATAACCTCTCTAGTCAAGCTGATAAAAAAAAGAGGTGAAAAGCACAATTATCAATGTCAGAAGGAGATTTCACCGACTCCGAGCACATGAGTGAAACACAAGTGAACAATTTTATGTCAATAAACTCAGTAAAAAATGACAATACACTAACTCCTTAGAACAAATTACAAAAAATTAACTCAGGACAAACAAAACCTTTTCTTTT
>NW_006399895.1:6759185-6793550 GCF_000299155.1 Elephantulus edwardii
GGGCCGGTTCACCCCTCCTTAGGCAACCTGGTGGTCCCCCGCTCCCGGGAGGTCACCATATTGATGCCGAACTTAGTGCGGACACCCGATCGGCATAGCGCACTACAGCCCAGAACTCCTGGACTCAAGCGATCCTCCAGCCTCAGCCTCCCGAGTAGCTGGGACTACAGGCGCGCGCCACCACGCCCGGCAGGACAAACAAAACCTGACTAGCTTTTAATTAATGAAAGAAATGAGAGTCACACTTTAATCTAATAGATATCTAAGAGGACAAAGTACTGTTTCTCATTTCTATGTAGGTATTTCCCCAAAATAAAAGAAGTGAACACTTTGCAACTCATTTGGTGGGTCCAGCAAGACTCTGATAATAAAATAATGCCAAAAAAAAAAATTCAAACTTTCACCTGGTTTTGTGAAGAACAAAAGTCCTTGGCAATGTACTTGTAAATCAGAGACAAAATATAAACTATAATATGACCAGTGTTCCATCAGGAACACTAGTTACTAAAAAAAAATCACCATATATCAACAGAACAAAGGCAAAAAATTATCATATTAGATCCATTAAAGGAATTGTACAAAATTTCAACCTATTCACAATTAAAATCTCTGAATAAACTAAAAGAATACCTCTTTAACCTGGTAAGGAACATCTACCAAAAAAAAGGTCCAGAGTATAAATTCGTATAAAACTGAATGCTTCTCCCTCTAAAATTAAGAAAACAAAAATACTCACTTTCACCACTTTTATTATTATATGGCATACATCATAAGCAGTGTCATAAGTCAGTATAAGATATAAAGTTTACAGACTAAGTAGAAATTGTAGATGGCATGATTATAAGAATATCCTAATAAAACTACAGAAAACCTATTAAGTGTAATACAATGATGGCACCAAATACAAAGTTACTATATAAAAAACAATTGCATGTCCATATACATGTAATAAACAAATGACAATTGGGTTGGGTTTGGTTTAGTTTTAATATGTAAGACTTCTATAACAACACTACAAAGCAGTGTTAAGAAACATTTACATAAAATCTAACTAGACTGAAAGATATACCATGTTAACATACTAGAAGATTCAATATTGTAAAAATATCAGTATTGGTTCAACTATGTTGTTGTTCTTGTGTGCCTTTGAGTCAAAACAGACCCATAGCTGAGACTCTAGTGAATTTTCAGAGGCAGTAAATTGCACAGGAGATTATTACCCATCTTCCCCCCAAAGAGCAGCTGGTAGATTTGAACTTTGTACCTTTGAATTGGCAGTACAACCTCCTACTACTAAGACACCACAGTACAAATAAAATCCAAGCAGGGGATTTTCTGATAGACTCTAGTAAGACTATTAAAGTATATATGTAAAGGATCTAGAACACCTAAATACATGCATGCTTACACCATCCAGTAATGAGAACACAACATCTGTTTTCTACTTGACTGTCTTACCTTCTTACTATAAAGTCCATTCACACATCTCCAAGCTCTAATACAAACCTCCCCTTAAACCTTCTCTACAAGCTCTCCCTTAATATAACAAACACAAGAATTTGTCCCTTCCTTAATATTATTTACCACATTTTCTAGATTTTATCATAGTTATCATCTCTCCATCTCCTATATTATTTTATAGCTAATATAGTAAGTCAGTATATGTTTAATATAAGGTAATATACAAACTGCATTGTTTCCTGATACAGACAACATGATAATAGTCTGGACACCAGAAATGAACAATCCCATAAACACTGTCCATCTTTCTGCTCTGGCTTCCAGCCAACTGAATTTTCTAAAGAAGAGAAAGAAGTTTTTCCGTTATTAAGTCCAGGATACCAAAATGGTAGAAAAACATATAAAAAGATCACCAAGTTATTTACTTTTAAATTCATTTGTCTCAGAAACATGGAAATAAAGCCTTAACAATGAAAGTAATTGTAAAGGCATCAAACTCATTCATTATTAAAGGAGATCTGGTGGCTTAGTGGTAAGGAGTGGTGTTGCCCAAAGGCTGTGGTTTTTAATCCATCAGCCACTCCTTGGAAAAAAAGATGGTCAATCCTGTCCCATGCAATTTACAACCACTCAAAAATATGCCAGAGCTATGAGTTAGTTCCAACTAAACAGCAATAAATGTGTGAACCCATGATTATTTCTTTGGATAAATACTATCTTGATCTCAAATGAAAATAAAGACTTCAATCCATTTCTAGAACTTTTTGAGACTCAAAAATTTAATTTTGTTTTCCAATGTATGCATTTTAGAAACACATTTACAAATACTTCCAAGGTACAGACCACTGAAATGATAAGAGAAAGTTTTGAGTTTAATTCACTTTTCAGTATAATCTTAGATTTAACTCATTTTCCTACAGAAAACACATAGAGCACAACATAGTTCTACAAGATGAAAATGTTTTCCATTTTATTTTGAACACATCAATAAATGAAATTAAGGTTTACATTTTTATATATAATAATGATTCATTACTTAGAACTTTATACTTAAGATGTTATAAAAACACACTTAATAGTTCTAAGGGAAGTCAAGAAGGCTAGAATTAACTAAAAGCTTTCTTTAAAAAAATCCGATTTGGAGGAATTTTGGGGCAGCTGGCTTGCTGGCTATCCAATCCTCCCACTCTTTATCTATATTTTTACGTTTCTACAGTATGCCAGAAGAAACTACCTTTTCTAGATTTGGGGGGGGGGAATTTCCGATTTATGGGCTTTAACCTAGATCCATGCAAACAGAATATGGGGGAGGGGTCCAGGAAAAGATAATTACTAAAAACTATACAAAACTTCAAAGACTAACACAGGGTGGGAGTGGGGAAGAATAGGAAATGAATGGGTTGACAATGAACACTGCACACTGGAACAGATAAAGTGACTGAAAGAACATACGATTAGACATATGAATGACAACAATCTGGAATAAGAGATGCACTACAATGTGGACGGGGGGAGGGGGAAGGGAGGAAGACGGAAGAAAGCATGCAACAACGAATAAATGAAAACCCAATCTTTCTGTAAACTTCTGTTAAAATCACAATTAAAAAATAAATAAAAGCTACCCAAAACTAAACGAAAGCCACCACTGTTAATTCTGCCTCACAGAAACCCTGTAAAACAGTGTAGAACTGCCCTTGTTTCTAAGGCTGTCACTTTTTACAAAAGCCAAATGCAGATCTTTCTTCCAGAGAGCAACAGGTGGATATGAATGATCCGCCCCTCTGTTAGCAGCTCAACACTTACTCCTCTATACTACCAACACCTGAAAAGCTTTCCAGTGGATGATATTAATGGTGCTAGCCTGGGGATCCAACAAAAGTTAGCTTTCTTATTGCAAATGAAAGCCACCAACAAAGACATTATAGCAACAGAGACTTCATGAAAATGTTAATTAACACTGATCCATGAAACTAACTTTGTAGCCATTTGATTAACTTCAGCTACTGCTGTGTAATTGTATGGATCAGCCCTGAAACTTGATTCTACCTTATCTAGTGTTTGCTGGTGGCCTATGGTAAGAAACTGTGCTGCAATTCTTTTTTCTAATGAAAATTTACAGAGACTTAGGGTTTCCAGTCATTCATTGTTGTACTTTTCTCTTGACCCACCCCCTCCTCCCCAATTCACTCTTCTCCTTGAAAAGAAAAAGAAAAACTCTTTCATTGTTATGCAGTCTCTTGCCCCCACGTCCACTCCACTATGCAGCCTTCACTCTGGCCTTCTATAATGACAAGAATACTCATTCATATGTCCCTTTTAAACCGTTCTATTTCTCATCTGTTTCAATGCAATATACATCATTCCTCTCCTCCTTTTCTATCTTCCCTCAACCTTGATGTCAGTCCCATTTTACAACAGTGGCCTTATTAAGTATTTGTTCTTTTGTGACTGAGATATTTCATTCAGAATAATGTCCTCCAGGATCATCCATTTTGCATAGTACTTCATGAGTTCCTTGTTTTTCAATGCTGCATAGTATTCTATTTTGTGAATAAACCAGAGCTTCTCTATCCATTCATTTGTTGATGGGCACTTAGGCTGTTTCCAGCTCCTTGCTATTGTGAACAGAGCAGCGATTAACATGGGTGGGCATATATCTCCTTGGGTGGCAGTTATGGTTTCTTTAGGGTACATTCCCAGTAGTATAACTGCTGGGTCAAATGGTATTTCTATTTCCAACTTTTTGAGAAAGGGCCATACAACCTTCCACAGTGGCTGCACCATTTTACACTCCTACCAACAGTGAATAAGGGTTCCAGTTTCTCCACAACCTTGCCAACATTTTATGTTTGCTGTTCTGTTAAATTTTACTATTCTTTCTGGGGTGAGATGATATCCCATAGTTGTTTTTCTGCTGCAATTCTTACTTTTTTTTAAGATGTTATTTTTTTTCATTTTATTATTTTTTTGTGTGTACCGTCAAATCAGGTCTGACTGGTACAGGAGGAGATTGTTCCTCCTTCCAGCAGAGCATCTGGTGGACTCGAACCGTGCACCTCTTGGATTGCAGTGCAGCTTCTTGCCACTAGGCCACCAGAGCTCGCCTCTGCTGCAATTCTTAATAAATACAGTTTGAATCAACCAGCTGCTCTGTAGGAGAAGCATTAGCAATATCCTCCATATTATTAACTGCCTTTGAAAACCAGTGAAGGGTTAGCTATAGATTGGTTCTAACCCACCAGTACACAACAATAATACATTAGCTTTGTTGTTCAACCTCCTAAAGCCTCATGAGCCAAACTGGAAATAAATCTTTATTTATCTGCCTGAAAGAGTCATAAAGTTTATATTCATTACGCTAATGTCTAAAGTGTGCATCTGTGTACAGTCTGTACTTAAGGAGCAAACACAGCTACTTACCAAAGTTCACTATTACTAACAATTTTTTAAAATGAAATACTAATTATTTAAATTGGTGAGACTGAAATCTTAAACCTGTCAAATGTCATATGTACCATACAATTATGTCACTGTCTATAACAGGCCAAATTATATTTTGGAAAATAAAATATTCTCTAAATCAATATGGACTAATTAATATCCTTTGTATAATGATTCTTTCTTTCCCCTCTAGTTAAGTGAAAAATTTGCAAAACTATGGTTCCCCTTTGTTTATCTGTGATGGTTAATGTTGGGTGTCAACTTGTGGATGGTTAATGCTGGGTGTCAACTTGGCTGGAGCATGATTCTCATTTATTTAGTAACGATGTAATCTGGCAGTTACATAATAAATTAATTTGGCATTCAATCATTCCATATGATATGATCAGTCAACTAATCATAGCATTTCCTCAGGGGTGTAGCCTGTATCCAACATGGACATGGTCACTCCAACAATCCTTGTTCACTTGCTGCACCAGATTCACCATCACCAGACCTCTAGTTCTGGGGATTCATCAGCTTTGACATACTATAAAGTAAGCAGCCTGCTGCCTTCCCTTTTTATCTTGTTATCTGTCAGCTTTCACAGGACATGAGCCTGCATCTGACCTATTTTCAATTTATCAGCCCCGGCAGCTACAAGAGGGGGCTCTGGTAATTTTGTTTTAGGAATTTGCCAACTTAAAAATGCATGGTTCAAATCCACCAGCTGCTCTACAAGAAAAAGATAAGCATCTTACTTTCATGTGATTTACTGCCTCTGAAAATCCACTGGTGGGTCAGCTATTTAATTGGTTCTGACTCAACAGTACATAATAACACCACAAAATAGCAGTTCCAAGAGACAGGAGAAATGTTTAGCTTAACACACAAATTTGAGAATATTTGTAAAGATACACATATATATGTACTAATACATATATACACCTGAGTTTGCTCTCCTAGAAAATTCAGCACAACAAAGCATCCAAATGGAATGAAAATATAAACCTCTGCCCTGAGAATAGAAATAAGGAATAGCAAAAAATAAAGAGGAATTTGTTTTTTTTTTAATTCACGGCACACTTTTGTGTTGTTTAGATTTTCAGCAGTGTCTTGTGCTATTTTTAGGGAGCTCTGGAGACTAAGTGGTAAGGAGTTATGCGGCCAACCCAAAAGAATCGTTTAAAGCACCAGCCAGTCCCTGGGAGAAAGATGGGCAATCTCTTCCTGTGCAATGTACTGCCTCTGAAAACCTACTGAAGGCTCAGATATGAGCTGGTTCTGACTTGACAGCAATAGTGTGTTATTGTTATAATTTTTTTTATAATTCCTCAAAGCTGGATAATAAAATATTTTCAGCCACTCAAAAACAGGTTTTTATAATTATTTTAAAATTTTCAACTACAATCTCACGTTATCTAGGAAGTTAGTTGCTAGTTGTAACACACACTACAGCTTGAATGTACTTCCTCTGGAAATACTTCTATACCTGAACAGAGAACTTCATTAAAAAGCCCAAAAAGTACCCTTAAAAGAAGGAGGAAGTGGAAGTGAATATAAAATTAACCACTTTAAGTTGTTGGGTTTTTTTCTAAAAAAAAAAAAAAAAGAGGGGAGCTCTGGTCGCCTTAGCAGCAAGAAGCTGAACTGTAATCCCAAAAGGATAAAAGAGTGCAGTTTGAGACCACCAGCTGCTCCATGGGAGAAGGATGGGCAGTCTCCTGTGATTTACTGCCTCTGAAAAACCCATCAGAGGGTCAGCTCTGACTGTATGGTACACAACAAGAAGTTAAAAATAACCTGAAGACTAACTTTGGATTCTGCCTGAACACTTTTATAGTAATTATATATCCACCTAAGGGAGCTCTGGTAGCCTAGTGGAAAGGAGCTGCACTGCCAAATCAAGGCACACAGTGTGAATTCACCAACTGCTCCATGGGAGAAAGATAAGCCATCAATTCCTGTGTAATATTACTGCCTCTGAAAACCCACTGGAGGGTCAGCTGTGAGTTGATTCCACTTGACAGTACCTAACAACAACCTAAAGCACTCAAGTCAAGCATACCAAAATATTCTTGTTCACCTTAAGTCAAGTTACTTGTAATTTTCACAGAGGAATATATCTGAATGGCTAACAGACATATGAAGCAATGCTAAAAATCACTAGCAATAAGAGAGATGTAAACAAAAAACCACAATGAGATGTTATCTCACTCCAGTAACAGTGGCAAAGTTTAACAGGACAGCAAATAATCAATGTTGGAGAGAATGTGGCAAGACAGGAACTCTAATACAGTGTTGATGGGATTGTAAAATGGTACAACCACTCTAGGAGGCAGTTTGGTGTTTCCTCAAAAAGCTGAACACAGAAATTCCATATGACCCAGCTATTCCACTGCTTGGAATATACTCCAAGGAAAAGAGAACTGAGGCAGAAATGGAGACTTGTATGTACATCAATGTTCATAGCAGCATTATTCACCACACATGGAAACAGCCCAGATATTCAACCACAATGGAATGGATTGGGAAATTATGATACATTCACACAATGGAATACCAAGCAGCACGCAGGAGTAATGATTTTGTAAATTACTACCTAACTTAGGAGGGACTGGAGAGCATTATGCTGAGTGAACTTAGTCCCAAAAGGACAAAAACTGTATAAAACCATTACTGTAGAATGAATATGAGTATCCAAGGGGAGGGTGGGCGGTGGAAGCAAAGGTGTGAGGATGGCAGAATTTAAACACAGAGTTGCAAAGTCTGATGGGGGGAGGGTGAAGGAAACAGGAAAGATCCAGTGTGAAAAACAATGTATTTGAACTTTGTAAATAAAGCAGTTATTAAAAAAAAAGAATAAAAATTTTTTTAAAAGTTACTTTCCTATAGCCTCCCAAGATTTATATATTATAGTCATATAAATTATTATATAATCTTTCAAAATAAGCCAATATTTTATAAAAATTTTAAACTCACATAGAAGCAACTGATACCAAGAACTTATTTTCCTACAATAGCTAGTCTGAGTATTATTTTTTAAAAAAAAAAGTTTTAAAAATCAGGTACCCTTTAAACACCAATGGGACAGTCTGAAACAGTCAGATTATTAAATGTTAACAAAAGCTCCCTTTTCTGAACTTTCTTGCTATTCAGTGAACATCTTCACCAAAGTGTCATTTATATTTTGAAATGTATTTACAAACACAGCTTTGTTTCACAAAATTTAAAAATACAAAGCCTCCATTCAAATCATAAAAAAACCAATTATCTCATCTTAGAGTCATTGAATAAATGTAAACCTGATTCTTTCACAACAAGCAAATGGGTACTCTTTCAACTATCAAGGTACTAGTACAGAAAATCTACATGTTTTATAAGAAGTAAATGATACTGTTCAAATCTTTTTAAATTCTACCACACTACATAAGAAAATATATTCACTGTATTTCAAAGCTAAACTATCTCGAAGTTGAGACATAACGTATTCTAGATGCCAATATTTCAGATAAATTGGCCTCAAGTCAATGAGAGTTCACAGTCTACAATTTTTGTACTTTTTGAAAAAGATTACCAACATAAGAGAATTATCATCTTTATCACACAGATAACATCTCCAGCTTGATAAAGCTCTATAGGTTTCCTGATCAAGCTCCTTATCTCATCATCAGCCTCAGGAAGGATTTTTTACAACTTTCAAGTACAGAAGTAACACCATGGCTCCAAACTACAAGTGGTCACTAATTTGAAGAGGAAACAGAAGTTATCACTATTAAAGAGATCATGTCTTCATCTCAAATTTAACTTCAAAATATGAAGACAGTATTTTCTACAAGCAACAACAGCATCTTCGGCATCAAAATTTCAAACTGAAGATGATTTAGGAGCCTTTAAGTAAAAAGTAATGGTTTCTTTTTCTATTACAAATTAAGAGGGATCAACTAATCAGGTATATCTTCATTCTGTTGTATATGAAGTCACTCTAAGTCTGAGCTGATTAACAATACCAAACACAAATAAGAGTATCTTTTGCTGCTCTTGTGCATGCTTCCCTGTATCTACTAAATTCTAGAACATACATCTTATCCTCCCTTATCTAACCCTTGGCAAAAGCAAGGGTTATTTTAGGAAAGTAAAGTTTTCCAAAGTTTTGGCCTGGTTAGTAGAAAGGAGTTTGAATCCATCAGTTAGTTGTTCTGCAGGGGGAAAAAAAACCAATAGCCTCTTGTGCAATTTACTGCCTCTGAAAAGCAAGATAGGCTATGACTGGATTCTGAGTTGATGGTACACAACAAGAAGTTTCCAAAGATGTAGTAAATGGTTCCTACAGCCAGAGATCCTCTGTTCAAAGAATTCTAGAATAAGCAAGTCATTCTCCCTATAATATGACATTACTAAAGAACAAAAGAGCCACATATCCTGTGAAAAGAAAAAAGTATCACTTCTCTTTGCTTTTCAGAGCCAGTGTTGCCTGTGGTTATGTACAGCCAGCTGTATTCACATATAATCTCAATGGTTTTACCACCTGGCCACTTCCTGCTCAACTAGATATGTTTCATTGTGGGGTCTTGGATAGGCCTATGTCTACAGAAGAAATATTTGAAGAGGTGGAACATTCTAATATGTCAATACCTCAGATCTCTAGCCAGCCAATCCATATAAGCCTCACTGCTACTTCACTGACCACACAACTAGGATTAGGAAAGAAAAAATTAAAGCACACAAAATGTAAAGAATGTAATCTTTTCATCAACTTATTACACATCTCAAATATAAATTTAAGAGTCATTAGGTCCTTAGTGACCTCAATATCAGGTATTTTCTAGAACTACAGTTATAAAATACCATTCTTTATCTTCAGAGATTTTACAGTGTGGATAAATAATGCACATGCAATTTTTTTTAAAAAACTGTAATAATGAAAATGAAAGAATTTTACGGTTAAAAAGAAAATCAACACATAAGAGTTCATGAAGTCCGATCTCCCACAAACAGAAATTATTTGTTTAAAAAAAGAAGCAAGTTTCAGCCTTTTTTTGTTTCTGAGGCTAGACTCGTAAGGCAGTCCAGCTTCCTTAAGTAGGCAAACTAAAAAAGTATGGGTCATAACTGTCATACTGGACTTAGGTACGTTTTCTAGAAAAAAAAATAGCTAGTACTTTACTCAAGAGTCTTTAAAATATCCAAAATTCACACTTTCATAAAATTATAGCCTGGACAGGCTAAGATATATTTGCTAAAGGAAAGAACATTCAAATGGCACAAAAATGGGAGAATGGTATTCCTGGATAACAGAAAGAAGGTAAGAAGTTAGGCAAGGAGAACAGATTATCCAAACAGACAATTCAGATGGGGACCAGCTAAAGTAAATCCTCATCAGATTATTAATGCATTTAAACACCAAAGTGAATCTTTTTAACTGTTTTGACAGCCCTGAGAAATATAGATGCTAAGAAAAAGATGACTGTAAAAGAGAGCAGCTATTAGCAAGAAGGGCAGAAAAGAAGGTGGCTGCAATGTCCAGTGGTAAAGGAACAGTGGTGCCACCAGGAATGCAGAACACACCAGGCAGGCATAGGGGGAGAGGAGAAGGCATTTCACCTGGCCTAAGGTTTCTTTGAGGTTATACATAAGAACGCTATTTCTCAAAGTCACCATCTCTTCTCACATCATTGCGATTTCATACAAATCTTACAAGAAATCATTAAACAAAAAGCCCCACTGCCCTTGAAATGATTCTGTCTCATGTTGATTCTACATTAGGTTCCAATGCCATAAATCTCAACCAGAGCAGACTGCCCATCTTTCTCTCTCAGAGTGGCTGGCTGATTCCATCTGCCAACTTTTCAGTTAGCAGCCCAACATGTGACTCACTACATGAGTTGTAATCCTTAAAGTATTAATCCTACTTCTACCAAGTCAGTTCCATCTATCATTGGTGTTGTTCCATCAGGATTCAAAGGCTATAAATCTTTATCAGGAAAGACTGATCATCTCTTTCCCATGGAGACACTGGTGGGTTCGAAAGTCCAAACTTTTGATTAGTAATCCAACATATACCCTAACAAGGCTCCTTAAGAAAATGTTCATATCCTGTGCCCATTTTTCAATTGGGTTGTTTACCTTTATCTTGTTGTGGTGCTTGTTGTTGTTGTTGTTGTTATGTACCATAGAGTCGCTTGCAACTCATAGCGACCCTATGCACAAAAGCCCTAAACCCTGGTCTGTCCCTGTGCCAATCATACTGCCTCTGACACTCCCATCCCGATAAATCCAGTCACTGAATCAATCCACCTCATAGAGGGCCTTCCCCTCCTGCGCTGTCCCTACACCCTCCCCAGCATGATCCTTCTCCAAGGACCGGTCTCTTCTACAACATGTCCAAAGTATGTTAGATGGAGCCTCAGAATCCTTGCCTCCAAAAAGCCACCCATTTTAACCCTTTCCAGGATGAAATCTGTTTGTTTTCCTAGCAGTCCATGGTACTCTCAATACTCTTCTCCAGCACCACAGCTCAAAGGCATCAATTCTCCTTCTGTCCTCCTTGGTCACTGTCTGATGCATAACAAGTGGTTTGTGAAGACCATGGCAGAGTGTGAAAACTATAGAACAATATCATTGATTTCACATGCAAACAAGAGTCTACTGAAGATTATCCAAAAACGACTGGAAGAGCACATCAGCAGAGAACTGCCAGAAGTCTGGGCTGGATTTAGAAGGGGTCGTGGTACTAGGGATATTGTAGCTGATGTTAGATGGATCTTAGCTGAAAGCAGGGAATACCAGAGGAATGTCCATCTGTGTTTCATTGACTATGCAAAGGCCTGACTGTGTGGATCATAACAAACTGTGGCTGACTCTGAGAATGGGAATCCCAGAACATTTGATAGTTCTAATGCGAAACCTATACTTGGGCCTGGAGGCAGTCGTCAGAACAGAGCACGGGAACACTGCATGGTTCAAAATTGGGAAGGGCATACTTCAGGGATGCATCCTATCTCCATACCTTTTCAACCTGTATGCAGAACAGATTATCCAGGAGGCTGGGCTCTATGAAGAGAAATGTGGGGTAAAGATTGGTGGAAGATCTATTAACAATCTACGTTATGCCCATGACACAACCCTGCTTGCTGAAACTGAAGAGGACCTGAAGCACCTGCTGCAGAGTGTCAAGGACTGCAGCCTCCAATATGGATTGAGGCTCAATGTCAAGAAGACAAAGATTCTCGCCACTGGACCAATTGGCAACATCAGGATGGATGGTGAAGAGATTGAGATTGTTCACAGCTTTAGTGTGCTTGGCTCCAGAGTTAACACTCTTGGCATCAGTAGCCAGGAAATTAAAAGGCGCATTGCCATGGGAAAGTCTGCTGTTAGGGACCTCTCCAAAGTACTGAAGAGCAATGGTGTCTCTCTGGAGACTAAGGTGTGTCTGATACAGGCCATGGTCTTCACAATCACTTGTTATGCATCAGAGGGTTGGTGTGGTGCTTGAGTATTTCATAAATTCTAGATATAAGTCCCTTATCTGACATGTCATTACCAAAATATTTTTTCCCAATCTGTGGCTTCCCTTTCAACCTTGCTGGAGAAGTTTCTGCATGCGCATAGGGAATGATTCTTAGAAGGTCCCATTTATCTGTTTTGTCCTCTCCTGGATGTAGATTTCTCAAGATGCTTGGAAGACTGTTTACATTGTGGATTAGGACTTTAAGAGCTCTTCCAAGCTTTTCTTTAATGACGTTTATAGTCCTTGGTTTTAGTCCTAGGTCCATTATTCACTTTGATTTAGTTTTTGTTTATGGAGTAAGGTGTGGAGACATTTAGATGGCAAACACACACATGAAGAAATGCTCAAAATCCCTAGCTCTAAGAGTGATACAAATCAAAACAACTATGAGATACCCCAGTAACAATAGCAAAATTTAACAGAACAGCAAACAACAAAGGCTGACAAGGTTGTGGAGAAACTGGAAACCTTATTCACTGTTCGTGGAAGTGTAAAATGGTGTAACCACTATGGAAAGCTGTATGGTGCTTTCTCAAAAAGCTACAAATAGAAATGCCATTTGACCCAGCAATTCCACTACTGGGAATTTACCCTAATGAAACCATAACTGCCACCCAAGCAGATATATGCACATCTATGTTTATTTCAGCTTTGTTCACAATAGCAAAGAGTTGGAAACAACTAAGTGCCCATCAACAAACGAATGGATAGAGAAGCTCTAGTATATTCATACAATGGAATACTATGCTGCATTGAAAAAGAAGGAACTCATGAAATACTATGCAAAATGGATGACCCTGGAGGACTTCATGCTGACTGAAATATCGCAGTCACAAAGACAAATACTACATAATGCCACCGTTTATAAAAGAGGATGACATACAGGTTGGGGGGAGACTGAGAAAGAGGGGATAAATAATGTATACTGCAAGCGGATAAATAATGTATACTGAATTAAAACAGATGAGGAAGAGAACTGTTTAAAAGGGATATATAATTAGGTATTATTATTATGACAGGAGTCCAGAATGAAAGCAGCATAGTGGAGTGGACTTTGGGGGAGGGATTGCATAACAATGAAAGAATTTTTCTTTTACTTTTCAAAGAGAAGAGCGAATTGGGAGGTAGGGGTTGGCAGGGAGAAAAGTGCAGCAAATCCAAAGTCTCTGTAAACTTCCATTAAAATTAATTTTAAAGTTTAAAATTAATTTTAAAAAAGGAAAATGTTGTTGTTATGTACTGTAGAGTATGCTGACCTCCAGCAGGTTTTCAGATACAGTTAATCGCACAGGAGGAGACTGCCCATCTTTCTCTCGTGGAGCAGCTGGTGGCCTCAAACCACATGCCTTCGGGATTGCAGTATAGCCACCAAGCCACCAAAGGAATTATTAAAATGATTCCTAGAGTTTTCTTAGTTCCAGTCAAATAGTTGTCAAGTTACTCAATAACTCTTTTCACTCAAACTCAAGTAATGTCTTTGTCTCAAGAACAACCAGTAGCTCCTGTGGAGTTTCAAAGTCTACTCTCTTCCATTCAAAGCCACCTCGACATCCTGCTGACTTTGGATACCATTAAGTTTGTATGTTATGCTTGTCTTTTTTCTAAATTTTAGAGTGAAAAGTTATAAAAAGATGCATAAAAATACAGTAGTAGTCAGGAAACTCTATCTCCTGGTATAAGGTGAGTCGGGATAAAAAGGAACACTATTTCAAACTAAGCACTCACTGTTCTAATCACAGTGAATTTGGATGCCAGCAGAGAGGCCCAAATCTTAATACTGTCTGCATAAACAAGTCAGTTCTTCCTGCTTCAAGCACAGGCATAAGACAGACAGGGGATGAACATCCATTTCCCAAATTCATCCTTACACTGTCATCATCACGCAGGAGTACACCAATACTCCTCCTACATCCTGTACTTAAAATTCTTTAAAAGGTGACACCAAAATTTTATTCAGACTACTGCTTGTCAGTGAAAAGCAAAAGTAGAATATCCCTAAAAACTACTCAGCTGTCAAACATTAATAAAGTCCTTAAACCCAATGATAAGTTTGTCTCTACAACAAATCCTCAACAAGCATTCTCTACCTCTGAAAACAGGTAACTCCAGGCTACTAATTTTGGGGCTCTCCAGAGATGTCGAGGATGGCACCAGATAGGACAGGGTTCAGGTTTTTTGTTCACAGGGTCACTATCAGTTGTACTCAACTTGATGGCGCCTAAGAAAAACAGTTAACAATATAATTAACAGTCCTTATAAAGACTGTGTTTGAGGATTCTTTTTTTTTTTTACTTCACTGCTTTAAACTGCCCTAAATAATGAGAAAAAGTAGTCATCTGAAGGAGTTGAAATTTTTGGGGACATGTATTACAAGGAGCTCCTTAAACTATAATTCTAGCGAGCTCTGGTAGCCTAGTGGCAAGAAGCTACACTGCAATCCCAGAGGTGTGCAGTTCAAATCCACCAGATGCTTTGCTGGAGAAGGAGGAACAATCTCCTCCTGTACCAGTCAAATCTAATTTGATGGTACACACACACACACACACACTAAAAATAAAATAAAATTAAAAAAAAAAAAAACACAAAACTAGAATTCCTCTAAATTACCTAATCTTCAATAAGTGATCATGAGAAATATGTTATCTGTAATTTATGCACAAAGATTCCCTTTTATTTCTTTATTTGGGCATGGATCTCCTTTTACAACTTAGAACTCCTTCAAGAGTTTTATTACCAATCTGTGTAACAAACCTATACCCACTGCCATTCAATCAATTACCATGTAGAATAATACTCCATCAGGTTTCTGAGATTATAAATCTTGATGGGATCCCTCCCAATTTCTTCCTAAAGAGCAGCTAGTGGATTTGAACAGTCAACATTTCTGTTTGCATTACAACCATAATCAACAACCAGGTCTTCTTTGCATAATAATACAACTAATTTCCATAGGCAGTTAGGCTGCTAACCCAAAAGCAGCACCTCTCTGGTGCTTCAAGTCTACTATCTAAGGGAAAAAGATGGACAAACTTCTTCCATGCGGTTCACAGCCTCCAAATATCCACTGGAGGGTCAGATATGAGTAGGTTCCAACTCGGTGGCAAGACAGTGAGTGAACTGACACAGACCTCCACATTCGAGAAAATAATTATTTATAAATGTATTTCTTTTGATCATTATTACAACCACGTAAGCCTGTATTTTTATCCCAAGACATGAATAAGTTGGTGGTTTGGTGGTAGAATTCTGGTCTTCCAGGAGGGAGAGAGATTCAAATTTCCAACAATACATACACTTCATGGGCTAGCATCATTCACCTGTCAGTGAAGGCCTGTATGTTGCTATCATGCTGAACAGATTTCTTCTTTGTCTCTAGACTAAGATGAAGTAAGGAGAAAGGCCTAGAAAATTTCTGAAAATCAGCCACTGGAAAAGCTTTGTCACATAACCACAGATCACAAGGATGTAGCAGGACCAAGTAATGCTTTGTTCTGACGATAGGTTTGTCATGAGCAGGGGACAAACCTGCCAGAAGCTAATAATAATGAAACAGACTCAGAGCAATTACCACACTGTCCTGACATCATAAAGCTAGTAAACAGATAAAGCCAAGAAGACCAAAAAGTCTTCAACTCCTCCTCACCAACATCTACAATGTGGTGATCTACAATCACCACTGTCTACAGTAAAAGTAAAACAAACCATTCTATACATACCAATTTTAAAAAGAAAAACCCAACTGTGTGGTTAATGGGTATCTCAAATACTAAGAGCCCGGACAGCACATTGATTAAAGCACTATGTTGCTAACCAAAGGCTGACAATTCAAGTTCACTAGCTGCTCCATGAGCTCTGGTGACATAGTTTGTAGGGAGGTGTATTACCAACCCAAGAGGTCTCAAATCTCTGGTGGTTCAAATCCAACAGCAGCTCTGAAGGATAAAGACAGACAATCTCCTCCTGTGTGATTTACAGCCACAGAAGCCCACTGGAGGATAAGCTATGATTTAGTTCTGACTCACTGGCAGTGAGAAACAGAGAACCCGTCAAAGACATGACAGTCTCCTTCCATAAAGACTGTTGTTGTTGTTATGTGTCTTTGAGTCAACTGCGACACATTGCCATCCTATGAACAAATCTGAATCCTGCCTATACTGTGCTATCCTCACAATCTCTGCTATGCTCAAGTCTATTATTACAGTCACTGTGTCAACTCTTACTGAAAGTCGTCATCTTTTTCTCTCGTCCTAACCCTTTCCCAACATAATGTCTTTCTTCCAAGCACTGGCCCCTCCTGATAACATGTCCAAAGCATGAAACAAAGTTCCACCATCCTTGCCTTTAAGAAGCACTGTGGCCTTGTTTTTTCTTTTGGCAGCCCATGGTATATTCTGTATTCTTCACCAACACTATAATTCAAAGGCATCAATTCTTCTTTGGTCTTCCTAATTCTCTGTGCAACTTTTAGAAGCATGTGAAGCAAATGAAAACCTCATCACTTGGATCAGCACACCTAGGGTCTTTAAACTTACATCATTGCGCTTTAGTATTTTACAGAGGTCTTTGATAGCATATTTCCCCAATGCAGCATGTCTTTTGAGTTCTTGACTGTTACCATGAATGCCTATTATGAACTCAAATAATATGAAATAGTTATCAACTTCATTTTGTTCTTCATGTATTACAATGTTGCCACATTCTGTTATCAAAATGTTATCACATGTATCACAAAAGTGGTCCAGTGGTGACAATTTTTGTCTTCCTGATGCTGAAATGCAATCCATATTGAAAGCTATAGCCTTGGATCATCTTCAGTAAGTGTTTTTAAGTCTTATTCACTTTTATGGCCAAGACTGTGCCATCTGCATAATGCAAGTTTTTGACTGAGTCCTACTCTAATTCTGATGCCATGTTCTCATAGAGTCCAGTCTACAGCCTCAGAAATCCTGCAGGGAAATTCTACTCTGTCCAATATGCTGACCGAATGGACTCCAAAGCAATTGGTTTGGTTTTTGAGCACCAAATATCTACAGATGCTCCTTAACAACAGTAGAGTCCAGTAGTGCAGTTATCAGTATTTGCCTACTAGCCTAATGACTATCAACTCAATTACACTTGGTGGCACCCGAAAGGGAAGGTCTGGAGGCCTTAGTTAGGTGATGGCCATTAAAACCCTGAGGAGCTGAGTTCTCGTCTGTCACACATGGGGGTCAGAACTGACTCAAGGCGAACATTTTTCCACTTTAAAAAAAAAAAAGGCTAAACATTATACCATCAATATTATAAAAGATTCCATATACATCTTTTCATTTTAGTCCATAAAAAATGTTATTATAATTAAATTTTAACAGCCTACATTACAATCTCTTTTTATATTTAATAACATTTTTAAACTACTCTTGGAATAAATATTTTTCATCTCTTTTTACTTGTCTTTATGACTAAATAAGCACTAAATAAATCTTTGGGAAAGAGGAGAAGTAAAAAATAAAAAAATACTTCACACTATGAATCAATATTTCTTTTTTTATGGCCAATATCTTAAACTATCAAATTTCACCTTCTTTCCAAGGCACAAAATCTAATGAAAGATAACAGAAAAGACCACACACACACACACACACACACACACACACACACACACACACACACAGAGTTATAGTCTTCTAATGGCATTTCAGGTTGTTCTTTAATGTCTACTAACACTGAAAAAAAATGTATGGGTATTTAAGAGAGATTATTGTAATTGTACTGTCTTCTCAAATGACTTCTTTTGGAAAAGAGCAAGATTATACCATTTAAGCCTTCTTGTTATGACAAATTTTACAGATTTGTAGAGTTATTAAATTCCTCCTCAAGAGAAACCGTGCTCTGGTGTAGATTGGTATCAGTGCAGGTGCAACTACAACTGATCAGTTTGCTACTTCTGAGGGGCAATAAGAAACCACAGGCAAATGTATATCACTGTTGATGTCTCTATTTCCTCTGTGAAAAGAACAGTTACAAACTTCCTATAGGTACTAGGAGGTAAATAATATGAGTAAATATTTATTTAAAACTTTAATCATTATCGATTTCTTTAAAAAAAAATAGTAAGACTCTTTTCCTTCTTGCCATCTATTTCCTGGGCAAAGCTCTACTGCCTTTACAACTTGTTCAGCAAGTCTCCCGAGATAAACTAGATGTGTATGAAGTATGTTCACTCTAGTACTATTTCTAAACTTAAAAAAGAGTTTACATGCATTATCAAGGAGACCAGCAGTGTGGCCTGGGTTTGTGTTCTTACAACAAAGCATCCTATATACCCTTACAAACTTTTTGAAAGTGGATTTAAATTTTTAAACTCTTGAGAGAATAACACTGAGAAAACACACACCAGGGAATAAAAGGTCTGCATAAGGCAACCAGAAGGAAGCTCTGGTGTCCTAGTGGCAAGAAGCTGTACTGTAATCCCAAAGGTATGCACTTCAAGGCCACCAGATGCTCCACGGGAGAAGGATTGGCAATCTCCTCCTGTAAGATTACCCACCTCTGAAAGAAAGCCCATGGTAGAGTAAGCTATGGGTCAGTTTTGATTCTATGGTACACAACAAGAAGTCAATCAGAAGAGTCAGAATGACCTACCTAGTGGCTTCTGACACAGATTCATTTCTTTTACTTCACTGCTTTCATATTCTGTATTAAATAGTGGGACTGAGACAATGACAGACTCCTTCAGAAAACATCACATACCATTAAAATCACCACTTACTTTTAATAGATACCTTTAATGCGTATTATCTAGAACTGAACATCATGCTACTAACTGAAGAGAACTTTCAACTATTAAAAAAAGAGAGAAATCAAATTTAACACAGACTGTTTTTTTCTGTCTCCTACCAAACTATTTCTTACTTCCTCTTCTGTTCATAATGGGCTTGGTCAGATTTTCCTCTCATTTTGCTCACACAAGCAACAGTTAGAATTCAGCAGAGTTCAAAGTTCTTTTTGGAGGCAATTGTAATGCCAGTAATAGAAATATTCAAAATGTCACTCAGCTGAAATCGACTCAGAGCTGACCCACCACAGATTTTTTGGACGGGAGATGACCTGTATTTCTCAGGCAGAGACAATGGTGGATTTGAACTGCTAGAAAGGTGCCACTCTTGGGATAGTAGTACAACTCACTATAGGTTACACCACCAGAGCTCAGTTATATAAATAGTAGGGACTAAAACAGCAATTATCCAAAGAGGGCAAGGAAGCAATGTGTGGTTCAAAATCAGTAAAGGAGGGTGTCAGGGATGCATCCTGTCTCCACACCTTTTCAATCTATATGTGGAACAGGTCATCTGAGAGGCTAGGCTCTTTGAGGAGGTATGTGGCATCAGGACTGGAGAAGATTCATCAACAACCTGTGTTACAATTCATCAACAACCTGTGTTACACAGATGACACAACCTTGCTTGCTGAAACTGAGGAGTACCTGGGGCATTTGCTGCAGAAGATCAAGAACTGTAGTCTTCAATGAATCTCAACATCAAGACGACAAAGATTCTCACCACTGGGCCAGCTGGCAGCACCACAACAGATGGAGAACTGAGGCTATTAACCATTTTGGCTTGCTTGGTTTCACAATCAACATTCTTGGTACCAGCAGTCAAAAAATCCAATGACCAACTGCACTGGAAAGTCTGCTGTCAGAGACCTCTTTAGAGTATGAAGCACAACATATTACTTTGGAGACTAATCTGATCCAGGCTATGATCTCCACAATTATTTGCTATTTATCAGAGAGTTGGACATTGACTAAGGATGACAGAAGAACCAATGACTTTGAGTTGTGGTGCTAGAGGAAAGTACTGAGCATACATACCATGGACCACCAAGAGAACAAACAGGTCTGTCCTGGAGAAAGTGAAGCCAGGTTGCTCCTTGAGGGAAAGAATTTCAAAGCTCTGTCTCACCTATTTTTGAGTATGTTGCCAAGAGGAAGCAATCCTTGGAAAAACATATCATGCTTAGAAGGGTGGAAAGTGCAAGAGAGGAAAACCCAAGATGAGACAGACTGACAGAGTGGACTGTGGCAATAGGGACAGGTTTATCAGAGACAATGAGATTGTCTCAGGATGGGGGGGGTTCTTGTTGCAGAGGGTCACTGTCTAAGTCAGCATGTAACAACAATAAAAACATTATGATAATGTTATTGCTATTCCAACTCAAAGCTATCCTGTAAGATGATGCAGAACTGCCTCATAGGGCTTCCTAGGCTGTCATCTTTACAGAGCAAATCAATTGGCCACTGGTTAGCAAAAGGATGCTTAACTATTGCGCTACCATTATTCCTTACTCTTCTGATAATAAAACAAAACAACATATATACAAATCCACTGTTAATAAGGAGTTCTGACACATTGCATGTGTCATGGCAAACCTCTAATAGGAATAGATTTTTACCCTATCTTTCCTCTGAAAGTCAATGGGGCAACCCAAACTGTTGGATTTTCAATTAGGAACATGTCTTATACATCCCTAAAGCTTTCCATGGCTGCTTATTAACATTTCAGGTAGGGTACACTCCATGACTCAAATTTTGGTTGAGAATTTTTGAATTTTAAAATTATAGATCAAGACTGTGGACCTTTGGCAGGGAAGGGGGAATGACAGTCTAGAAAAATAGTAAATTAAAAATACAATCTACATTATAAAAGGAAAAACAAAACCAAGTAGTGGATACTTAAGGGACATTTAGTATGTTTGGGACAGTCATGAAATAGCTACCTACCTACGTGCATGTATCCACCAAGAAATTTAACATAAAACAGCTGTCCCCATTTATTTTATTTCAGAATGAGACCCACACAGTAAAGTATTTTTCAAAATGTTCGCATGTTAATGTCAAACAGATAACAAATGGGCCTATGACCAGATAACATAATCAACTAGATAAAGGAGAGTTTTCAAAGATGGAAAAAATAAATCTTCGAGATCTTCCTTGTTGTCAAGTTCCTCTAGATTTTTTTTTTTCATCTTGGTCTATGAGGGGCTCTACAAAACTCAGATTCTCTCTAATTGACTGTGGCCAAACCATGCTTCTGCCAGTAAACTCACAGCGGTGGGACTAGCATTTTCTCCTCCCCAGTGCCAGAAGCAAACCTCTTATTTATCGCCCCCCCCCCCAACAACCTCAAAACATTCGCCTCCAGAACTGAGGTTTGATGACTGTAATTCCCTCCCAGCAGGATCCCTGCAGCACTCCACCACTGCTCACATTCTTCCTGAGAGGAACAGCACATTTGCTCATTCACTGGAATTGCTGGGCTCATATTAAATCCAACCTGTGTTCTCTACATTAGCCACCAATGAAGTGGTAGAGCAATTAGGAGTTGATCTTGCTCAGTTTTAAAGTCTTACAATGACTCACTGAAAAACTACCAAAGAGCAAATAAACTTCCAACAAACTTTTGAGTTAAGTATGGGTGTAGCTGCCTGTAGACAATCATTTGGGAACTGGAATGAGCTTTCATCAGTCAGATTATCACCAACTCAGAGAAAACCTGTAAGTCGAAATCTAGTTACCATCCTAAAATCTGAAACAGAGCTTTCTAAAGGTGGTCTTTCTGTCCTTTATCTTATCTCAATCTATTATTTCAAAGGCTTCATCCTTGATTCAGTACTCAAATGTAATAAAAATAATAACCAATTTCTAACTTGTTTTCAGTTCTATGTGATCTTTTTCAATGCCCAATCAATTCACAGCAGCTCAGATGATTCACAATGGTCTTAGAGAACATTTTTTATGTGGAACACAGGAGAGCACGTTTTAAACGGGGGGAGGGGGGACAATTTTCTGTATAAATCTATGTATTTCCTTTCACAAGAAAATGTTGTTGTTGTTGTTATTTGTCATCAAGTCGCTTGCGACTCATAGCAACCCTATGTACAACAGCCCTAAACTCCGCTCTGTCCTGTGCCAATCGCACTGTCTCTGACACTCCCATCCCAATTATCCCAGTCACTGAATCAATCCACCTCATAGAGGGCCTTCCCCCTCCTGTGCCGTCCCTCCACCCTCCCAAGCATGATGTCCTTCTTCAAGGACCAGTCTCTCCTCACAACATGTCCAAAGTATGTTAGATGGAGCCTCAGAATCCTTGCCTCCAAGGAGCCACCCGGTTTAACCCTTTCCAGGACAAATCTGTTTGTTTTCCTAGCAGTCCATGGTATTCTCAATACTCTTCTCCAGCACCACAGCTCAAAGGCATCAATTCTCCTTCTATCCTCTTTGGTCACTGTCCAACTCTCTGATGCATAACGAGTGCGAAGACCATGGCCTGTATCAAACGCACCTTAGTCTCCAGAGAGAAACCATTGCTCTTCAGTACTCTGGAGAGGTCCCTAAAAGCAGACTTTCCCATGGCAATGCACCTTTTAATTTCCTGGCTACTGGTGCCAAGAGTGTTAACTCTGGAGCCAAGCACACTAAAGCTGTGAACAATCTCAATCTCTTCACCATCCATCCTGATGTTGCCAACTGGTCCAGTGGCGAGAATCTTTGTCTTCTTGACATTGAGCCTCAATCCATATTGGAGGCTGCAGTCCTTGACACTCTGCAGCAGGTGCTTCAGGTCCTCTTCAGTTTCAGCAAGCAGGGTTGTGTCATCTGCCTAACACAGATTGTTGATAAATCGTCCACCAATCTTGACCCCACATTTCTCCTCATATAGAGCCCAGACTCCCGGATAATCTGTTCTGCATATAGGTTGAAAAGGTATGGAGATAGGACACATCCCTGGCGTACGCCCTTTCCAATTTTGAACCGTGCAGTGTTCCCTTGCTCTGTAGGTTAAAAAAAATGTAGGATGATTTGGCTAGAAACAGAAAATAGTGGTTCAAATCACAGTTATATTACTAACAATAACAACTCTCTCTCTGCAAATGATGTTTCCCTCTCATGTAACACTTTTTTCAGAAGCTTCTGAGGATGCAAGGAAAAAAGTCAGAAATTGACAAGGACAGCTAAGAAAAGTCATGTTCTTGAGCTGGACTTCTCATTGAGGATGAGATAATAAAGGACAGCATTCTACTCCCCACTCCCCAGAGACAAAGCAGTCTATACAAGAGGAGAAAGCACAGTGTATTTTCCTGGAACTACAGTTTTACCTAATAACTAATTAAAATTTCTTATATTAGAACAAATATGTTTGTGCTATGAAGTAGAAAGTAAAATATACATGAATATCTAGGTAAGATTTCTTCTACTCACTTGCAATGTGTTACCTCAGGCTATCAAGGGAGTTCATGTTCTTTTTCACTCCCATTAAGGGGGAAAAAGTGAAGATGCTCTACCCTAGAGACTCTTTAATATTCTCTGCAACCTGTCTACCAGCTATTCTATCCTCTCAGGCCACATAATTTTTACACTACACCTCATTCCAGAAAGAATTACAAGCAGTTGGAGAGAAATAGAGAACACGTAACATACAAATGGCAATTAGCAAGCAAAGAAAAGATGCTCAGATTCTGTTCACAATTCTATGCTGTAAAATTTCTAGTCTACAAGATCATTGTATTAAGAAACAGCAAATTTTTTTTAAAAAAGGGTTTTAGGGACCTGATGACCTCTAGAACTGTCTGATTTTTTTTTCCAGAAATACACTCCTTTCATTAAAATTATCTAAAAAAACTCCTTTCCAAAGACATGAACTGCAAATTTATAGAAAACTGATTTTTTTAAACACACCTGATTTCTTAACACTTTAAAATTATATAATTTTATGGCAGTGAAAATCAATTTTGACTTGATGCCTTTCTTGGGACATTTGCCTACTACTGTGGGCAATCTCCTCCCAAGCGTTCTACTGCCTTTGAAAACCCACTAGACGGTCAACTATGAGTTGGTTCCAACTCAACGCCATCATGAGAGAGAGTCGGGGTAAGAAGCTGCAGTTTCAACCTAAAGGCACAAGGTTAAAATCTGCCAGTTGCTCTGCAGGAAAAATAAGGACAATCTCTTCCCATGCAATTAACTGCCTCTGAATACCTGCTGGAGGATTAGCTCTGGGTTGCTTCTGATGATACATAACAACTCCATCCCACCAAACCACCAAAAGGGAGCTCTGTTGGCACAATAGGAAGAAGCTGCTTTGCCAACCCAAAGGCAAGCAGTTCAAATCCATCAGTTGGTTTCTCAGAACAAAGATGGCAATCTCCTCTCATGTAATTTATCAACTCCAAAAAATCTGCTAGAGAATTGGCTGAGACTGAGTTATAACTTGAGGGCACGTAAGTTAAGATCCTGAAATGCTGAACAGTACACAGCACATGTAACTGAAGAAAATTGGCTATAATTATTTGTAATAATCAGTATTATTTAGTGTCACAACAAAATTACTGGCAGTTACCACTTCTGAAGCAGTTTTCATGTCAAGCAATACACAGAGATAACTTTATATGATCCTCATAAGGTTTTTCAATGTAGATGTTATTAACTTTTCACAAAGAAGGAAAATATGGCTCAGATACTTTAAATGACTGCCTAGGGCCACCCGGCTAATAAGTTGCAAAGACTCCAATTCAGCCGTTTGGCTCCTGAACCCAGCTCTTACTCACTTCATTCACTGCTTCTCTCATAAAAAGTCAGGAATTTAAGGGCCCTTTCATTGACAAACTACAATTAAAATACACTATTACTCCAACAAGCACAAGTCAAAGAATGACAAGAATTTCAACCAGATTGATGCCTTTGAGCTGTGGTGCTGGAGAAGAGTTTTGAGAATACCATGGACTGCTGGTAAAACAAACAGATTTGTCCTGGAGAGGGTTAAACCAGGTGGCTCCTTGGAGGCAAGGATTCTGAGGCTCCATCTAACATACTTTGGACATGTTGTGAGGAGAGACCGGTCCTTAGAGAGAGACACCATGCTTGGGAGGGTGGAGGGACAGCGCAGGAGAGGAAGGCCCTCTATGAGGTGGATTGATTCAGTGACTGGGATAATTGGGATGGGAGTGTCAGAGACAGTGCGATTGGCACAGGACAGAGCGGAGTTTAGGGCTGTTATACATAGGGTCGCTATGAGTCGCAGGCGACTCGACAGCACATAACAACAACAACAACAACAGCTATATAATCCAGTAATACACAAATATCATCTGGAGAGAATATAACCATGCACTCCATTCACATACTAATAAAAACTTGTATTTTTATGTTACAAAATCAACCAAACTGTCTAATTTATACCTTTAATTGCACCATTAGTATCAATCCTTGTGTAGGGAGGAGAATCAATCCTTGGCCTGATAATTTATTTCCCTCTGAGTTCATTTCCTTCAGGGAATTCATTCACGCATTTAACTTTAATTATAACTTGTAGATAAAAATAAAAATCTGTATCTCCTCTCCAAAGGAAATTTCTCTAAAGGCAAAAATGTTTACGTACACAAAAAGTGCTCACTAGCACATTATTTATAGTATCAAAAGGTGATTTTTTTAAGAAAATGCAAATGAACAAACAAAATTAAAAAAGGTCAAACAATAAGAGAATTGGTTAAATAAGTATGTATATCAATCCATGTATTATCAAGCAATAACTGCAAGCCATGCTTGTAAGGAATCCTTAATAACATTAGGAAATATTCATGCTACAGTAGTGGGGGAGGGGAGGACACAGGACATAAAAGGAAACCATTACTAAGTTCTCAACTTTGTAACTGTAAAACAAATGCGAAAGAGAGTAAAACAAAAATGGTCATTTTCTTCGGATAATGAAATAGTCATTTTCCCCTTTTCCCCCCCAAATTTCCTATCCGTAATCACGTATCAATCAGGCAGAAGAAGGAGCTTATTTTTTTTTACAACATCTTCAACTCATCTCCCAGCACTCATCCCTCATAATCCCCAGATTAGCTAAAAGAGTCCTAAGTCATGTGAAATTTAAAATGTTCAAAGCAATTTGGCATCTTATTTCCTCTAACACTACCCTATATTTATGCCAGAACTGTAAACTTTATAGTTATTTATCTTACCTACAGATATTCAATCCTTCACATTCTATAATTCTTCTACTCTTGGTATTTTCCCTTATTTCCTACATTAGCCACGTCCAAACCATCACCCCATCCCTAGATTAGCATAAAAGCCAACTAAATACCTTCCTTGTTTGTCCTTCACCACTAACAATTTATTCTACCACAACCTACTTATGTCCCTAACATAGTCTTTGGAGATTATCTTAAAACTCAGCAAGAGAGCTACTATTAGTGGTTTTACTTTACAGATTAAGAAATAGTCAGAGAGATGTTAAGTAACTTGCTAAGATAGCCCAACTAATAAATGGCAAAGACAGGAATAGATCACATAGTATAATACCTGAAAATAGTACTCCAGAAACAGTAATCAGTGAGAATTAGCTTTTCTTTTCCTCCCTGAAATTCAGACACTTGAATCAAGTCAAATTCCCAATTCCGGGTCTCTTCTTGTGCTATTCTTCACTGAGAGGTCAGTTATCTTTCCTAATTCATTTTCCATATCACCTTTCCAGGTTAATTCTTAATTCACGTTCTGTTAAGTTTTCCTTAAGCCTGTTCTACTCCTCAGCATTCCAAACCTGTCTAACAGATTTAACTTCTGCTCCATTAATACACAGCTGTTGACAACTATTATGTTATAGAAATGATTTCACATATTTATGTTCCCAGGTACATAATAAAATGCTTCTAATTTCTCATGTCTATGTTCTTCATTTCTCACCTTCTCAAAAGCTACGAAACAGCAAGTTTCACAAAATAAAGACTAAGCAATTAGCTAATAAATCTGAAATAAATATGGCTTAACTATTTACTAGGAAGCTCTTGTACCTAAGTGTTAAGAGAATGTGCTGCCAACACAAAGATAGGCAGTTCGAATCCACAAGCTGCTCCATGAGAGAAAGATAAGCAATCTACACCCATGTGATTTACTGCCTCCGAAAACCTTCACCTACAGGTCAGCTGACACTTAACTGGATAGAATAATAATTATTAAATAGGGATGAAAGTAATTTATTAATCTCTTGAACTGGTATGTTTATCTCCTCATTCTACTGCATAAATGTTTTAAAAAACATTAAAATATCAACAATTGTCATTAAGGGAAAAATACACAAATAATACTTTAACATAATCTTATTAAGTGATAAAAGGGAAAAAAATAACTTTTTTTCTTTTTCACAGGACCATTCACTCTATTATAAGTTACCATAATCCGATATAACATTGAACACTAAGGGGCAATGACAATTCAAGCAAAATTACAATGTTCAAGATCAGAAAAGACTATTTTGCTTCAATGGGAGTATAGTTAAATCCAAATTGTAAAACAAATATTCTTATATTCAAGGCTGGATAAAGATGCACCAATGGATAGCCTAAAAGATAAAACATTAGTCTGTCTTTAAACTATTGATGAAAACAGATAAAATTAACAATAAAATACAGGTATGCCTCACTGTAAATTGCAATTTTCTATAATACCATAGTCTATCATTGTTTTTCTAAAGCAATGTAAATTAATATCATTTAATGAAACATCTCAAGAATGGTTCCAGAAGCCATAATCTTATATTCTTGTTTCTCATTTTCTGTTTTTATATTCTTGTTTCTCATTTTCTGTTTTCCAGAACTGTATTTTCAAATACAAGACTTCTCTGTTTAACAGTGCCTTTGAGGAGCCATTTAATAGTGTGTAGTACATTTACTCTAAAATAATATAGCTTTTCTCACTTGTCTAATGACTCTAGGGTTACTCTCATTCACCATTATAGCTTACCTAAAGCAAGTATTTAAATGATTCAGTAACCCACTGCTAACTTTAAGTATTTCTTACTAACAATTTTTCATAAATTTTAACAATGATATTTATACTACAGAAAACACACCTTCCTTATATAACCTGTATATTATAATTTATTTAAAAAGACACATTGGTAAGATTCTAGATTCTCATTTTTTGTTGTTACAGTCAAATAAGGCTAGTTTTAAAAGTATACTCCACATTTAGTAATATAAATAGATATTTAATAATCCTATCAAGGATTTTTTTTAATTACTTTAGAAATGGATAGAGTTAGAAAAAAACAATGCCAGAAATTCTTGTGGTAATGGATCTAACTACTTTGTATCTCAACATTAGCAGTGTCAATCTGGTTGTGTTACTGTACTACATACAGTATATTAACATTGAGGGGAAAGTAGGTAAATGGGCACACAAAACTGCACATAATTTATTGCAAATGCATTTAAGTAATATCTACAGTCATCTCAAATGAAAAATAAATTTCATTTAAAAACTTACTGAAGAGAAATGTATATGTATTCCTTTTCCTGATCCTGTATCTTTTAATATACAGAAACATAGTGCCAAAAAATTATCAGTAACTTAAGAATGAAAAACTATACTCCTATTTAAAAACTGAAAAGCTAGGAAATATTCATTACAACTAATTCCAAAACAGCTTGAAGAAATCTACAGTTACAAAAGACCGATTTGAATAGAGGTAAGTAATGCTTTAGATACTAATTAACATAACTTTCAAGTTAGAAAGAAATATATTCAATATATATACATGACTTGCAAAATAAACTCATCTTACACTATCTAGACCCAAAAACTAGCAAAGGAAAATTCTGGTAATTACGCCAAAATTTAAACAACTAAAAACTAATGTAACAATCTAGTTCTACACAAGCACTGAAAATGGAGGTGGGGTGGATGGTAGTAAACACCTTCATTTTTCCCATTCTGGCAATACTTGCAACAACTTTCCCTCTAGACACCACCTTAATAGAAAGTTTCATGTTCTAAATATCCCTATCACAGTCACTGCAAGGGCATCTCGCAAAGCCAATCACAAGAGGAGACAGATTCAGCTGTAGCATAACACAAAGAAAACACTCTGATAAAGAAAAAAACAATACAACCAACTCAAGACAAATGTAAATAAAATACATTCATCTTTCCCACAGACTTCTGATGCAATGTCAACTATCACACAAGTTATTCTGTTTCAGGAAAAAGATAAAAATAGAACATCATGTATACTGTAACAAGCACTAGTAGCCTAGTGATAAGAAGGTGCACTGCAAAACCCAAAGGCACCTGGTTCAAATCCAACAACTGCTCTTTGGAAAAAGGATGGGCAATCTCCTCCTTCCTATACAATTTACTGCTCCTGAAAACCCACAGAAGGGTCAGCAACGGGTTGGTTCTGACTATCACAAGAACAACTCTGTAACAAGTACAATATGTCATTAGCTAAAATAAAAAAACAAACAAAAAAAACCCCCAGAAGTTGAAAAGGTGATACATTACTTTTCAAAAATAAACCAAGATGAAATTAAGTCATCTTCAAAAAGGACAATCACACAGGAAACTATAGTTTTTCTAGGTAAAAGGTTTGCATTTTTATACATCTTACTCCAAAGATAAGCACATTCTAATCTTTCAGTCTCTTCAAGACAAAAATTAGATTGTTAGCCTTTTATATGCTGCAAATAAATAACTATTAGGATATAGTATATCATATCCTTTAAGATCAAGACAGAAGATCATTTTAAGCATCAATAAAGCATATATATTACTGTACCAATTTTTTAGACAGTCTCTTTTCACGTAAGAAATAGGTATATTTCTAAACGGTATCCGTATCTAATCACATAAAATAATCACTTATGCCATCTCCCCTGCCCAAAGTTTACATTGATTCATTAATTATTAATAGTGGTAGCTTTATTTTTGTAAATTGTATTTCCCCACCCCCACTCCCAGCATTTAAAGCACAGGCAAATATTCTGTCCACAGGATATAGGTATTTAAGTTCCAACTTTATATGGTTGAGAAACAAAGTCATCAGTTTCAGAACATTTCTCTATTGAAGAATCAAATACTGTGATCACGTCACAGGGTACATTTTTTTGTTAACTTCTGTAATGTAAACTGTTTTTAAAGAGTACCATAGCTGCTCCACTGTCATTACTTTTATCCTCATTAAGTTCACCTATATAATTCTTATTTTACTGACAAACTATATTTTCTTAACTTTAAAAACGAAAATAAATTGTCTTGCTTTGAAAAAATAAACCCAAGAAGCATTTCTAAAAACAAGTGACTGAATTCCATATCTTCGAGAAAAATATATTCTTTTTCTAGTTGAATATGTTTTCTACAATTTAAGATGGCATTTATAATGTGCAACAGCAGTACCATTGTTCTTTAATGAGCACATACTATGTACATCAAAGTATGCTTTAAAAAACAATTTCAAGGACAAAATAAATTTGGAAGTTTCTAAAATTACCAAAATTAAGGTGCAGTCCAAACATTGAGTAAAAAAAGGGAACGTAGTCTTTCACTAATTAATCATTTTTCCCAATAAGCATCAGTAAAAAAAAAAAGGAGCTAAAAGAAGAACTGAAGTTTGTCTGACATTTCATGATATCCTTTTGATTATGGTTATTATTAGTAACAACAAACAACAACAGTGTTTTACAATCCAAAATATTTTTTTCACTGTTAAAATACATGCAGTGTCTTTACCAGCAACTGAAAATTATAAAGACATTTTAGTACATAAGTCTTTTTTAAAAAAATAGTTGAAAATATAAAGTGTTAAATTAGTTATGGAAGTAGCCTTCTCAAATTTTCTGATTTTTTTTCTCAATGTATTTTATTAAATCAACTGTCATTTTACTAGAGGAAATACAAAGTATCAAGGAGGAATTGTGGAGTTTCAACCCACAGATCTGACAGCTGGTGTTCTTAAGATGATGCTACTGTGACATAAGTTATTTGTTTTTTGTCTGAGCACTACAAAATAAATTAAACCGAAAATTTTAAGTTTTCTACACTAAAATAGATTTTTCTTTAGAAATGCATTTAACCGTGAGTTTTTAAGCTAGGAAAAATATTTGAGAAAAACTGAATATTTGTTTAAGGTGCAGATTAATTCTAAATATACAGAAAATAAATTTTTATAAAGATAGCACTCTGAGAGACTAAGAATCCAATCTAGCTACTTAAATATAATCTCACTGTAATCTGAATACAGTATAGAATTCAGTCATCTAATAGTGAACAGTCAAAGATATATCCAAGTTTCTACTTTGATCAAATGAAGTGACATTTACTTCACTAACATTTTAAATAATTGTCCATAAAATTATTACTTTGCTACATACTTCAAGGAAAATGACAATCTTTTAAAATAAATATATCTTACTATTAACTAAATGTTTTTATATCCGTATATACAATAATACCATCTCATTAACTCTTTAGAATTTGGGATTAATAATGAGCTGAAAATGTAAGAAAATTTCAAGGTACATCTATATTTCAGTATTTTTTTTAAGACTATTGATAGACTTTTAGGCTTTTTTCTTCTGATACTTTTCTAAGTATGGAACTAAGCACCAAATTGATATAATTAAATGTCTACTGTCGCATTTTACTTCCTAAATGATAAAACACTATATTTGCAATTACAACATTCTCATCCAGGGGAAAAAAAGATTCAAATGATAACCACAAGCAAACCTATCAAATGACAAAAAGGCAGGGTAAAAACATGTTGTTCAGAAATAGTGCTTTTTTAATCCCAAAAGACCTTTTTCTAACAGTGTTACATTAGCAAGAGCTAGGTTCCAGTCTTAAACAATACTATACCATAAGACAACACTAACATTCCAGGCAACATTATCAATTGTAATTGCTTTGTAGTCAAATAATTGTCCATTTTAAAATTATTAAGAGGACACTTTCAAGCCTATATAGAATTCTTTTAAATGTCAACGGATCCTTACAGCAGTTCAAATTTGGGGGTTTTGTTTATAACTACCTTGATACACTAAAGAATGGCAGCAAGAACAATATTAAAATACCTGTCCATTTTATACCTGTTCAAGAAAATATAACACAACACCAAGGTAAGCATTTCTGATTTTAGACATTATCTTACCTGAGCCACTGAACTGACTGCTTCCCAGCGTAGTTGGTCTAGTTTTCCCACTATTAACAGGTGGGGAAAACATCTGCAAAAGAACCCAATTGTTTTAATTAGTCCTGAAATTCATCTAGAACCTCTGCTAACAAAATTTCACCAAGAATCATAAATCAGTTACTATGTTTCAGAAGGAAGTTAAAATTAAAGTAGTACAATTAGACTCAAAAAAGCCAATACACTGAGTGACACAATTTTTTTTTTAACACTCCTAGGAAATACAGGTTACATTTTGTCTGAGAAGCTGGTAACTAACATGAGAGAGGAAAAGACTAACATTTAAACTGTCATGAGAGAGAAAAACAGTGGAACATCTCAATTGTCAATTTTTACCCAAGATTTTAACTCTGAAACTAAGTGAATCTTACTACATTTACACTACAACTTCATAAACAGAGTTAAAAATCACACCCAATAAAACCATTACCTATCAAACCCTTAAAACACAGTTCTATATAACAGGTAGTGTTTCTGCCTCCACTAGTTATAAAGAAATCCAACTAATTATAAAAAGGGCACTGGTCCTTTGGTTTCAATAGATAATTTCTATATCAATTACTTACTCTGTGTGTGTGTGTGTGTGTGTGTGTGTGTGACAGCACGCACACACACACACACACACACAATTTATTTCCATAGCCATCTTAACACAAAATTGTTCAGCTCAAAGTTAGAAATCTAGCCCTGGGTTGCCTTTTTTGCAGTTGACATATTTCAGGTACCATCAGCTACATTAATCAGATCTTAGGGAGGAGGATGCAGATAAGTACTGACACACAAAAAATTCCTTTATGCATATAAAGTTCAAATCGCTAAAAACTATCAGAGCCAGAGTGGGTCTCATCAAAATATTGTTCTCTTTTAACTGGTTAAATCAAATGACCCCCCTGGCATTAAAGTTTCAAATCTGCAAGTCTAGACATTACATCCAAGTTCAGGTGTCCAACTTGGACTAGCTGGGTTCCAGCCCTGAGAACTACCACTCAAAGCAGGTGGAGTTCATGCTGCCTAGTCTCCACGTTGCTTTTAAACCTCGCTTCCTTTCTCTTCCCTCTCCCTGTAAACCTCAGCAGATCTGAAGATGCCCAGGAAAGGTCTTCTTACCGCACTGAAGTCCAGCAGGTCGCTCAGCTCCTTGTCGGTCCCTATAGCGGCCATGCGCTGCTGTTGGGGATTCATCTTCGACCACTTCTAGCAGGTCCTAAGGCAGATAAAACAGGCTCAGAGAGAAACCAGTGAGGCCCAGAGTGCAGGAGGATGGAGCGGGGCGCCGGGGAGAGGGAGCGCGCAGAGGCACCCAGCAGACACGAGCACCCCGACCCGTTCCCACTGCGGGAACGGGAGAGCCCGACGCCCGCCACCACGTCCCTCAATCCACGCGTTCCGCGGCGCGGCCCCGGAGCGACGCGGCGCCCGCAACTCGGCGCCTCTCCTGCAAGTTTCCGAGGCCGACACTGCCCCTTCCCCGCGCCCCCAGCCGCGCCGCCGCCTGAGCCCTCGGTGCGTGGGGGCCCGCGCAGGGGCCGCCCGAGCTGGGGGTCTCGAGGGGCGGGGTGAGGGGCAAGTCTGCGTCCAGACAGCGGAGCGACGGCGAGCGGGGATGTGAAGTGAGTCACTCGATCGGCAACAATAGACCTGACAAGTTACGGGGAGCGCGCCGCCCGCAGGCCCGCGTCTCCGGCTCGCGCGGCCCGGACCCTCCCCGCGGGCCTGGGTGGTCGGAAGGCACCCCCCGCGCGTCCAAGGGGGTGTTTAAAAAAGAAAACAGAAACACCGACAACTACTCCCGCTCGCGTCCCGCGTCCTCCTCCCCGGCTCGGCCTCCTCCCACTTTTGGTGCCCAGACCGCGGCCCGCCGACTCCGGACCTGCCGAACAATGAGCCCGGCTCGGCGGCCACCCGCCCGCCCGAGCGCCCCGGAGCCCGGCGCCGGCCCGACCCAGGCGGAGCGGGGCG
>NW_006399895.1:6793650-6804898 GCF_000299155.1 Elephantulus edwardii
CTCGCACCTCCGCCCCCACTCCGCTCCCCAACTTGCAGGGGACCCGGGGCTCGGCGCCGTACAAAGGCGCACGGGTCAAGGGGCGCCCCGACTCCCCCGGCCGCGCCACGCCGCCCCACTCCCGTTCGCCAGCCCGCAGTTACCTGCTGCCCCGTCTCCGCATCCAACCACCCCGATTAAAGTTCACTTTGGCCGGGAGAGCGGGCTCGGCTTCCCCGCACGCGGCCCGGCGCCTCGGCTCACTTTGCCCCGCGCGAGCTCTGGGATCCGGGCGGGGGAGGCGGCTCTCGGGCCTGGCCGCCCCTTCCTCCCGGGGCGGGCTGGCGGTCCCCCCTGATAGAACTTGTGGGTCTCCTCAGGCGGACATTTTTTTTTTTGCTGAGACGGCCTCAGCACCACGCTCGGATCAGCCCCGGATCCCTCCGCGCCGGGAAGAGCCTCGGCTTAACCCCTTGGTGGCCGCGCCGCTCCTGCCGCCTGCGCCGAGGAAGTGGGGCCCGCGAGGGGGCGGGGAGGAGCCGGCAGGCACGGGGAGGGGCCGCTGTGCGGCCGGTGGACAAAGCCGGCGGTGGGGCGAGGCGGGCCGGAGTCGGGGCTGGCCGGGGAAGGCGGGAGGCGCGCGCCGGCACCCTGCGTAGCTGCACCGGCCTGCCGCCCGGGACGCCCGCTCCCGGCTCTCGAAGAGCAGGGCTGCGGGCCCTGGAGCACCTCCTCCAGGCTCGTCCCGGAGCAACGGAGACGCAGCTGCGGGTGCATCTGGATCCGCTGCCCGGGCCGCTTAGCCTGCGGCCGCCACGCTGAACACCGCGATCCTGCGGAGCCCCAGGGATGCTGCGCTGCGCTTGGCGCGGAAGATGCGCCCTTGGGAAGGGAGGCCCGGGCGCTCGGTTTGCTCTTGAAGTAGTTGTGTTTGATCAAACTTGGTGGTGCCGGGCCGCATGCAGGAGAAAGGGCAAATCCTTTACTCAAAACAAAGCAGCGTGGGCTTGAGCTTGTGAAACACTCTACTCGTTCAGTTCCCCGTGTCTACAGTTTCACCTTCTCCCCACCTCCATCCCTAGTCGGGGCCATCAAGCTGGACTGCGGGAATGTTCTTGGAAGTGGATCGAGCATGTCCCTTCATTTCACTGAGACAGCCCAGGAAGGTTCGATCACATAAACACTATCTGGCATAAGTTCTCAACTTGGCCTCAAGAAGCCGTAAGAGGGAAGACAACCTAGTCTCGACTATCTTTCAGTTCGAGGATGGAAACCAGTGTTCTGACTTTTTGGGACCAGTTAATGCTGAAAAGGAAGACCCATGCCGAAGGAATGCAGCCACATATGCAAAGGGAAGAAACAACTGGAGTTCTCACTAGGAAACCGGAGGTAGAGTCAGCTACAAATATGGAATTACTTCCCTTCAACCTTAGCTGCCCGGCAGGAAAAGGCTATTGTAGGGTGGAGGGGTGGGGGTTTTCCATGACGTTGTCAATGACTAAACCTGGACCCTGTGTTAGCTTCCCCAGTAGCCTCTCCTTTATCTTGGTGAACACCTGTTCCTAGCTTCGGATTCCTGCCCTGGCTCTTTGCTGGCACATGTGGTTCACATCTAAGCAAATTAACATAATTCTAGCCTAAATAAATCAACTTAATCCCGTTCCCAGCCATATTTATTGACTGGTGATTGGTAGGGAACCATTTGGGACAATGAGAAGAGCGATTTACAAGGGAGGTTTGAAGATTGTTGTTCTTTCCTTCAAGAACTTCAGAGGCAGTTCTCCTTAATGTATGGGCTTAATAAAACCAAATGACGAGGACCCCCTGGACTGTGGATCAACCATCTTCTGGTCACATAAGATTATTTAATGAAGGAAGACTGTTGTTCTAAGAGCAAATGTCTATAAATAGACTTAACAGAAAAGGCAAAAGAATAGAAAAATCGAAGTTTTGTCTCACTTTGTAATTCATTTCTGAGCTTTTGCTCAATAAAATAAATCAGACCTCAAGAAAGCCTGTTGTTAGTTGGTATTAATTATGGCTCCTATCAGCCTTGTCTGCAGAGTACAACTACCCCATAGGGACTTCAGGACTTTCTAGGTGGGGTAGAAAGCCCAGCCGCTTTGGTTAACAGTCTCTTGCTTAATCAATTATACCATCAAAACCATGATCTTGGGTCATGTTTTTGAGCTCCTGAATCAGCCTCTGAACATATTGAAAGTCTGCCTTCTGGACTAAACAGCAAGATGGGCTTTATTTGTAGTCTTGTGTGTTCTGACACAACTTCAGTGACCATATTTTGTAATAAATATTTAAGCGTCAGATGCAAGCTGCAACTGGGTAGCTTTTAAGGTCCTCTTCCAGTGGCAAGAATCTATGGCTAAGTGGAAACACTACAAATAAATCTTAGAGAGGGAGAAGGCCTGTAATCCCATCTGAGAGATTCGCAATGTTTTCAAGAGAACAGGAGAGCCAGCATCTTCTCTTCTCAACTAATACAGAAGAAGAAATAGCTGTCTACTCTGTCTACACACATCCTCAATCTTTTGGGGGACTAAGTGGTAAAGACTTATGTATTTGCTATATCCTATTTTGTTTTTATTTATACTTTTCTTGTTAGCCTGTGAACTCTATGATAGAGACTTTCATGTATCTATCTGTCTCTACAATGAACCAAGTACATAATAACTTTAAAATTAATTTTCTTCAAGTTGGAACCAACTCATAACTGTGTCTCAGTGGGTTTTCTGAGGCTGTAAGTTGCACAAAAAAGATTGCTTATCTTTCTGCTGTAAAGCTGCTGGTGAATTTGAACTGTCTTTGGGTTAGCAGTGCAACTCCTTATGGACTATGCCACCAGAGTTCCCTAAAAACAGAGGATAGATACACTTAGAAGAATGTAGACTAGTTTGAAAATGTCCCAATCATTTGACCTTATAACATGATCTTATTTTTCATGCTGTAAAGAAGTCTTTGCATGTGTTATTTTTAATGGTGATGGATTATTCCTATTCAAGGATTTCTATTATAGTTTTGCCATATATGAAAACCAAAAAGAATATCAAACTGAAATTTTATGTTTGTAACTTAATTTCTGAGTTACTCTTTGCAAATCTTGCTAGGTAGGGCCGGAAAACTATAGAAAACTCAATGAGAAATCAAGTAATACACTTTCAGTGGAAAATAATAGTATAAACTGATCAACATTGATAATCATTTATTTAGTGGTAATTTCTTATTTGTGGGGAGCTCTGGTGATGTAGGAAGTTGGTAACTCAAAGGCTGCACCTTCTTACTTGACAGCAAGAGTTTTGGAGAAAGATTGATAAATAGATACAGACATATATGCATCAACAACAGCCTGCCATTGGACAGACAAGGGAATTCTGTCAGTATGCTTACAATTCCTACTTTCTAAAAGCCTACCATTCCATACTTGAGTGTGTGTGCATGTGTGCATGCATGTGCACAAAAACACTTTATCAGCGAAGACCTGAGTTATGCAGAAAAGCCTTTGCACATAAAGAGACTATTGTTGTAATGTGCCATCGCGTTGAAACCCACATATAACTGACTCTCCAGTGTTGTTGTTTTTTAAATCACCTGGGAGGAGATTACCCATCTTTTTACTGAGAATTTGGTAGATTTGAACCATGTGCTGTTAGGTTTGCAGTACAGTTCCTTATCACTAAGCCTTCAGAACTCCATGAAGAGATTATGACAGGGAATTCTTACTGCCAGCAAATCAATTCTGATCTGTGCCAACCCTCCATCAGGTTTCAGATGCTATAATTAGAGACTGCCCATCTTTCTCCCAAGGATTATTTTATGAATTCTAAGTATCAACCTTCCTTTTGATTAGTAGTTAAACATATAACAGCACATTACACCACTAGGGCTTATTAGGGAATTCGTAGAGACCTAAAAAAAATAAAAGGAGGGATAAACTTGTTTCCATTGAGTCACTTCCAAATCATGAGAGCCCTGTGTGTTACAGAACTAGAACTGATCTTTATGGAAGCAAATCACTAGGATTTTCTTCCACAGAATGACTGGGTAGCTTTGACGTGCCAACCTTTAGGTTAGTAGCCAAGCACAAACTGTACCCTGACAGTGCCCGGCACCATTTGGAAGCTTTGCAAAACTAGAAAAGGAAAGGAAAAAAGAGGATAGAATTTCTTAGGTAAGGGTGTATATGCATGTAATTTTATAACACTGTTGGCACCTGCTGTATGTTTTATGACATAGTAATTTTGATTTTTTAAAATTAAATATTCTCCCTTTTTTAAAGTTAATATGTGGTCTGTCTTGGAGAGGGTGAAACCAAGTCTCTCCTTGAAGGCTGGGATTTTGAAGCTCTGCCTCACTTACTTTGGGTACATGGCCAGGAGAGATCGGTCCTTGGAAAAGGACATCATGATTGGAAGGTTGGCTGGACAGCCCAAGAGAGGAAGACCCTGGATGAAATGGATTGATACAGTAACTGGGGCAATGGGGGTTAGTGTGTCAGAATTAGTGAGACTGGCTCAGGACAGGGAAGGGTTCAGAACTGCTATATATAGGGTCACTGTGCATCACAGGAGACTCAACAGAACATAACAACAATAAAACACTATGACAGTTTTGGAAGCAGGAGAGGCATCCATTTCCTTAACAACATGCCTCCAGAAACTTAATGAATTTTGATAAATGTCGATAATTGTAGAGGGGCTGCAGGCCTTTTGTTCATAGAGTCACTTTGAGTCTTGCTCAACTTGAAGGCAATCAACACACACAACACAGGGACTTCTGATTCCTCTTGGATTTTGCTAAATAAAAATTAAAAGCAACCAAAGCAATAGACATTGATTTTTTTTAGGAAAATGCCTTGACCTTGATCACTTGTTCAGAAGGAAAGTAGAAAGCTCAGAGGAGTAGTGAAAGAGGGAGAGAGAAAATGGGAGGGCTAATCCAGTCAAGGTTCTTCTAGGTGCTATAGCACTGGTCTGTGTGTTGCTGTGCAGAGGTAACTCGTGGTTGCTGTGATGCTGAAGCCTATGACAGTGATGTGCCAGTCATGGTAATGGGTACCCATAGTGGACAATGTTGGCTGGAGCTTCCTGACTAAATCAAGCCTGGAAGCAGGAGCAGCATCCACTTCCGAAACGGCTTGCCTCCGGAAACTATGTACGAACAGTGCTCAGGCTGTTCGTTCATAGGGTCGCTATGAGTCGTCTATGACTCGATGGCACCAAACAACAACAACAACAATCCGGTCAAGTGTTGAGTCTGTGCTACTAAATGGACTGCAACTTAGTAACTAACTGCAGTGGTATCACTGGGAGTGGAAGGAGGTATGTGGTACAACACCTGACACAGGACCATCACTAGGGCTGGTGTCATCAGACCATCACTCCTACTTTGGGAGGCCAACTGGCAAGACTTCTGTTCTGTGGACAGAGTGACCCAGGGCCCCAGGCGGGACTGAGCCCATCCCAGGCTTACCCCTGCAGCTTCAGAAGCTCTTCTCTTCTCACTGACAGGTGAGGTGAGTAGGGATAGAGGCATGGTGATGAGTTAATGCACTGGGTTGGGTAATGGATGACACAAAGCAGATGAAGCTATTGCCTTGACAGACTCTCCCTGCTGCTCCCACCACCACTGCAGATATTGGGGACATACTGGTGTCAAGAAGTTATTCAATCCTGAAGGCATATGGTTCAAATCCACAAGCTGCTCCATGGGAGAAAGATGGACAGTCTTCTCCTATGTGACTAACTGCTCCTGAAACTTGCTGGAAGATCAGCTATGGGTTGATTCTGACTCAACGGTCCACAACAACAACAACTGATCATCATCAGAGACTGTACCCCCTCATCTAGTGACCACTGTCCTAACTAACACTGTCAGAGGGAAAGACACCAGCATGACCTCCAGGCCCATAGCTGCAGACAGCGGGCTGACACTACAAAAGAGACAGTCACTACGCAGGGGCACCACTAGGGTTGGTGTCGCCATCACCTAGTGAGGTAGCCTACCATCCCCACCACCACCACAACCTGTATAGAGAGGAGGGTCTTACCTTGGCCAACCTGCGCACAGCCAAGGGAAACAGACGTGATTGAGGGGGAACTGGGCCACTCTGCACACCTGGGAGTGTTTTGTTGCCCTCCTGCAAATGGGTTAAAGGGGGTTTCATACCCTGAGTCCCACACTAGATGAAACCAACCTAATAATGCTGTTTGCAACTCTACAGGACAGAGTTGAACTTCCCCATAGGGTTTCCTAAGCAGCTCTTTTCTCTCAGAGACAGCTCTAGTATTATGGTACACAACGTGTTAGACTGCTAATCTAAATGCCAAAATTTGAATCTAATAGCTGTTCCATTGAGAAAAGACAGACAGTGTCCTCCTATAAAGATTTATAATCTCAGAAACAGGATGGAGATTTATCATAATAGCATGGTGGGAAGGTAGGTGGGTTTCCCCTGCAAAGGACTGCTAGGACCAAATGGCTAGCCTTTAGGATAGCAATGGAGAACACAGTAAGGAAAGTACCAAAGAAATTATGCTATGCACACATCCATGTTTACTGCACCATTGTTCACGGTAGAAGAGAGATCCACCAGCCCAAGTGCCTATCAACAAACAAATGGATAAAGAAACATTGTGTACATTAACACAATGGAGTATTATGCAGCACTGAAAAAGAAAGAGCTCATGAAACACTACACAGCATGAATGAGTCTAGAGAGGATTATCTGAGTTCAATAACTCAGTCACAAAAGGACAAATACTGTATAAGACTAAAAATGAAGGATTATAGGGGCAGGAAGTAGCAGGGAAAGGAGAAAGGAGATGGATCATGAACACTGTACTGAAATAAGTGAAAGGTAGGTCAATCAGAAAATAATGCTGATCAGACATTATGTGTAATGCAATTAACAATCTGGGCAAGACATGCATTGTGGAAAGAAGGGAGGTTATTTTGTTGCTAGGTGCTATTGAGTATGACTCGTAATGACCCTATGAACAATATATCTGAACCCTGTCCTAGCCTGTGCCATCCTCATCATGTCTGGTATGCTTGAGCCATTGTTAAAGGTCTTACTTTGTTTCACTGGCACTCCACCTTTCCAAGTGTGGTATCCCTTTCCAAGGAATACCTCTTCTAGCAACATACCCAGATTATGTGAAACAAAACATAGCAATCACTCTGGTTTCACTTTCTTCAAGATCTATCCCTTTGTTCTTCTGGCGGTCCATGGGATATTCAATATTCTTCTCCAACACCACCACTCAAAGGCATCAGTTCTTCTGTCATCTTTATTTATTGTCCAGCTCTCAGATAAATAGCAAGTAAGTGAAAAGATAATGGCCTAAACCAGGGGCACCTTAGTCTTCAATCTGACATTATTACTCCTTAGTAATTTGAAGAGGTCCCTAACAGCACACATACCCTTAGCAGTTCCTTTGGGAAAGTCTGCTGATCTTTCTGACTGCTGGTACCAAGGGTGCTGACTGTAGATCCAAATAAGATTAAACTCTTGGCAGGGGAGGTAAGACAGCATAAAACCATATAAACAAGTAAATGAATACTCAAATGCCTTGTGAATTTTAATTCAAATAACAGTAAAAAAAAAATCATGCTGCCAAGCTAAATATGCCTGATCTGAATCCACTAGCTGCTCTCATGGAGAAAGATAGTCATTCAATTCCTCCCATAATATATACAGTCTCCGAAAACCTGCTGGAGACTGAGCTCTGAGTCCATCCCTACTCAACAGCAATGAATAAGTGAGTGAAAATGGTGGGAGGAAAATACTATTGAAACATTCATTTCAATGTGAGTAACTCACAGTTTTTTAAACTATTATCTTCACCTATCTTTCCTCCCCTTGTCTTGATTTCCTATTAAGTTAAAGTAACATTCAAATGCATCAATTCAATGAGTAACCTCTGGCACCGTGGGAGTGCTTTTGTATTGAGATACAACTACTTGTCTCTTATTTTCTTGGAACAAAAGAAGGGAGTCCAAGACAGAAAGGGAATCAGCCTCCAGAACTGTCCCTAAGAACCACAAATAAAAAAAAAAAGGAACCACAAATCACTTACTTTCTGCCTAAGAGAACTAAATGAAGGTACTGATACTGAACGGTCCTGACCAGTATCACTGCAATTAGATCCTGATCCTGACAGAAGGAGGGAAAAATATGTAGCAGAACTTGACATTCTCAGAGAAGTTAGTTTTTCTGGGTGTTCTGAGACTGGTGGAATTCCTAGGGCTACTTGCTGTAAGATATTCCTTAGATATTGAACCGAAACTATCACCTGAAATAATCTTTCCTGTAAATGGAAAATAGTTATTCTGAAATGTGTACCAGAAAGTGGAGGGCTATGAGAGGAAGTTAATGGGAACAGAACAACTAGATTGGAAACAATGTTTATTCAATGTGAAGAATGTAACCAATCTTCACTGAATCATGCGGTTGTTGTGTCCCATTGGGTCTGAATCAACTCATAGCAGATCCTCCAGTGGCTTTTTAGAGGCAGTCAATCACACAGGAGGAGACTCTAAATCCTTTTCCCTTAGAGCAGCTGGTATATTCAAACCTGAGGGGATTATAGCATAGTTTCTTACTACTATATCACCAGAGGCACTAAATCCTAGGAGGTGTAGAAATTGTTGAGTGATAATCTGTTTTGCTATTTATACTTAAATTACATACACCAACATGACATTTTTTTTCTTTGTAGTATGCTTCAGGTACATATATATTTAAAACTACATATACCAAAACTACAATATAGGGAGAAAGATGTGACAGTCTGTTTCAGTAAAGATTTACAGCCTTGGAAACACTGAGGGGCAGTTCTCTTTTGTCCTGCCAGATCAATATCAATCTCCAGAGCCTGCTGTTGAAATTGGAGCCCACCTATAACCTGGTAAAGGAAAGCCTCTATACCTTTGTGGGGTTTCTTTGTTTGGTTGGGTTTGTTTTGGTGGTTTTTTTCTTCTTGTATCCTGTTGAATTGGATCTGACTGGCACAGGAGGAGACTGTCCTTCCTTCTCCAGCAGGGCATCTGGTAGATTCGAACAATGTACCTTTTGGATTTCAGCCCAGCTTCTTGCCACCAGGGCACCAGAGCTCCCTAAGCCTCTGCACCTTTGTTATTATTACTTGTATAACTGTTTCTTTGGAAGCAGGAGTGACATCCACTTGCTAAACAACTTGCCTGTGGAAACTCTATGAACTTTGATAAATATAGATAGTTGCAGAGGGGCTTTAGGCCTTTTCTTCATAGAGTCATTATGAGTCATGCTCGATTCATAATCAATCAACAACACACCTGTTCCTATTTTGCAGTTCAGAACAACAACAAAAAATGTCCCATTTGTAACAATAAAGTTTTTTAGAAGAGGAAAAAAACCCTACAATTTAAAAATTTTAAATCACATCAATTAATTATGTTGTAGTTGTTCTGTGCCATTGAGTCACTTGTGACTCACAGTGACCCTATGTACAACAGCCCTAAACCCTGCTCTATCCTGTGCTAATCGCACTAGCTCTGAAACACCCATCACCATTATCCCAGTCACTGAATCAATCCACCTCATAGAGGGTCTTCCCCTCTTGCACCAAACCCTCCACCCTCCCAAGCATGATGTCCTTCTCCAAGGACATGTACCTCCTTAAAACATGTCCAAAGTATGTCAGATGAAGCCTCAGAATCCTTGCCTCCAAGGAGCAACCTGGTTTAACCCTCTCCAGGGTGAATCTCTTTGTTTTCTTGGCAGTCCATGGTGCATTCAATACTCTTCTCCAGCACCACAGTTCAAAGGCATCAATTCTCATCTTCTATCCTCTCTAGTCATTGTCCAACTCTCTGATGCATAACAAGTGATTGTAAAGACCACAGCATGTATCAGATGCACCTTAGTCTCCAGAGTGCCACCATTGCTCTTCAGTACCCTGGAGAGGTCCCTAACAGCAAATTTTCCCATGGCAAAACTTTTTTTATTTCCTGGCTACTGGTGCCAAGAGTGTTGAACCTGCAGCCAAGCAGACTAAAGTTGTTGACAATCACAATCTCTTCACCATCCATCCTGATGTCTTCTTGACATTGAGCCTCAATCCATACTGAATGCTGCAGTCCTTGACCCTCTGCAGCAAGCACTTCAGGTCCTCCTCAGTTTCAGCAAGCAGGGTTGTGTCATCTGCATAACGCAGATTGTTAATAGGTCTTCCACCAATCCTGATACCACACTTCTCCTCATAGAGCCCTGCCTCTCAGATGATCTATTTGCATACAGGTTGAAAAGGTATGGAGATAGGACACACCCCTGGTGTACACCTTTCCCAATTTTGAACCAGGCAGTGTTACCCTGCTCTGTTCTGACGACTACCTCTTGGTCCAAGAATAGGTTTCGCATTGGCATGATCAAGTGTTCTGGGATTCCCATTCTTCTCAGAGTCAGCCACAGTTTGTTATGATCCACACAGTCAAACACTTTTGCATCATTAATGAAACACTAATAGACATTCTTCTGGTATTCGCTGCTTTCAGCTAAGATCCATCTAACATCAGCTACAATATCCCTAGTACCACGACCCCTTCTAAACCCAGCCTGGACTTCTGGTACTTCTCTGCTGATGTGCTGTTCTAGTCGTTTTTGGATAATCTTCAGCAGAATCTTGCTTGCTTGTGAAATCAATGATATTGTTCTATAGTTTCCACACTCTATTGGGTCACCCTTCTTTGGAATGGGAACAAATATAGATCTCTTCCGGTCAGTTGCTCAAGTGGTTGTTCTCCAGATTTTTTGGCACAACTTGGTGAGCACACCCAGGACAGGATCTGTTAGCTGAAATACATCAATTGGTATACCATCTATTCCTGGGGCCTTATTTTTTGCTATTTCCTTCAAAGCAGCTTGAACAATTAATTATACCATCTCATAAAATGAGGACAACCATATTTGAGAAGCTTGAAAATAGAAGAGGGTAAAAGACTTCATAAATCAACAACAAAAACATACCCTAAAAGTGAATGGAAACAGCAATGAAAGAAACCTATAGCCAAACCAGTATACACTGCAGTCTAATACTTCCAAAGCAGCAAAGAGGGTCAAGGACTGTAGCCTCCAATATGGATTGAGGCTCAATGTCAAGAAGACAAAGATTCTCACCGCTGGACCAGTTGGCAGCATCAGGATGGACGGTGAAGAGATTGAGATTGTACACAGCTTTAGTTTGCTTGGCTCTACAGTCAACACTCTTGTCACCAG
>NW_006399895.1:6804998-6826107 GCF_000299155.1 Elephantulus edwardii
GAGTGTAGAAACTACAGAACAATATCATTGATTTTACATGCAAGCAAGATTCTACTGAAGATTATCCAAAAACCACTGGAACAGTATATCAGCAGAGGAAAAGGGGAAGGTGAGGAAAATAAGGAGGGTAGTAAGTCTGTCTAAAAAGGAGTCAGATAGCTCGATTTCCCTGACCAACACTGTGCAAGCAAGCAAACATTTCTCTTCTACCAAAGCAAAACCCTGCAAATGTATTCTCCGGAGAAGGCAAAGATGAAAATCTCCAGGGGATTAGAGATTTACACAAATATTTACATATTAGATGCTGAGGTCATCAGTCATCTCCACCAACTGGGGTCTCAAAATCCCACAGCCAGGTTTTCAACTTTTGACGAGGAAATGAGAGGATCCATCAGTGTGGGATCTGATCAACACAAGAGGAAATATCTGAATAGTGACATAAGAGATCTCCAATTATTAGCCCAAATAGGTCATTCTCCAGGGAAGCACACAGTTGGCAAGCTCAATTCATTCATTGAGAGTTTCCCTTGACATTTTTGTAGTCTAAGATAAGAATGACTAAGGATGATAGAAGAAGAATTGATGTCTTTGAGTTGTGGTGCTGGAGAAGAGTATTAAACATACCATAGACTGCCAAGAGAACTAACAGGTCTGTCTTGGAGAGGGTGAAACCAGGTTTCTCTTTGGAGGCTAGGTTTTGAAGCTCTGCCTCACATACTTTGGGCATGTGGCCAGGAGGAAATGGTCCTTGGAAAAGGAAGTCAGTAACTGGGACACTGGGAGTAGGTGTGTTGGAATCAGTGAGACTGGCTCAGAATAGGGCAGGGTTCAGAGCTATTGTACATAGAGTCACTATGAGTTGCTGGTGACTCAATGGCACATGTTGTTGTTATGTGACATATGTGAGCCTCCAAGGAGAAACTTGGTTTTACCCTCTCTAAATCAGACCTGTTTATTTTCTTGGCAGTCCATAATATGCCACAACTCAAAGGCATAAATTCTTCTTCTGTAATCCTTAGTCATTGTCCAGCTCTCAGATGCACATAGCAAGTAGTAGTGAAGACTATGATCTGAATCAGGTGCACCTTAGTCTTTAGACTGACATTGTTGCTTTTCCATACTCTGGAAAGATTCCTGGCAGTAGATTTACCTAACGCAATTTGTCTTTTGATTTCCTGACTATTGGTGCCAAGAGTGTTGATTGTGTAGCCAAGCAAGCTATTAACTGTTAACAATCTCAATCTCTTTTCCATTCCATCATCAGGTGGCCCAATGGTGAGAATCTTTGTTTCCTTGATGTTGAGCTTCAATCCATATTGAAGTCTACAGTCCCTGACCTTCTGAAGCAAGCACTTCAGGTCCACCTCAGTTTGAGCAAGCAAGGTTGTATCACCTGCATAACATAGGTTGTTGATGAATCTTCCTCCAATCCCGATGCCACTTTCCTCCTAATAAAGCCCAGCCTCCTGGATGATCTGTTCTGCATACAGATTGACACACTCCTTTCCTGATTTTGAGCCATGCAGTGTTTCCCTGATCTGTTTTGAGGACTGCTTCCTGGCCCAAGTATGGGTGCCACATAAGCACAATCAAGTGTTCTGGGATTCCCATTCTCCTCAAGGTTAACCACAATTTGTTGTGACCCACACAATCAAATGTCTTTGCACAGTCGATGAAACACAGATAGATATCCCCCTGGAACTCTCTGCTTTCTGCCAAGATCCACCTGACACTGGCGATAATGTCTCTAGTGCCACAACCTCTTCTAAACGCAGCTTGTATTTCTGGTAGTTCTCTGTTAATGTACTGTTCCAGGCATTTCTGGATAATCTTCAGCAGGATTTTATTATCATCATCATCACCATCATCATCATCATCATCATCATCATCATCATCATCATCATCATTAGATATAGGGAGTTCTGGAGACTTAGTGTGTATGGAATTGGGCTTCCAACCCAAAACAGGAATTTCAAATCCATCTGCTCCTCCTTAGGAGAAAGATGAACAATCTTCTCCCCTGTAATTTATGGCATCCAACCCACAGGAGCGTTAGCTATGAGTTGGTTCTGACTTGACTATAATGAAAGAGAGACTTTTAAATATAGGAGTATAGGGGTATTTTCTGAGAGACAGGCCAGTGGCTTGAGTCACTAGCGCTTCCACAGAAGAAAATGAGGGAATCTTCATGTGTAAAGATTAAAAACCCTGTGAGAAAGTGCTACTGTGTTCCATACTCAAAGTGCCTCTTTGAATCAGAACTGACTCATTGGCAATGGACTTGGTATTTTTTTCCTTTATGGTTGTTCTGTTTTGTTTGTGTTTTAAATACAAGTAGACAATCAAAAGGAGCTCTGGTAGCCTAGTGGCAAGAGGCTGTGTTGCAATCTCGAAGGCACATGGTTCGAGGCCACCAGCTGCTCTGCAGAAGGATGGGCATTCTCCTCCTGTGTGATTAACTGCTTCTGAAAACCCACTGGAGGTTCAGCTATGGATCAGTTCCAACTCGATGATATACAACAACAACAGACAACTAAATATCCATCCAATGTTTGAGGAAAGTATCAGGGGAAGCAGAAACAAAAATTTAAGAAAAAATTATTTAATAGAGACAAATGCCATAAAAGGAAAATAAAACTTACCAAGCAATTTATAAAATGGGGTTGTGGGGGTGTAATATATGTATGTTATAGTTTTCAGGAGAGAAAGAGAACTGTGAAACAAAAGTGATGTGGGTTTTGTTTTTTGTTTTGTTTTGTGGTTGTTTTTTTTTTTTTTCAGAAGAAAGCAGTATTAAAAAAATATATATATAACCACTTATAACTAAAAACAGGAGAGAAGATTTGAGGAACAAACTAATGAAAAGATTAGAAGAGGAAGTTAAGGAATTTCCTAGAAAATGTGAAAAATGTTGAATTGGCAATTGCTGTACTACATGTATTTTTAAAACAAAAAAAAAAGGGACAACTACAAAGGACTAGAGATTAAAATGGTTGTTTACCATTCAACAACCTCAATAAAAACTAGATGCTCAGGAATCCAGAATTAAGGCTGCATCGTGGAGTGCATTTGGAGCAAAGGGGGGGCAGGGTTGGGGTGGGGGTGGGGATTGTATACCAACAAAGAAGTTTATCTTTTGCTTTTCAAAGAGAGGAGCGAACTGGGGGGAGGGGGATAAAGAAAAAAAGTGCAACAATGAATGAATGAAAATCCAAAATCTCTGTAAATGTTCATTAAATTTATAAAATATTTTTTTAAAAAACTAGATGCTAAGGAATAAAGCTTTCAAGTTTTCTAAAGAAAAAAAATTATACATAAACTACAGTAAAAATTAAACGGAAACAATTTTAAAACCAAATCTCAACATCCTTTTTTGAAATCAAGTATTTCTTTTCTCCGGTGTGAGTTAATATGACTTCTTATTAATGTTAATTGCCACTGAATCCGTGGTACACATCATAGCAATGTCACATGTGCAGAGTAGAAATGTTACATGGAGTTGTGGAATTTTTCCTTCTCATACTTTGTGTCTCATGCATGTGTATTGTGTTTTATACAATCATTCGTATACATGTATTTTACGTAATTAATTACTATTGATCTTTGCTTATTATTACCCCATCTTTTCAAGTCTCCATTGAATCTCTCCTATTCCTTCACCCCACCCACCCACTAATCTCTGCTATCCTAGTGATTTCCCTCCTCTTTTTCTGCCCTCTTCTACCTTCTCCCTTTCCCATTCAAACATTTATACATGTCTCACTAAGTTACCCTTCTATGTATACAATAATGGTCGCATTGCAGTATTTGTCTTTATAAGACTGAATTATTTCACTTAGCATAATGTTCTATCTACTCTCCGTGTTACATAGTATTTTAAGAAATTGTTATTCCTTAGTGCTGCATAGTATTCCACTGTGTGATCATACCACAATTTCCAGTGCCACTGAGTTTTCAAGGATGCAAACTTTGAGAAGCAGACTTTCTGACCTGCCTTTTGAGATGCCTCTGGATGGATTTGAACCACCAACTTTTTAGCTCATTGTCAAGTGCTTAACCATTTGAGCCACACACTCCTTAGTGTGATTTAGGAACACAGAAATATACTCAATTGGACTCCAGAGAAAATACACAGTGACATCACCAACAATTATCATTCAGTTTTTCTCTGTTTTATCATCATCTCTAATGTATGTTGAAACTGTTAACGTACTCTGAACTTCGGACAAGCACAGAATTCCCTTGTTAAATTCTTTTTTTAAAACAGTGAAATGGAATATATTTATTTGCTACAGCCAGATCTCAATTGTTCACTACAAGGAAGGATTGTATCTCCAGGAGTAAATACCATTTTGGAATATATCATTGCCATGTATTTGAAGAGGTATTTGCTGGAAATGAGCATTGCAGCAGAGCACCAAGAAACCAAAGCAAAGGGAAGAAAACAAGAAGTCAAGGAGCTGAACAGATTTCTAAGGGCAGATTGGGAAGACAAAGCAAATAATTATAATGAAATGTGCAAAGAGCTGGAGTCAGAAAATAAAATGGGACAAACTTGCTTGGCATTTCTTAAACTGAAGGAACTGAAGAAAAAAATTCAAGCCTTGAGTTCCTAAGGATGCTTTGGGCAGAATGTTGAATGATTCAGGAAGCATCAAAGGAGGATGAAAGGAGTACATAGATACTGTACAAAAAAGAATAGAAAAACATCTTACTAGAATATAAACTTCATTGAAGAAAGGAATTTTTTTCTCATTACAGCACACAGAGACAGTTTGTGGTACAATAAAAGTGCTTAATAAATGCTCTTGTGGTTATATGCCTTTGAGTCAAAACTGACTCAGAGCTGACCGTCTAGGGGGGTTTTACAGGCTGTAAACCACATAGGAAGAGAATGCCCGTCTTTCTCCCATGGAGCAGCTGGGAGATTTGAACCACCCGCCTTTTGGTTGGCTGAGCAATTCCTTTGAATTTATGAGATACTGGGGGGCGGAAATAAATGGATGACAGAAGGCAACTGTTGTTGCTTTTGTTACAGGGTCTTCTCTCGTGCTGACCCTCCATCCTTCTAAACATAATGTCCTTCTCTAAGGAGTAGCATCTCCTGATGACATGCCCAAAGTATGTGGGATAGAGTCTTCAAAAAAGGAGCTAAAAGATAATGAACACTGCAGTGAAACAGATGCCGTGAAGAACTGTCTGAAATGAATATATGATTAGACATAATATCTATGACAACAATCTGGAACAAGAGGTGTAGTGCAAAGTAGGTTGGAGGAGGGGAGGTTGAGGGGAAGCAAAGAAAATGTACAACAATGAATGAATGAAAACTCAACCTTTCTGTAAACTTTTGTTAAAATCACAACTAAAGAACATTTTTTAAAAAAAACAGCTGAGTTTCGAGGTAACAGCTTAAGCTTCTCAAAATGTGGAAATGAAATTTATATTCATATTTTTATTGGTCATTATTAGAAGCAAACATAAAGAAAATGATAGCTGTTGATCATCTTATGAAGGGCTTTTCTATATTTAAGACAATTCCGCTGGTATGTCTCTTGCTGCTCTACCACATAAATTAGATCAAATTCTTAAATGCCTTTGCAGATAGGACACAGACCTGTGACCTAGGCAACTACTGGAGGCTTTGGTTTATAAGTTAACCTAACTTGTATTATGTGGAGCTGCCATTTCCCCCTTTGATTATTGGTATGAGCCTTAGACTTCATATATAATATCTGACATGGAGCAGCCAGAGAGCTCTTTGGAGGCTTCGCCTCACATACTTTGGACATGTTGCTAGGAGGTGCTGTTTGTTGGAGAGGGACATGATGTTGAGAAGGGTGAAGGGTAGGAGAGGGACAGGAAGACCCTTAACCAGGTGGATTGACATGGTGACTACTGCAATGGGCTCTTGTGTGTCAGGAAGTGTGAGGATGACGCAGGATGCAACAAGGTTTAGATCTTTTGGTCGCTATGAGTCGTGATCAACTCAATGGCACATAACAACAACTCTTTTTCTTAGGTATGAGTTACAAATATTTTCATTTATAATTTGTCTTTATTTGCAATATTTTTACATGCAAAAGATATTAAAAGTTTCTGTGTAGTTTAATGCATACTCTTGTGTAGCTTTGAGTTAATTCATACTTAGAAAGACTCATCATCTCCCCTTGATAGAAAAAGGGAAATTCAAGTAATTTTTCCTAGTACATTTGTAGTTTTCATTTCTGTGTGTTTAAATCTTAATTTGTTTGTAATTTATTCTTACGCAGGGAATGAGGAGACGACTCCATTTCTTTCTGTAGAGTCGCTATACAATTATCCCCAAACATTTATTGACGACATGCCTCTGAATTATATACCTATAATAAATCATTTGATCTTTTTATTCAGTTAACAGTGCTGAAGAATCTGTGTTCTTTCAAGCAAAACAGGCAAAAGATGAAAGAAAATGAGAATCATCAGGGGAATTCTAAGTTTAGAAGTTAAGATTTTATGAGATTTTTGTTACTCTCAGTGACAGTTTCATTCTTCTTCATCCAAAAGACAACCTGGTATTTATGGTTAAGAACATTTCTAACAGTTCTTTTAAGAAAAACCATCCTTTTCTTAGTGGTATGCCGTAAGAAAGAGGCATATGCCAAGACTGAGGTTTTTCAGACTGTAGAGTTTTACTACAGACTAATTTACCATGTACAGAAAAAAAATACAGGTTCCACTCTAATCATGTCTGCTCTTCTAAATATTTTCTTAAGAGTCATTGACATCTTAGTCTTAGTCAATCTGATCTTATTGTCATTAATCTGTTGTTTGCTTAACATTTCAAAAACTCCAACAAAGAAATGCAAGCCACTCTGGCCAAGTTCATAGGTATATATGTCCAGTTTTCCTCAGAGATTCTTTAGAATAAAAGGCAATACTTTTCTTTTGAATAACTATATCTCTCCCTTAATCACAATAATCCCTCAGTAATTGTTTATTAATTAAATAAGAAATTATATTTTTTTAAAAGTTGCCTTGCCTTGAAATGCTTTCCCCTGGGTGATTTGATAAAATGAATTGATTGTCTTGGATTAGAAGATTTAAATTGCACTTAATTATCTACACTTTTATTTGAAAGGAGTTAAGGAGCAATTGTTCTCATATACTGCTGAAATATCTTATTTTGGGACCATCTGTTGAATTTCTAATTTAACTGCACAGCATTTTTATGCAATTACACATAAAGTTTTGGTGATTGGCACATTCTTCTCTAAATCCAAAATATCTTAACATAATTTTTTTATTTCATTTGCATGACAAGCCTACAGGACATATTTTCTCTTATTGTTTTTCATCTTTAAATATATCACCTTAAGCTTACAAACTAAGATCAGTAGTATCATAAAAGGATGTCATTGAATATTTTACACATCTTTTACATTCAGTGATACCAACTTCCTGTGAAGTTAAGGATGAAACCTGAAGAAAATATCAGGTTGAGATGGGCTCATTATTTCTCAGCACTTGGGCTCTTCTCTTTCATTCTATATCTAATGGTTTGATGATGTTCCATCTTGATTGTACTTAATTTTTTAAAAAATCTGTTTAATGAGATTAAAGCTGGCAAAGAGATTCACTTCCATTGCTTTCTAAATCTCTGTGGTTGCATTTAGTCTTTTGATATGATGAGCCAAAAGTAAAGTAAGTGAAAATGAAAGCACTAATAATCATCTAGAATATGCTTTCATTTCCTTCAGTAACATTTTTATTTGAACAATCTATGTAGTATTTTGCTTCCACTTAAATCAAATAATGAAGTTTTTTTAGAAATATTATATTCATTTGTTGTTCAATAGCATACTGATTTGTTTCTCTGATGAACTCTGCAAGAACAGAAGCATTAATCTATATGAAGACACTTTCTGTCTCTCCCAGAGTGCTCCAGTATTGACTTGTGTGACTGTCAGTCACACTTGGATGGAATTCACAATACTAATGAGATAAAAATCACAGATTTATCTCCCAGAGGTTCTGTTAATTTCTGAAAAGCAGGAGTGTCCTCATCACAGAGCAGTCTTCTATTCCTGACCATCTCCGTAAGTGTTGGTCTCAAAAGGATAAAGCACAAAGAACACTGCTCATCAATAACACAATCATCATTGTGTTCCTTGCACCATTAGTAGAAGTGAAATTATTTAGACACAGATACAAGAAAGGCAACTCTGATGGCACACTCTCTAGGGAGTTTCGCTGCTAAGCCAAAGGCTGCGTCCTTCAGGTGGTATGACTTTACTAGCAGCTCCTTTGGAGAAAGATGGGCAATATCCTTCTGAAATATTTACTGTCTCAGAAACCCAGTAATTTGGATTTAGTAAGTAAGATTCATAGCAAAGAGCCCCAGAAACTCACTGGTTCTGACTCCATGAGAATGAACTGGAGCTGACACGTAAAGGAAGGAGTCATACTGGTGCCACAAATATGCACTTGACTGCTATCCAAAAGGTTGGCCACTTAAACCCCACAGCAGCTCAGTGAGAGAAACATCTGGTAATCAGATTCCATAAAGACTACAGCCTAGAAAAGTCCTATGGGACAGTTTTATACCATCCTATAAGGTCATTACTAGTTAAGACTTGATTCCATGGCGTATAATAACACATGGAGAACTTGCAGTGGAATTCTAATAGTAATATTATTACTGTTTTTGGGTGTTGTAAAGTCGAGCATGACTCAGACCAACTCTATCAACAGACTGGAACCCTGTCCTGTCCTGTGTGGTAATCGTATCTGACACACTTGCCTCTGTCACCATGCCAATCCACCTTTCTGAGTGTCTTCTTCTCTTTCACTGACCTTCCATCTTTCCAAACATGATGGGATTTCTGGTCTACCTAGCATAATTCTGTAAGAAAGCCTAGTCATCCACTTGAGAAAAATCAGCCTTTAGAAGGAGCACAGACATCACATGACACATACACAGTTATTAGTGGAAAGTGGTTTGCTTCTCGGTTTAATGTATAAGGAGATGGGAATAGGGAAAGAATCTCTGCTTAACTAGAAACTAGTTCTCTGCATTTAAAAGATACCAGTACAATATTCTTCTTCAAATCTGACTCTGTCTAAATGGGGTTTTGTTGATTCTGTCTTGCAAAGACACAAACTTAAAAACAACTCAGCAATTTATATTTAAAGAAAAAGTATGTAACAGAAAAATCATGAAAGGTGAATTAGTCTTAAAAAGAGTAAATATCCATATTGGGAATTCTAGTTGCCTGTGGGTAAGGGGTTGCATGCCAATCTAAAAGCAGGCTGTTCATCAGCTTCATGAAAGAAAGATGGGCAGTCTCCTTCCCATTAATATTTATAGCCTTGGAAACCCAATACAAGGTTGCTATGAGTTGGAGTTGATTTGATGGCAGCGTGTTTGGGATCTGTTTGTTTAAAGCAAAGACTATCTACAACAGAATTCGTGGTGGAATAGTCTGACTTCTAACTAAAAGCTTAGTGGTTGGAATTTACCAGCTATATCTACTCTGCAGGAGTAAGGTGAGGCAGTCTGTGTCCATACAAATTTATAGACTTCAAATGCCACAGGGCAGCTCTGTTCTGTCCAACAGGATCATTATGAGTTGGAATTGATTGGATGGCAGTGAGTCTAACTTGGTTTTGGCAATATTTATGTTAAAGAACTTTGGTGGCACAATGGGTAAAGTAAACAGCAGCAGCAATTCCAAAGGTCAGAGGTCAAACCCACTGCAAAAGGATCTAGCTCTATGTAAAGAAACCCTGTGGAGCAATTCTACTCTGTTATGCAGGCTTGCTGTAAGTCTGATTCCATAGTACACTACTACAATATATGTATCTTCTGATGAAGAATATGAAAGCAAAACTGAGATCTCCTAGGATATTATAGCTAATGTTAGATGGATCTTGGCAGAAAGCAATGAATACCAGAAGACTGTCTATCTGTGCTTCATTGACTATGCAAAGGCTTTTGCCTGTGTGGATCACAAGCTGTGGCTGACTCTGAGAAGAATGGGAATCCCAGAACATTTTATTGTGCTAATGCGAAACCTATACCAAGAGGCAGTCGTCAGAACAGAGCAGGGAAACATTACATGGTTCAAAATCAAGAAAAGGGTCCGTCAGGGATGTATTTTGTCTCCGTACCTTTTCAATCTGTATGCAGAACAGATCATCCGAGACACTGGGCTGTATGAAGAGGAATGCGGCATCAGGATTGATGGAAGAGTCATCAGCAACCTGCGTTAGGCAGATGACACAACCCTGCTTGCTGAAAGGAGGAGGACCTGAAGCACTTGCTGCAGAAGGTCAAGGACTGCAGCCTCCTATATGGATTGAAGCTCAACATCAAGAAAACAAAGATTGTCACCACTGGGCCAATTGGCAGCATCAGTATGGATGGTGAAGAGATTGAGATAGTTAGCAGTTTTAGTTTACTTGGCTCCACAATAAACACTCTTGGTAACAGCAGCCAGGAAATTAAGAGACGAATTGCATTGGGAAAGTCAGCTTTGAGGGACCTCTCAAGAGTACTGAAGAGCAACGACGTCAGGCTGGACACTAAGGTGCCCCTGATCCAGGCTATAGTCTTTGCAATTATGTGCTATGTATCAGAGAGTTGGACAGTGAATAGGGTTGATAGAAAATTGATGACTTTAAGCTGTGGTGCTGTAGAAGAGTGTTGAATATACCATGGACTGCTAGGAGAACAAACAGGTTTGTCCTGGAGAAGGTGAAGCCGGAATGCTCCTTAGAGTCAAGGATTCTGACGCTTCATCTGACATACTTGGGCATGTTGCAAGGAGGGACTGGTCCTTGGAGAGGGACATCATGCTTGGCAGAGTGGAGAGGCAGTGAAGGAGAGGAAGACTTTCGATGAGATGGATCGATTCTGTGACTGGAGCGGTGGGAATAAGTGCATTTGAGATGGCTAGGTTGGCACAGGATAGAACAACATTTAGAGCTCTTGTACATAGGGTCGCTAAGAGTCACAATGCCTCGATGGCACATAACAACAACAACAACAACAGTAAAACTATCAAATTAACATGGATTTTTAAAAACCCAAACCACCACACGTAATATTCAGTGTAAGAGAATATGCAATTATAGGCAAATAAACACTGTGGGAAGAAATGCAGACTAATAAAAACTGGTGTGGAAAGCAATTTAGGAATATATATCAAGAATTTCTAAATTATCCTAATTCTAACCTTTTGCTTCCCTAACAAGAATTCGTCACAGAATAAGAAAGGAAATATGTTTTACCAATAAAGGAAAACATTCTCTTTGTAAAAACAAAAAATAGATATCCAGGGACAGGAAGTTGATAACAAAATGTGGTGTATTCAAAGAATTTAAAAAGCACAAGGTCACAAAGTCTAAAATATTCTAGAAAAATAATAGACTATAAAGTCATGTGTGCATGTTCATCCCTTTCTCAGTTAATATCTCTTTAAACTTGATAATAAAATTGAGCTCCTCTGATTTGACCTTTGACACCTCCAGGACACTGCTAGGACACTCAACTTTTGATGATTTCAACTCTTGATTTCCTTTACAAGCTCCTTTCTGGTTCATGGATGTAGCACAGTCCCTTATTTTAGTGCTAATTAAATTAATAATGTGTAGCATTCTGATAATGTTTATTACATCTCTTCAATTTCTCATTTTAAAAATTTTGTCCTAAATTAATGCTTAGTATATTTGAAAGATCACCAAACCCATATTTTCCAACTACTGTTCTTTCTTCACTGCTTCCTACTTTTGCATTCTATTCCAGTCACCAATTATCATTAACACATCCTGATTGTATGTTCAGTCAATTTCAGACTGCAAAATTTGGTAAAAATTCTCAATTTCTTCCACTATGGCACTATATGTAGGAGCATATACTTGAATAATAGTCATGTTAATGACTCTTCCTTGTATGTGTATGGATATTATCCTAACACTCACAACACTGTATTTCAGGATAGAATTGAAATTGACTTTTTTACTATGAATGAAACACCTTTCTTCTCCTGTTTTTCCTTCCCTGCATAGTATATTGTATGATTATCTGATTCAAAGTGGCCATAGCTGGTCCATTGCATCTCAATAATGCCTAATATGTCGATATTCATGCTTTCCATTTCCTTTTAATAATTTCCAGTTTCCCAACATTCAAGCAACATTGTTAAACAATGTTTGTTATTGATTTTTCTCATTTCCTTCCAATCTGGGTTCTATCACTACACTACTATAACTATCCTCTTTGTTTAGTGTTCATAGGGTTTTCAAAAGCCTTATTTTTAGGAAGTAGATGGCCCAACCTGCTTCCTAGTCTATCTTAATCAGGGAGCTCCACCAAAACCCATCCACAATGGGAAATCCTTTTGGAATTTGACACACCAGTGGCAAAGATTTCAGTATCACAGCAACCCCAAGTAATCACAGTACAGCAAACTAATAGACAAGTGCTTCACAATGTAGAATACGTTCTCTCCAAACACAGACAATAGCTTCAACAGCATCAAACATAAGGAGACACATTGCAATGGGGAAATCTGTGGTTAGGGACCTTTCCAAATTATTAGGGAGTAGTGATGTCATTTTGAAGTCTAAGGTGCATCTGACTCAGGCTTTCTGATTGAGACCTGGATAGTGAATGGAGGGAGATGAAAAAGAATTGATGCCTTTGAGCTGTGGTGTTGGAGAGGAGCACTGAACATCCTTTGGATGGCCAAGAGAATGAGATACGTCTTAAGAGGGTGCAGCCAGAGAGCTCTTTAAAGGCAAGAATGATGAGGTGTTGCCTCACATACATTGGACATATTGTTAGGAAGTGCTATTCCTTGAAGAGGGACATGATGTTGGGAAGGATGGAAGGTCTGCGAGGGAGAAGAATTCCCTCAACCAGCTGTATTGACATGGTGACTGCTGCAGTGGGTTCTTGTGTGTCAGGAAGCATGAAGATGGCATAGGACAAGACTAGATTCAAGTCTTTTGTTCATAATGTTACTATGACTTTTACTCAACTCAATAGCACCTAACATCAACAATAACATGTTTAAAAGAAGCTGGAGAAAATACACAGAATCACTGTATAAAACATAATTGGTTGACACTGAAAAGTTTTAGGAAGTAAAACATGAAAAAAAAGCCAATGGTAATGAAGGAAGAAGTTGAAACTGCAATGAAGACATTGGCAAAAATTAAGGGCCCAGGAATCTGGATCAACCAAATGGCATGTTCTATATAACAGATGACTCCCTGGGCATGCTAATAAGTCTATGCCAGGAAATTTGGAAGACAGCTGGCCAAATGAATGAAAGAGGTCTATGTTTGTTTTCATTCCCAAGAAAGGTATGTAAATTATTGAAACATATCATTAGTATTACATGCAAGCAAAATATATCTGAAGATCATTAAAAAATTAATAGAACAGTACATTGACAAAGAACTGCCAGAAGTTCAGCCAGGGTTTAGAAGAGGCCATGCTACCAGGGATATCATTGCTTATGTCAGAAGAATCTTGGCTGAAAGCAGAGAATACCAGAAGAATGACTATTTGTGCTTTATTGACTATGCAAGGGTGTTTGTGTGGATTATAACAAACTCTGGCTAACATTGACAAGAATGGGAATTCCAGAACATTTAATTATGCTTATATGAAATTTATACTTAGACCAAGAAGCTGTATAGAGCAAGGGAACATTGTATTGTTTAAGACCCAGGAAGTTATGCATCTGGGCTGAATCCTTTCTCCATATCCATTCAGTCTGTAAAGGTGTTTGCGTGTGCTGCCAACCCACAGGCAAGTGGTTTGAAGACACTGGGATGTCAGAACCATTGAAAATGGGCTTTTCTAGCCATTGTGCTAGTTTCCTTTGAAGGTTAGGCATGGTCTGTAGCCACCTTAACTATGGACACATGGTCTTGCAAATCAACAGCAGCTGTGGGACTGATATAAGAGAATACTTCCCACATGGTAAATAAACAGCACTGATGGTGGTGGAGAGATTGTGAAGAAACTGTGTCAAGGAGTAATCAGAGGAACCCTTGAGATAAAGTCTACAGTTGGCTTGCTGGATGACTGAGGGGAAATCTACCTTATAACTTCTCTGAGATAAAGTTTGCTGGATGATTGAGGAAATCAGAGGCTTCCTATATTTGTAATCCTGAACTGAACCTGGATTTTCACTAATTGAGGAATTGTACCTTCCTAATCTTAGAGTTTAGAGGTTGATGTGTGAAGTGGTTGGATTCTAGAAGGTTGGGGGTCGAGTGTGAACTGTTTGGTTGTTTTCTATTTTGTTCACAATTGTGTGTGAGCTGATTTGATTTGCTGGATTTAGCTGACAATTAGATATGGGCTGGAAGCCTCTTGTTTAAAGCTAACAATGACCTGTTGGGTAGAACTTGTATTTAAAAGGAGGTTGGGATTGGGATGAACATTCTTCTAAGTGACACAGCACTGTTCTGTCAATATGTTGTATTGAAGTAACTTGTGGTCGCTGTGATGCTGAACACTGTGCCACTGGTAAGTCAAATACCATAATGGTTACCCATGGTGGACAATGTTTGGCAGAACTCCCAGATTAAGACAGGCTTGGAAGCAGGAGTGACATCCACTTCCTAAACAATATGGTCCTGGAAACTCTATGAATGTAGAGAAACAATGATAGATATAGAAGAGGGTTCAGGTCCTTTGTTCATAGGGCTGCTATGAGTCGTGCTCGACTCAACAACACTTAACAACAACAATAACAATCTGGCATAGGACTGCTGGACTAAATCTGGACTTGCATTGTGAGATATTCGTTGCTTTCCCCACTCTCCAAACTATTTCCCTAATAAACCTCACAATTGTGAATAAAGTCTGTGAGTCTTGAAACAAACAGCTGATCCAATGATTGGTAGAAAAAGGTGCAGAAGCATGAGGTGGGGACATGTCTGACCTTACAGCTATTTTGGTACCATGGTTATTGTTGTTGGGATCAATTCCCCTTTATGAAGTGGGGACTTAGCCACCCTAATGTTGCATCTGTTTCTTTCACAGATGGACCATTCCTCTCCTGTGATTAACTGCCTCTGAAAACCCACTGCAGGGTCAGCTATGGATTGGCTCTGACTCAACAGAACACAGCAACAATTCAATCTGTATGCTGAGCAAATCATTAGAAAAGTTGGACTTTATGAAGAAGAGTATGTCATCAAGATTGGAGGAAGATTCATCAGCAATCTGTGTTATGCAAATGATATCATTTTCCTTGATGAGGAGGAACTGAGTCATTTACTGCAGAAGATTAAGGATTGCAGCCTTCAATATGGATTGTATCTCAACATTAAGAAAATAAAAATCCTCACCACGAGGCTGATAGGCAACATCATGTTTGAGAGATGGAGAAAATATTGAAACTGTCAACTATTTAATCTTGTGTGGATTCACAATCAACATACTTGGTACCAGCCATTAGATGATCAGGAAATGCATAGCATTGGGAAAGACTGCTGTTGAGGATCATTCGAAAGTCCTGAAGAGCAATGATGTCTGTTTAAAGACTAAGATGTGTCTCATTCAAGCCATAGTCTATCCCATAATTTTCTATGGATCTGAGAGATGGAAATAAATAAGGATGATAGGAGTAGAATAGATGTCTTTGAGTTGTAGTGTTGGAGAAGAGTGCTGATTATTCTATGGACTGCCAAAAGAACAAACAGATATATCCTGGAGAAAGTACAACCAGAGTGCTCCTTGGAGGCAAAGATGGCAAAGCTTTATCTCGTATACACTGGAGATACTGTTAGGAGAGGCTATTCCTTGGAAAAGAACAACATGCTTGGAAGGGTACAGCGTCAGCAAAGGAGATGAAGACCTTCAACAAGATGGACTAATTCAGTGACTGCTTCAGCATGTCAGAAATTATGAGGATGGCACAGGAGTGGACAGGGCTTAGATGTGTTTTTCACGGGGTCACTGTGAGTCATACTTGACAGCACTTAACAAAAAGAACAACAACACTTAGTAAATTAACATTCCTTTTAAATTGTGAAGCAATGCTAATGTGGATGTTTGAATTGTAAAAGTAACATACTTTAAAATTGGTAAATAGGAACATATTAAAAAATAAAATTACATTTAGTTCAGCCTCTGCAAGACAATCTTCAGCAGTTTAGAGAATTTTCTTCTTGTCTTAATTATTTGTCAGGTTTCATTAAAACGTCAAAAATAATTGGACTTTGTTACTCTTTTTTTAAATTAAAATTTATTATTAATTTCAGTAAAAATTTACAGAGACTTTGGATTTCCATTCATTCATTGCTGCACATTTCTTCCCTCCCAGCCCTCCCCCCAGAACACTACCCTCTTGTAAAAGTAAAATTCTTTCATTGTTTTACAAACCCTCCCCCAGGTCCACTCCACCATGTAGCCTTCGCTCTAGACTCCTGTCATGACAAAAATACCTAATCACATATCCCTTTTAAACAGTTTTCTCCCTCATCTCCCTTGAGTGCAGTATACATTATTGAACCCACCTTTCTCAGTCTCTCCCCAACCCCAAGGTCAGTCCTGTTTTACAACAGTGGCACCATGCACTATTTGTCCTTTTGTGACTGGGACACTTCACTCAGCATAATGTCCTCCAGGCTCACCCATTTTGAATAATATTGCATGAGTTCCTTGTTTTTCAATCCAGCATAGTATTCCATTGTGTGAATATACCACAGCTTTTCTATCCATTAGTTTGTTGAGGGTCACTTAGGTTGTTTCCAACACCTTGCTATTGTTAACAAAGCTGCAGTATCTGCTTTGTGTGTGCATATATCTGCTTGGATGTCAGTTATGGTCTCTTTGGGGTATATTTCCAGGAGTGGAATTGCTGGGTCAAATGGTACCTCTATTTGCAACTTTTTGAGAGAGCGCCACACCGCCTTCCACAGTGGTTGCACCAGACTTTGTTACTCTTAAAACTATTTTCCCTTTATTAAAAATACAGAAAAGAAAAAAGAATGTACATTTCATTTCTAATCCCACCAAACAGATAACAAATAAGTACTTCTTTTGGTATTTTTTCTTTTAATCTTTAATGCATATAAATGTGGATAACATACATATAAACTTATGGTAGATCATATTCTAGATGCAGTTTCAGAATCTACTTATTTTATGAAAATGTTAACATTTTATTTAAAGTGGACATGATAGTAATATCAGTAATGCAGGACATAATACTAAAACTGCTTCAAACATGTGCAGCAGTTTCAAAGACTATTCAAATACCTGCAATTCCAGATTATAGTGAAGCAAATAGCAAATTATTTCAAGCACAATATATCAGCATCTATCTCTAAGAGCTAAGAACACTTCTTTAAAAATATAATGGCAATATCATCACCATAAAAATAACAAGTAATTTTTATGGAATTTTAAAAATAACAAGTAGTCAGTATTCAATTTTCCTTAATTATCTCACAAACTATCCTTTAGTGCAGTTCTTCTCTTATGGAGATCAAAATAAAGTTAACACATTGCAGTTTTCAATATGTGCCTTAATTCTTCTAATTTATGGCTTCTGTCTCATCTTTCAGTTCCTTTAAAGAAAGATGCAGTATTTGTTCTGTAAGGTTTATCATAGCCTGGATTTTCTGATTGTAATTCCCATAGAACATTTCACATATTCCTTTATAATTGTATTATATGTAAGCTATGTCTAAATTTGACTACTAAAAGAAAGTTCAGTGATTTGAATCCACCAGACCCTCACATACAGAAAGATGGGCAGTCTCCTCTCATAAAAATTGACAGCTTTGAGATCCTGATGAAGGGTTGCTAGTAACTCAATGGCAATGCGTGGATATTTGGATGCATTTGTTGTTGTTGATTGCCATTGAGTTGAGCACAACTTATTGCCATCCTATGAACAAACGACTTCAGGTCTTTCTATAACTATCATCATTTCTCAACGTTTATAGAGTTTCCAGAGGCATGTTGTTTATGAAGTGAATGCCTCTCCTGCTTCCCCTACTTTAATTTTTTGGAAGAGAGGGTGTGACATGGTATACTTCCATCAGGAGGCAAACAATGTTGGTTTACCTCTCTTTCTGTGAAACTAGCCGTATTGATGATAATGGCTTACTTGGATTTAATCGTAAGCATAATATGTAATAATACTCTATCATTCCTTGGTTCTGCTTGGAGGGTACAGTACAACAACAATAACAATATAGTGAGTTCATTTATTTCCTAGTGTTTTTGCAAAAGTACCAGTAAGTCTGAACTAAGGAGATTTTATATATACTAGGTATGTTTCATTTTTATTATGAATTGTACTATATCTCCCCAAAATATGTATTGTAAAGTCCAATCTCTATGCTGTGTTTATCATCCTATTTGGGAATGAATTGTCTTTGTTATGTTAATGAGTATTATTAATTTAGGATGTATATTAAATTCATCTCTTTCAAGAAATAAAAGCAAAGCTAGCAAACTAATATAGAGGAAGAGAGAGGTCAGTTCACCCAGAGATTGACTTAGAAGTTCAAAAGACGCAGGGCCTTCCTCAGAACCTGTCTTCTCGTAGAGCCAGTACTCTGAACTCCAACTTCTAATTCACAGGGAGTCATGCTGCTAATCTGAACACAACTCCTCTCTGGCAGTTTAAATCACCGGCAGCTCTGAGGAAGAAAGATGGGCATCTCCTACTGTACAATTTAGAGTCTCCAGGAAATCGGCCAGAGGGGCAGCTATGAATCTATTTCTTAGCAATAAAAAAGTGAATCTCCTAAACTGTGAGAAAATAAACTTCTGTTTGTTAAAGTCATTCAACTTACCTTATCTATTATAGTAGCACTAGATCATTAAGATAACTTCATTATGCTATTATCCCATTTCATTCGCAAATTGTCTCCTTTTGAGCAGAGGGAGTCCTGCTGGCATAGTAGGCAAAGGCTTGAGTAGCTAAAGGAAAGGTCAGAAGTTCAAATCCACCAGCTGCTCTGAGGAAGAAAGATGAGCAGATTCTCCTAAGGTTTACACTTTCAGAAACAAACTCAACTGAATGGCAGTGGAGTTGGTTGTGACTACAGGGATCATCTTCAAGTTGTGTCTCAAGTTCTTTTTTACATGACCCAGTGAATTACACCTCAGTATAAAGAAAACAGCTTTCACAACTGAATAATAAATGGAGAAGATTTAACTTATTAAAGATTTAATCTTATATAGATTCACAATTAATGACCACAGAAGCATCAGTCAAGAAATCAAATGATGTGTTGCAATGAGCAAAACCTGTTTCCATGGACATACCTCTTTAGAATGCTAAAGAACAAGGATGTCACTTTGAGTATGAAAGTGTGCCTGACTGTGGCATTTGGACAAGAACAAACTGGGAGGAGGGTAGAGAGAATAGTGCAACAATGAATGAGTGGAAGCCCAAAATCTCTGTAAATGTTTATGAAAATTAATAAAATATAATTATAGGAAAAAAAAAGAAAGTGTGCCTGACCTAAACCAGAGTATGTTCAATTGTTTTATATATGAAAGCTGAACAGTAAATGAAGAATGCCAAAGAAAAACTGATGCCTTTAAATTGTGGTGTTGTAAAAAGAATACTGAATATATCATGGACTATGGACTGCCAAAAGAATAAATAAGTATGTCTTAGAAGAAAGGTACTCAGAACACTCTTTTAGAAGTGAGGATGATGAGATATCATCTCACATACTTTGAGCATGTTATTGCTATAATCTGACATATACCTTCTGGTATATGATACTAGATTATCTGGGAATGTCCTGTTGCAGTCCTTAATGCAACCATTTCTCCAAGTCCCTGGGAAAGAAGAATTTTGAAGGCTGCATCTTTTTTTATGGCCATTTTATTTTATTTTATTTTTATCATCACTAGTTTATTTACAAAATTCTAATACAAACTCGAACAAATTCTTTGCATTTTCCTCACCCCTCACCCCCTCACCCATCAAGTTGTACAACCCAATGATTAATACCCTCTTCCCCCTATACATCTACATCCCTCTGCTTCCAGCTTCTCCCACCACACCACCACCCTGGTTCCTTATACTTATTTTGCAATAATAGTCTTAGACAATATTTATCCCCATGGGACTGAGTTAGTTCACTCAGGATAATGCTCTCCAGTCCCTCCCAAGTTAGGCAATACTTTACAAAGTTATTGGTCCTGCATACTGCATAGTATTCCATTGTGTGAATGTACCATAATTTCTCAATCCATTCATTTGTGGTTGGACATTTGGGCTGTTTCCATGTTCTTGCAATGGTGAATAATGCTGCTATGAACATTGGTGTACAAATCTCAGTTTGTGCCTCAGTTCTCATATTCTCAGGGTATATTCCAAGTAGTGGAATAGCTGAGTCATATGGAATTTCTATGTTCAGTAAAGGCTACATCTTTTGGATATATCATTATTATTTGGCCATCCCACTACCTGGTGGAAAGAAACTTCAAATAGGTTTTAACTCTCCTTTATAGAAATAAAGTATTAAATTACTATATAAGAATAGTATATACAAGAGACTGATGGTATGCTTATAAATATTATCCCTACTGTTTAACTATATAAAGCAAGCCTACACAACTGACCTGTTTATGCCCTGAACCATAAACTAGAGTACATCTTTCACTTATTACACACATCTGCCTACAGGGTAAAAAGATCCTTGGTGGTGCAGTGATTAGTGATCAAAGCACTCAGTTGCTATCTGATGCAGTATCTGAACCCACTGATCATTCTGTAGAAGATATATGGCAGGCTGTTTGTAAAGATTCCAGATGAGGCAGGTCTGTCCTATGTTACAGTGTCACCGTTGCAACCTATTCAAAGGCAATGGATTTTTCTCTGTAGGGTGGGGCTTGCAAATAATTAATAGAAAGGTAGTAGGAAAAAAGATATAAAACTCATGGTATGGTATTGGGGGTAATATATTTGTTTTGTTCCTACCACTCATCAACCATTAAGGATAGTCTGCTTCTTGGAACTATAATCCCTGGACATTTTATTACCAACCAAGTAGACAGGTATATAGACATGTGTATAACCTGCATTTGTGTCTCTTATAAAATGTATTTGCAATGAATAAG
>NW_006399895.1:6828157-6848859 GCF_000299155.1 Elephantulus edwardii
GGTGACTGGGGTAATCGGGATGGGTGTGTCAGAGGCAGTGCAGTTGGCGCAGGATAGAGCAGGGTTTAGAGCTGTTGTGGATAGGGTCGCTATGAGTCGGAAACGACTCGATGGCACATAACAACAACAACATGTTAAAGTGAATAAAACTATTTTACCAATAAATGTAATTGCTATACATTTTGGAGTGTTGAATGTGTTCTTTAATTTTTTAATGTGATGTTTCTAATTCTGATTGATACGTCGTGCAATCTGCTTCTTTCCCAGGTGGAATCTTTAAAGGTTCCTGGGAATGGGCAGAAACTCTCCTCTTTAGGAAGAAAATTAGTTTATAATAGCAATTTCCAGTGGTAAGGCCCCAGTGACTGTCATTCACTGGTTTCCTTTATCTATTTAGTTCATGTGGTCAGTTTCTTTGGGATAAAGGTGTTGGTCAAATTAATTAAGTGAAAGCAGTTGTAATTCATGTCATTGTTATTAGCACCTTTGAGCTGGTTCCCAACAAATGAGAGCCAATGTAGAGATCTGGGCCCAGCCTGTATCTACTGAATTAGAACATACACTTTTGCAAGACTTTCAGGTAATTAAGATTCTCAGGAAAGTTTAAGAAGTACTCTTTTGCTGTTGGTAGGTCCCCATAGGATGAAACATAGCTCAATCCTGTACTATCCTCACAATCTGTGTTACGCTTAAATTCTTTGTGGCAGCCATTGTGTCAATCAGTGCATCAGTACCTTTGATACACTGCTATTAATCCTGTAAATTCCATGAGAATAAAGGTTATGTGTAGCACAAAGCAGGCACGCAATAGTACAGTTGTCCAAATAAATGAATAATTATACATATGAAAGCAATTTATAAAATTTTTAAGCCTTATATACACCAATTTGACAAATCCATAAAAAAAATCCATAGAAATATGGATTTTTTATTTCACTAAAATCTGTGAAACCATTTAGGCTGAAACTTTCTAATATTAACTTAACATACAAAAAGCAAGTATATCTATTCTTTTTATAGCTGAGTGGCAATTTCATGAAATTTAGTTTTAGATTAAAAAAGACAAAAATCTTCAACAGAAGGATTTATAGTGAGTTTATTAGCACACCAGTTAATCGCAGAACTTCTTTCAAAGATTGACAAGTATTGCAGTTTTATTTTATATAAGAGATAAGACCTTAATCACCAGCTAAGAAGTCAGTATTAGATTCCAAGAGTTAGGATTAGTAGATGTGGTATATTTATGATGAACCTATAACTAGGAAATGCCAGCTAGCTGCTTACTTACAATTTTCTGACTCAAAATGCTTTAATTTATTCATTTGATCATTCTTCAGATCATCAAACATTTATCAAATTTGTCACTCTTTGACAAGTGCTATGCCAGGGCTTCCTGATGGATTGCCAGGTACAATATTCTTGTGGAGTTTCGTATCAATACAATGATGACAGTTTATAAATTCTAGGATAACAAGAGACATTTTATGATTTATGAGTGTTAAAGTTTTTAAATACTATAAAGTTTAATTAACATTGGTTAACTGGCTAAAGATATTTTCCTGACAAATCTAGGCTATATTATTGACACTTAGCGAACAGGAATTCTTTTTCACTGCTGCACCAAGGAATATAACAGAGGTGTCCTGGTTATTTTCAATTTGATCCATTTAAATTTGATCCTTCCGATCCATTGTTCACCTTATCTTGCCTAGCTCTATATTGGAAGCCAATCACTGTGCCATTTGGCTTTTGGTTGAGTTTGGCCAATGGGAGGTAGAAGCAGAAATCTGGAGGTTGGGAAGAAAAGTGGTAATGGTGGCTACATTTCTCTGTTTCTCATTACTGCCTTTGTCAGGCATCTTGTGCACTGTAGCTCATAATGGGAATCCATTAACAACTCTTTTCTCCTTCAGGTTTAAGGCTGACCGTTATTGCCAATCTTTCCACCCTTTGCCATTCCTTGCAGTTCCCCTAACTCTACCCACACTTTTGTCAATAGTCCCCTCATTAAGTGCTTTGAGCGGGCCACTTATAGGAATACAGGAAAAAGCAATAAATCAGCCAATATTTAGAGATTTCCTGCTCAATGATTTGATTTAACATATGCTCTTTCTCTTAAGATAATTAAAATCCAGTGAAGAAGATAAGGCCAACACTGGTGAAGAAATTAGAAAATAGTAATAAGTGCAGCCAGAGTTCTCCTGAAGGCAAACGTGATGAAGCTCTGCCTCTCATACTTTGGACACATTGCTAGGTGAGGTTATTCCTTGGAAAGAAACATGCTTGGAAAGATAGAGGGTCAGCAAAGAAGAAGAAGGCTCCCAAGGAGATGGATTGACATAGCAACTGCAGCAATAGGCTCACGTGACAGCACAGGATAGGGCAGAGTTCAGATCTGTTTTCCATAGGTCACTATGAGTTGTACTTGACAGCACCAAACAACAACAACAGCATACAGTGACTAGGAACTCTGGTGGTCTAATAGTATGAACTTGCACTGTAATTTCAAAGGCATGCAGTTCAAATCCACCAGCTTATCCTCAGGAGAAGGATGGGCAATCTCCTTCTGTGTGGTCTACTGCCTCTGAAAACCTGCTACAGGTTGGTTCTGACTCAGTGGCAAACAACATACAGTGTCTATAGGGAACGCTGTGGGCTTAGTGGAAAGAACTGCAGTGCCAATACAAAGGTATGCAGTTCAAGCCCATCAGCTACTCCATGGGAGATAGAGGAGTTATCTCCTCTGTGCAATTTATTGCTTCTGAAAAACCACTGGAGGGTCAACTATAGATGGGTTCTAACTCAACAGTACACAATAATATACAGTGCTTGAAGACAATAGACCACAGGCTTAACAAGAGTGTGAGGATGGCACAGAATAGGGTAAAGTTTCAAACTGTTGGTTGAGTTTACTATGAGTCATAGTTGAGTCAATGAGACCTAATAACATCACATTGATATCTAATGAGAGACATCTGGGGTTTTGCTACCTGGCACTAACTCACTCACTCCCTTCTTACAGCCATTCTCTTAGCCAATGAGAAATGGATTCGACTCTCAACTGTGTAAGTAAACATGAGAATCAAGCCTGACTTCCTGTATACTCAACTACAGTCCTGATCTGAGACTATGAAGTATGCGGATATCCATGACACCTTGGGAAAAGGGGCACATATTCCTCTACTGAGATTGTTAACAGTAAGGATTATGTGAACTGGAGCTGCCAGGAGTCACATATGGAGCCTGAGAATGAAGCCAGCACAGAAGACAGAGCCAAGAGATGAAGAGGAACAGAATCCTGATGACATTGCTTAAGCCCTTGGATCAAGCTCTGCCTTATGTTAAATATATCACTGGTTTCTTAGTTATGTGAGCCAATACATTTTTTCCTTTGCAGAACTAAGACTTTTGTCACCTGCAATAAAAATAACCGTAACAATTTGGAAATTGCTACCAGGAGTGGCATCAGTAAGATGGAATAAAAGCCCCGAAAACAAAACACAACAAGCAAACTCACTGCTATCAAGTCAATTTTAACTATAGAGACCTTATAGGACAGAGTAGAACTATCCCAAAGGCTGTTCAAGACTGATTTTTATCAAAGCAGACCATCATCATACTTTTATCTTGCAAAACAGCTAGTAAGTTCAAACTGCTGCATTTTCAATTGGCAGCCAGGCATTTAACTACTGCATCACCCAAGCTCCTCATCAGTAAGATGAAGAAAAATCGCAAAATGCCAGATCAGACAGATCAGGCCAAGTGGAGGAGGACCTATCTAGGCTTGGTTGAGAATGCAAGAGCAAAGCAGTAAATTGGTACCCACTGTCTACCATCTTTGATAGACCATGACTAGTCTATCAAAGATAAACTGCAATAGGACTTGCTATTGTTTTTTAATTGTTTTTTCTAAAAATTTACTTGACATATTAATGAAAGTTTACAGAGACTTTGGATTTCCATTCATACGTTGTTGCACATTTTCCTCCCTTCCAGTTCACTTTACTCTTTGAAAAAAACCCACAATTCTTTCACAGTTATACAATCCACCCCCCAGTCCACTGTACTGTGCAGCTCTTATTCTGGACTCTTGTCATGAAAATAATACCTAATCATATATTCCTTTTAAACAGTTTCTTCCCTCATCTGTTTCAATGCAGTATACATTATTTATCTCCTCTTTTCGTAAGTTCCCCCCAATCTTGATGTTAGTCCCGCTTTAGAACTGTGGCACTATGCAGAATTTATCCTTTTACAACTGAGGTATTTCACTCAGCATAATGTCCTCCAGCGTCACCCATTTTATATAATATTTCATGAATTCCTTGTTTTTCAATGCAGCATAGTATTCCATTATGGGAATATACCATAGCTTATCTATTAAATCATTTTTTAATAGGCACTTGGGTTGTTTGCAACTCTTTTCTATTGTGAACAAAGCAGCAATAAACATGGGTGTGCATAGGACTTGCTATTAAGAGGTCAATGTACCAGGGACCATCAACTATTTCTTGTTGACTTTATTAAGCTCTTCTAAGGAAGAATTATGCTTAGAATAAAGCTTGATTTTTCTAAGACAGATAGGGGAGAAAATACAGACTTAAATGAGAAATTTTGTTCATAGGTCACAATCCAAAGATGATAGAAATATTGATAATCTGATGCCACAAAGGGTTGGAAAGGTCTCCAAAACAATGTTCATGCCAATAAGAGCAACTAATCAATAAGAGAGCCACTTGTGAGAAATCTAAACACAGGTAGAGCTCTCTCAAGTAAATACTTCTTGCTAAAAAAGGTTAATTGTTATCCCGTTCTATGTACCTATACCTTTCCATCCCTGTAAACATAGTGCCTATGGTTTAAAATTGTTTTTATGCAGAAATGAAAATGGAGGCTTTTAAAATAAAATATAAAATTCTATTACTAAAAGGTAAAAATGATCCATACTGGAAATCTAGATTCAAAGACTACAGCCCCAAAGGATTTATTGTTCCAGTTTCCATCCTCTCTGTGTTCTCACAGAATTAACCAGATGCAATGAGACTGGAAGCTTACTAAGAATTAAAGTAAATTGTGACAGAAATCCTAAGCCTGGTGGGTAAAAGTCCAGTTACTTAGGGTAACACTAACTAAAAGATAAAGCAGAACTTTCAGTGGTTTAACACAACAGATGTTTCTCCACTTTAATTATCACTGTTACTGATTAGGAGGTGGCCTTCTACAAGGTCCTTCAGCTACCCAAATTCCCACAGTCTTGTGGCTTTGCCATCCCCCTTGGTCTTTTCCATACTGCCAAAGGAAAGAAAGTCACATATAACTTAGCCACACTGACCCAGAAGTAATGGCCTATGATTTACTTCTACTGATATGCCATTGAAAATAGGGAGGAAAAATTCAAAATTAATCATGGGGTTGTACAGTTTGATGGGAGGGGGGATGGTGAGGGAAACTGGAAGAATCTGGTCTGGAAAACAAGGTATTGGAATTTTGTAAATAAACTAGAATAATAAAAATAAAACTTAAAGCAGTACAAAGGTGGGAATATGCTTTCTACTACGACTACACACGACTATACACAACTGAAGAGGAACTTAACTATTTAGTGGCCAATATTACCTATGCCATAACATGTAACTTTTCATTATTTACAAAGGTTTCCACTGTAGCAACAGGAAGTACACTACAGAAGAGGTGTGGTCCCTTGAAGGATCATCTTTCCTACACCCACTACAGCTATAGTTATAAAGAAAAAAAAATGGATACAAGAGAACCTTCAAAAGGGAGAGAATGCCTTCCCCTAGAACCAGTGCTCTGAATTAGAACTTTCAGTCTACAGGGAGTTAACTGCACTGCTAATACAAAGGTGTTTCTCTGGCAGTTCACCAGCAGCTCCATGTCGGGAAGATGAGCAATGTCTTCCTGTATGATTTATAGTCTCAGAAGCTCAATGGAGGGTCAACTATGAGTATGTTCCACTATGACATAACATTTTTATATATATATAATGAGCGTAGTTATGTAAAGAAACTAAATGTAATTTTGGCTCAGCTCTCTCCTTGAGAAAGAGATGAGTATTTTTTGAAGGCATAAGATATTCCTGTGTTGAGCCAACATCGACAATTTTGAAGGCACATGTAGGGGAAGACTATTTGGAGACATCAGAAAAGCACAGAAAACAATGAATGAATGGAAATCCAAAATCTCTGTAAATGTTTATTAAAATGAATAAAAATGGGGGAAAAGAGAAAAGCACAGAAACCTGTCCAGTGGCTGTTATTTCTGTAATCTAGGATATATTTACTCTTCTTTTGATATCCTAATTGCTCTTAGTTACATTGAGTTCTTGTGTCATTCTTAGTTCAGGTGTTGGTTGGCAGACTCAACTCCAAGGGTTCTGCCAGGCCTAACTGAGCATCTTATTCTCCTGGCAATGGTGACCCATTTAGGAATGGTATTAAATTTTGTAAGGATGGTGGGAGCCAAGAGATGCTAGCTGATCCCCGCTAATTGCAAAACAGAGAACAAAGACAACAAGATGGATGAGAGAGTCAAAGATATAGTAGAGAATCTGAATTTTGATGTCATAATATGAACTCTTTAACCTAAATCATGTTTAACAAAATGATCTTGAACTTTTCAGCTATATGAACCAATATATCCTCTGTTTAACCTAATCTGAGTTCAGTATTATGCCACTTGAAACCATTGAATCCTTAGACCAATTAATCCTTGTTGTTGTTGTTGTTATGTGCCGTTGAGTCGTTTGCGACTCATAGTGACCCTATGCACAACAGCCCTAAACCCTGCTCTATCCTGCGCCAACCGCACTGCCTCTGACACACCCATCCCGATTACCCCAGTCACCGAATCAATCCATCTCATAGAGGGTCTTCTCCTCCTGCGCTGTCCCTCCACCCTCACAAGCATGATGTCCCTCTCCAAGGACCCGTCCCTCCTGGCAACATGTCCAACGTATGTCAGACGAAGCCCCAGAATCCTTGCCTCCAAGGAGTAGCTTGGTTTAATCCTCTCCAAGATGAATCTGTTTGTTTTCCTGGCAGTCCATGGTACACTCAGTACTCTTCTCCAGCACCACAGCTCAAAAGCATCCACTCTCCTTCTGTCCTCCCTAGTCATTGTCCAACTCTCTGATGCATAACAAGTGATTGCAAAGACCATGGCCTGTATCAGCCGCACCTTAGTCTCCAGAGAGACATCGTTGCGCCTGAGTAATCCTTACTGAGTCAAATACTCATTTAAGTCAGATTTATATACAAATATACCCAGATATAAATAAACATGAGTGCATTGTGGGACAAACTTAGCTTAAAATAGGTACACTGAAGAATGTTTCACATGGTTGAAGAAAATAAGATTGGGCCAAGAGTTTGAAAATTAGTCAAAAGAGTTTAAAGTGAATAAAGTAGAAAATATAACCATGAAACAATTATAGCATGAGGAGATATCCTAAAAGAGGAGTTTTAGAAGTATTATTCTGGCAAATGAGAATAGAGCATATGTAGAAGGACAAAAGATCATATAGGGACTGTTGAACTAACCTGGCTAGGAAGAGTGTTTAAAGACTATGAAGTAGAAACGGGAGAAATTGAAGGGCCTGACAAATGTCTAGATAACAGGAACAACAACAACAAAAAAAAAACAAAAACAAGAAATGAGTCAGCAAAGGCATCCAAGTGTGGGAGGCAGAAAACAGCATTGTCAATGAAGGGTGATGATTTTGGAGAGACAGAGTTATTTTGGATCAGTTGAAATTTGGAAACTGGCAGGACATCCAACTAGCAATGTTTATCTGAAGGTGTGAGAAGGCAAAATGGAACAAAGTGATACACAAGATAAAGATCTGTCGAAGTTGCTACTGAAAGAATCCTAATAAAAAAGCGGAGCATGCACAATAGAATTTAAAATTCTTTTGCAAATTATACTTTCTAGAGGCACCAAGGCTAGATGAACCCCCCATCATTATCCTTAATAATTTTTAAACTGTAAACCAAATATATCCCTGAAGTTTTCTTTAAATGAAACAATATTTTAGTATTGTTTTTACTTAACTTGTAAGAAATGCCTGGTTGCCATGAGTATTGTATTTTTTTTTAAGTATTGTATTCTTTTAAAGAATATCTATGAGACCAAAATGACAATAGCAACTCACTAGATAGGAAACTTAGGGGATATGAGTTTATGTTAATGGGAAAAGAACAACTTAAAAAAGGAGGGTAGGAATGGTGGCACAATTCAGAGAATGTAATAAATGCCAGGGGATTGTATATGTACAAATTTCTGGAATTGTTTAGTTGTAGGTTCTGTTGTATATATTTTCAGCAACTATTTTTGTTGTTGTTGTATGTATCATTGAATCGCCTGCAACTCATAACAACCCTATATACAAAAGCCTTAAAACAAACTCTGCTCTATCCTGTGCCAATCTTACTGCCTCTGACACACCTACCCCCATTACCCATTACTGGATCAATCCATCTCGTCGAGGATCTTCCTCTCTTATGCTGTCCTTCCACCTTCCCAGGCATGACATCCCTCTCCAAGGACTGGTCCCTCCTTCCAACATGTGCAAAGTAGGTCAGATGAGACTTCAGAATCCTTGCTTCCAAGGAGCAGCCTAATTTCACCCTCTCTAGGATAAATCTGTTTGCTCTCTTAGCACTCTATGCTTGAAATCAATACAGCAGTCAATACTCTTCTCCAGTGCTACAGCTCAAAGGTATCATTCTCTTATCATCCCTAGTCACTGTTCAGCTCTCTGATGCATCGCAAGTAATTCCAAAGACTATGGCGTGTATCAGATACACCTTAGTTTCCAGACTGACAACATTGCTCTTCAGTACTTTGGAGCAGTCTCTGACAGCAGACTTTCTGAATGCAATTCATCTTTTAATTGCCTGGCTTCTAGTACCAAGAGTGTTGATTGTGGAGCCAAGCAAACTAAAGCTGTTAACAATCTCAATCTCTTCTTCCAGTCCTGATGCCACTTAGCTTCTCATAGAGCCCAGCCGCCTGGATGATCTATGCTACATATAGATTGAAAAAGCATGGAGATGGGACACATCCCTGGTGTACACCCTTCCCAATTTTGAACCTTGCAGTGTTTCCCTGCTCTGTTCCAACGACTGCCTCCTGGTCCAAGTAGGTTTTGCATAATCATGATCTAAGATTCCCATTCTTCTCAGTTAGCTTTAGAAGTCTGCAAAAAGGACCTTCTAATGTAGTCGTTCTCTTCCCTAGAGGACAGGAAAGTAGAAACAAATGCTTACTGGTAGAAATAGGGAGAAAAAGGGAACATCTGAGGGTGAAATGGACCTAGAACCATTTAGAGAGATAAAGGAAATTAGCAGAGGCATTTTAGTGCACCGAAAACTTAGAGGAAAGTTTAAAGTGTTAAAAGCCTTGACTTAGAGGAAAGTTTCAAGTACCCTGGCTCCACACCATCAGGCCCTTCTCCAAATGTTTCCTTCTGCTCATTGGACAGGGTTCACATTGGCCTCCTTGTTTTCCACTAATTCAAATTTTCCAAACTCTTTGTGGTTTCAGTCTTTGCATTTGCTGTGCATAAAAATCTTTCCCCAGATATCTGCCTTACTTCTCCATCATTTCATTCAGATTTGTTTAAAACCAACTTTAAAGTCTCTAAAAAAGACCATCATTCTACTTTCATTATTCTCTATTCTACTGTGCTTCTGGTGACTTGTTGCTGCAGTTGTTACATGCTGTGGAGTACCCTTTGAATCCTCATATTGACTTTATGAACAACATATCTGAATGCAGTTCTATCATGTGCCATCCTCATCATCTCACCTCAGATACACTAGCTTCAGTCACAGTGTCAATCCATCTCACTGGAGTTCTTTCTCACTCTGGCTGACATTTCCAAATATGATATCCCTTTCCAAGAAATAGCCTCTCCTAGTAACATGTGGCTTAGTGGTAAGGAATTGTACTCCCAACTCAAAAGCATGTAGTCCTTGCTGCTCTTCGGGAGAAAGATGGGCAATCTTTTCCCATGTAATTTCCTGCCTCTGAAAAAGTCCGCAGAAGGTCATCTCTATGTCAGTTCTGATTCAATGATATACCACCACCACGACTTTCTTACCTTTCTTCCCCGAACTTATCTCTACTTCGAATTACACTGAATATTTGTAAATGAGGAAGACCCTTGATGAGATGGATTGATTCTGTCACTGGGGTAATGGGGATAGGTGTTTCAGAGACAATAAGGTTGGTAAAAGGCAGAGCAGGGTTTAGGGCTGTTGTACATAGGGTCGCTATGAGTCGCAAGCAACTCAATAGCACATAACAACAACATTGGGTCAGTTACAGAATGAGGTTCTATGATTTAGCCTAAGTAGAACACAGCCTGATACACAGAAAGTTCTCCACAAAAGCATACTGAATGAATGTATCAATGTATTAGTGGAATGCAGTACATGGGAGAGGGGGATCAACACCAACCCCCCATACCAGGGCCAAGCTTAAGTCTCTTTAATTCCAGAAACATTCCTATTATTTCAGTCAAAAAGTCTTCTTAAAGTTCCTATGTTAGCTCCATCTTCTCAAGGGAAAAGGAATTTAGGAAGTTTGCTACTGCCAAAGTAAAGAGTTGAGATACTTTCTTCTGGATGATCCTGATAAGAATGTTATTTTTTTCCCCCCAGAGCAGCACCGTTAATATAAGGCTTGGCCATTCCCAGAAAGTCTTTCTTCCTTTCCCCCACAACTCTGAGAATATCTTCGAGAAGAAAAAGAACTAATGGTTGACTGGAAGCCTCATGATTCAAAGGTGTTTCTTAGGAATCAACAACTAAGTGAATGACGACAGCAATCTGGAGGGTCCATGAGTCACAAACTAAGCAGAAAAAAGAGCTGGGTTCAATTTCCATTGATCTCTCCTATCTCCCACGTCTCCATCATTGATCTTTGCTATCTCCCACCTCTCCACCGCGACCCGTAGAGAAACAAGCACGTAAACAAGGGCCCAGGGGTGTTTTCTTCGAGTTTCCCTCCTCAGAGGTTGCTCCCCACCTTTCCCTTCCACTCCGCCCCTCTCAGGCTGCAGCCTCAGCCACTGATTTCCGCTGATCCCGGCTGGAGGGACTCCAGAATCCAATTACTTTCCCCAGGGGAGAGCAATCCACTCATCTGGCTTCGCAGAATGGAGAAGAGTCCAAGGAGCCTGAGAAGTTCGCCCCTCCTCCGCCTCTCCCACTTCCCGCCGCCTCTGGGCCCCAGCTGCCCCAGGCAGAGCGAAGAACCTGGTGGAGGCAACACGCGGCACATAGTCGCCGGGACTATTTGTCCCTCCGCGTACAGCTCGGAGCTACTAGAGGCCCGCGGCGCTGCGGCTCCAGTGCCGACGTTCGCCTGGCTGAGTGGCAGGAGATTAGCCAAGGGCTTCCCCCGCCGCGCGCCGCCGGCCAATCGACTCCTCGCAGGCGGTGCTCGAGACACGCGCGCACGTACATTCCAGAATCCACGCTTCAGTGCAACATCCTCGACCCCACGCACGCGCTCCTTTCTACCCCGCGTTCCCCGGCCGCAGAAGCGCTTCTCTTTCCGCCCTCTGCGGGGTCCCCATCTGGGCCATGTGGAGAGAGGCCACTTTGTGTTTCTCAAAAGTGAAAGTGAAATGTAGACAAACCCCAGAGGGTCTTGTAGGAGAATGGTATTTGACATTTTCGTCTAGATTGCACGAATACTTCCCTACCGGCCAAGCTTCATAACTGGCCATATAGTGATGGAAGGAAGGAGACGACCAGTCCCTCCACAATGGATAAACTCTGAAAATTATTGTGTGTTTAATTTGATTTTCAGTTGTGTGGTCTCTCGAGTGGATTTCATACACCCTTTACTTTCTTTTTTGGGTCTCTAGAGTGCATCTCATGCACCCTTTTTTGGGGTGCAGGGGACAAAGGGAACGATTCCCCCAGTCTTCTCTCCTGCATACATTTTCAGACTTAGGAGGCCACAATTGACATGCATGCTCGAAGGAGAAAATGCTATTTTGTGTCTTGTTTTCTCTTTTGAACTAAACCTCCTGAGACTATGGCTGACCCTTAGGCCCTTAGTGTTCCTGAATGTGATTGACATGCGTGATTAGCAAGCTAGTGAGAGAGAACCAGGGAAATTGCTATCAAAACAATTACACACAGAGTCATCAGAACAATGGCTTAAGAGCCTGGGGACTTAGGGACCATCCCAGCTCTGCCTCAAACTCCCTCTGGGAGCTTGGTCAAGTCAGATCATTTCTTCTTGGTAAATTAAATAAGTCTCTTTCTACCATTCACCATCTCAAAAAAAAAGGTGTTATAAAAATATACTTAGATAATTGAGGAAATGTTGAAGATTTGGTTTTGGAGAAGGTAGTTGTTGATGAAAAACATTATCTAAATAAAAGAATGTAAAGTGAAGCCATGTGACCACCAACCTACAAGCCAAGCATTTTGCTTGTGTTGAGGTTAACTCTGTATATGCAAAATTCTGTATTGGAGCTATGCTAACTCATGTGTAGCCTGCTATTCTCCCATGCCTCTACTAGCTCAACCCTTAAATTTTGGCCTTTCCATTCTCTGGTCCAACTCAAAGACAGCAAAGCATTGATTGGTACAGGTGTAAAATGTTACTGTGGTTGTCAAATTGTCCAATTGAGCTTAAATTCTGGGGGTTCAGACAAGTCTGGGTATGTCTGTGGAATGGATAGGATGATGTCCTGTCTTTCTCTATTTGCTGGAGTGATGGAGCATCTGGACAGACAACATAACCTCAGCAGGGGAAAGCCAAACACAATGAGCTCGAGCCAGGAACAAAGACTAAGTCATGAGAAGAGAGAGGTCCTTTAAGTCTAGCCCACTGTCTCCTGGCCTTTATCTGAGTTCAGTGGAGATGGGGTAGGGATAGAAAGGGAAGAAGGGAAAAAGGAGGCTATAGGGGGAAATGTGACAATCTAAATTTAAAATCGTACATTTCACATACTCCTAAGGTTTTACCTCCCCTTTACTGGAAAAGGTCAAAACATTAGAACAAACAACAGAAAATCTTGCTTGTTTTGTTGTAGCTAGGTGCTGTTCTGTTTACAACAACTCACAGTGACTCCATGAACAACAGATCTGAGCCTTTCTTACCCTGTACCATCTTCATGGTGTTTCATATACTTTAACCCATTGTTACACTCACTGTGTCAATCGATCTTGTTGAGAGTCTTCCTTTCTTTCTCTAACCCTCCACCTTTCCCAGTATGATGTCTGTTTCCAAGGATGGTGTCTTCTGCTATACAATATTTTAAGGGAAAACCTTGCTAGAAATGGCTTTTTAAAAATAAGAAATTAATTTTCTCGTAAAATAGTAAGTTTGGAGGAAGATGATCCAGGGACTGGTTAACTGAGTGACACAAGGATGTTGTCAAAGATCTAAGTGAACTTTCTTGCTCTGCCATCTTTAACATGACAACAGTATCTCCTTTCAGTTATCACCACTATCACCAACTCCTTCCCACCTGCCTGCATTGCTTGGCATCAAATCCAGTGAAAAAACATCTAGTAAAGAAAAGAGGTGTTGTTTCTCATTCTTCTTTTAGAAATGCTCATTTCCAAATACCTTTTGAATGCTGTTTGTGTTCTATTGGACAAAATAGCATGCATTCCTTATATACTAATTTTTAAGAGGAATATGACTGATAAAAATCCATCTTCCATCTTGAGGAGGGAAATCAGCTTCTATAAGCATGTGGGAAGACATAAACAAACAAAAAAATCTAGAATTTTCCAGAAAAAAGTAAGAGATGGTGACTGAAAGCTTAAGCCCAAACAGGTTCCTTCATCTACCCTTTCCTTCACTTCAAAATGTTTCTCCTTACTCCCTTTTACCTCAGAAAGGGAGCTCTGGTGGCCTACTGATACAAAGCTATGCTGTGACCCCAAAGGCACACGGTTTAAATACACCAGTTCCCATACGATTTACTGCCTTTGGAAACCTGCTGGAGGTTCAGCGATGAGTTGGTTCTAATACAGTAGCACGTAACAACAACAACAACATTAGAATATGTCTACATCCACTCCTCTAAATTGTTCTATCTTAACATAGTTGCTTTTTGTACTCAGATCTGGTGCTCCATCTGTCCAACTGATAGATTCTTGACCTTTTTTCTGGATCTAGTACCTCACAGTGGTCCCTGAACCTGAAGTATGTTCCACTTGGCACCTCAGTAATGAAAATCAGAGGATTAAAAGTGAATGACAGAAGAAAATCTCTAGATTTTATCAGGTAGGACTTCTGAGTAGGTAGGAAGGCCAAGAAAATTTTATACCAGAGATTTTTCTACCAGAGTTCCTGAATGATGTAAATTCAATACACTGATGGTTTGAACCCATTCAGAAGTACCTCGGATGATCTGCCTAATGATTTGATTCTGGAAGATCATAGTACCAAAAATCCTATGGAGCGCAGTTTTACTTTGCAACACATGGGTTGTCATGTATTGTAGGTTGGAATTGAATTGATAGCCACTCACTTAGTTTTTCTTTTTCTTTGTCTGGATTCTATTCTTGGTCTTTTTTTTAATTCCACTCTGCAATGTGGAAGTGACATGGGATACCTTCAGCCACTTGCAATGGAAAGAAAAATTTCACTTATCACAACTACCATCAACTCCCTCCCACCTGCCAGTCACAGTCCGCTGTAGACTTTTTTTTTCTAAGTCCCATTTTGTTGTAATTCTGATAACTTGAATCAGAAGTGTGCTTCATTTATTTACTAATCTCCATTCATTTATTCATGCAACAAATATTAAATACTGAATCTCTTTCAAGTACTCTATTAGGTAGATGGTAGAGCTACATTGGCAAATGAACCAGGAACCACCTTACTGTCTAATGGGGAAACTTGGCGTCCTCCCCAAGACTTAGCTTGAAATTTGAGGGGTTATTTACTGAGAACAGATGGAAATGAAACATAAATGCAATGACAAGTCATTAACACTATGCAGCATAACCTGTGTTTTAATCCTTCACAAACAACTACTGTGATTAGTCTAAATTATTTTGATCTTTGCACAGCTCATAACATATCATATCTTTTCACTGAGGCCATTGTTTCAGACAATTACAGTTTCCAACGAGATAAACACCATGTAGGGCAATGCACTTGTGGTACAATATGCTTTATTAATAACATGCCTTGTCAGCTGAGCAGGCTAGGCTATGGATGGATGATTACAGCAAAACTGGAGCCTGTATCTGATGCAAGTTTATGTATCATCAGAGTTGTTACCGTATCTTTGCTCACAGTCAGGAACCTGTCAGATCTTATTCAGTAGACTGGTTTGTAAATGCATTATCAAGAGAGAAAAATATTTACTGTTACCTATTTTCTTTTGGCTATACATGTCTGAAGATGTATAAAAATCTCCACATTTTCATTTTTTTCTTTACATTTCAAAATCCACCAAGGTTTATTATTCTCACTTTTATTCTCAGTAGAAAATAGATTTTCCAAGAAAGTGCTATACTATATTGAAATATAAAACTGCTTTTATATATTTTTTTTCTGCTAATAGCAGCTCTGCCTCAGATAGTGTCATGGACCCTTGGAGTCTAATTTATCTTGACAGTATCTGAAGTGGAAGTAAACCAATTCAGACTGCAAGTCCTGAAATATGAGTCCAAGAAGGTGGATGTAGCAGAAGTGACATGAGAGCGTTTAAATGAAATATGAACCCCAGGCAATCCGAATGAATTCCCCAAGCACCTCAGTCCATGGGAGAACCATGAGAGAGGGTCTGAATCCCCACTTCACATATGATGAAGTGCATGACCCTAGTGAATCAGTTAATTAATCTCTACGTCTTAGTGTCTCCATTTTTACAACAAGGTTAATAAAACCTGTAGTATGCCTATATTTGGAGTTTAGGAGAAAGAAGAATTATACTCTTTCTGAAATATACTTGATGATTATCAATAATATATATCAACAAAAATTTATTGAGCCCTGAACCTACCCATTACTATATGCCCAGCACCTTTGCCTTACACCTAAATGCTCAAGAAATGTTTGCAGCATGAATAAATGAGAAGATGAATAATGAGCCACCATCTGGGTGCCAAGTCTCATGCTGTGTGAAACCTGAGTTGGATCTCTACTTATAAGAGATTAGCCTCTAATGATATAAGATACACATAGTTAGAAAGATAAGAATCCTTGAATGGTGCAAAAAGTTTTGTGCTTGACTACTAGCTGAGTGGTTAGTAGTTCAAATCCACCCACTAATGGGTGACCTTCATCCAAAAGCTTACAGCTTTGGAAACTTAATGGAGCAGTTCAATTCAGCACACCCTTGGTTGCCCTAACATAGAACTGACCAAACTAATATCACCAGATAAAAAGGTTCATAGCAGTTAAGATAGTAATCATCAAGTGATGCTGTGGCCTACAATCTTCAGACAAGAATGTCTATATTCTCAGCTTTATTATGTCATCTTCTCTAAAATTTACCTGCTTGAGAATATTCTTAGGTATTTTAATATAATTGTGTGGATCATAACAAACTGTGGCTGACTCTGAGAAGAATGGGAATCCCAGAACATTTAATCGAGCTAATGCGAAACCTATACTTGGACCAAAGAGTAGTTAGAACAGAGCAAGGTAACACCGCATGGTTCAAAATTGGGAAGGGTGTATGCCAGGTATGTGTCCTATCTCTATACCTTTTCAACCTGTATGCAGAGCAGATTATCAGAGAGGCCAGGCTCTATGAGAAGTGTGGCATCAGAATTGGTGGAAGATCTATTAAAAATCTGCGTTATGCAGATGAAACAACCCTGCCTGCTGAAACTAAGGAGAACCTCATGCACTTGCTGCAGAGGGTCAAGGACTGCAGCCTTCAGTATGGACTGAGGCTCAATGTCAAGAAGACAAAAATTCTCACCACTGGACCAATCGGTAGCATCAGGATGGATGCAAAGAGATTGAGATTGTTCACAGCTTTAGTTTGCTTGGCTCTACAGTCAACAGTCTTGGCACCAGCAGCAAGGAAATAAAAAAACGTATTGCGATGGAAAAGTCTGCTGTTAGGGACCTCTCTAAAGTACTCAAGAGCAATGGTGTCTCTCTGGAGACTAAGGTCCGCCCGATACAGGCCATGGTTTTTGCAATCACTTGGGAGGATAGAAGGAGAATTGATGCCTTTGAGCTGTGGTGCTGGAGAAGAGTATTGAATGTACCATGGACTGCCAAGAAAACAAACAGATTCATCCTGGAGACGGTTAAACCAGGCTACTCCTTGGAGGCAAGGATTCTGGGGTTTCGTCTGACATACTTTGGACATGTTGTAAGGAGAGACAGGTCCTTGGAGAGGGACATTATGCTCGGGAGGGTGGAGGGACAGCACAGGAGGGGAAGACCCTCTATGAGGTGGATTGATTCAGTGACTGGGGTAATCGGGATGAGTGTGTCAGAGGCCATGTGATTGGCACAGGATAGAGCAGGGTTTAGGGCTGTTGTACATAGAGTCACTATGAGTCGCAAATGACTTGACAGCACATAACAACAACAACATTGTAATATAGAAGTATTCTTTAAAATCTCCAAGAAATTAATTTCCATGGAATCTAGATCAATTTCATAGCAGACTCTCTGTTGGGTTTCTAAGACTATATTAACTTGGAGAGAAAATACATAAAACTATTATATAAGGACTTGTTTATATTATAACTACAGTGACTAAGGAGGATAGAAGGAGAATTGATGCCTTTGAGCTGTGGTGCTGGAGAAGAGTACTGAGGGTATCAGGGACTGCTAGGAAAACAAACAGATTCATCCTGAAAAGGGTTAAAGTGGGCGGCTCCCTGGAGGCAAGGATTCTGACGCTCCATCTAACATAATTTGGACATGTTGTAAGGAGGGACTGGTCATTGGAGAGAGACATCATCCTTGGTAGGGTGGAGGGACAGCACAGGAGGTGAAGGCCCTCTATGAGGTGGATTGATTCAGTGACTGGGGTAATTGGGTGGGTGTATCGGAGACAGTGCGACTGGCACAGCACAGAGCAGAGTTTATGGCTGTTGTACATAGGGTCGCTATGAGTCACAAGTGACTTGACGGCACAAAACAACAACAACAACAACAACAACAATATTTTTCTTGTGATTAAATATCCATGTTATAAAATGCCCAGACTATTGCTCAATTAAAAATATAGAACCAGAAGCTCTCCCTTCCATGATTTTTTTTCAGTCAACCTTCCTCTTTTTAACTCAATTAACAGCAATGCCAGAGGACAGGTAGAATTGACCCAAAAAGGTTTTTAAAGACATACATCTTTATGGACTGCCACATCTATTTGCCATGGAACAGTTGGTCGTTTCAATCTCTTGTTTTTCCCTTAGCAGTCAAACCCTAAACTATTACATCGCTAGCATGTTTCTCAAAAAACTGCAAACACAGTGCAGACAGTTTACATGTACCATTTGGCCAGTTTTCTTCTATGAGTATGGTTGGAATGGAGGCAGCCTCTTCTGACCCCCACTAACTCCACAAGGGAGAATAGTTTCTATCAATAACATCCACAGCACAAAACTGATTCCTATGAGGCCAAACATGCCCCCCTACTCCTTGCTTCAACCAATTCTAACACCAACTGTCCCTCCCAGGGCTCTTATTGTTCTGCTCTGGGCTAACAAATCCATGGCAATGACCATGCAGAATTCACTGTTCATACTCATGAGTATGGGGTTTATTAGAGAAGTTAATATTTACAATTCATACTGGAAACAGGATACAATCAATTCTTCAGTCAGGACAGAGTCTCAGGTGTGTCTGAAGGCCTTTTGACCTTCAGTCTTAATGCCTTTTAGTCAATGTTACAGAGGTCTCTTAGTCCTGAATGTTCCCCCACCCCTGGTCATCCTATACTCCAATAAGCTTGGGTGAAGGCCTGCTGATTCTGTCTGTGGTTCTGGCTCCATGTGGTGTTAGTCCCTAGTCAGCTCTTTCTCACATTAGGTTCTGGTTGTCTACTGTTGCTGTTCCTCTCATCTAAGTCCCAGTCTGACTGGAGCAGGAATCTCTGGTTTAAATGGATACAGGTGCTAGACACTGACTCTCTTTCTTGCTAGTACTGAGATACCAACTTTCTGCCACTGATCAGATTAATTTAAACTTAGTGGGATGACAAGTCTGACCAATTCCCTCATTAATAGCTGACACACATTGTTTGCATATTCACCAGCCATGTAGTGAAACTCAAACTCAATCGATAAGAAAACTCATTTGGAACAATAAATCCACCATGCTATAGCATATTATAGAAATTAATGTTACTTAACCACACTACATCAACAAAACTAAGAAATTCACATTGGTACAACAACATTTAATGGGATCAGACTCACAGCTGACCTTCCAGGGGGATTATGTTGTTGTTAAGTGCCGTTGAGTCGCAGGTGACTCATAGCAACCCTATGAAGGACAGTCCTCAACGCTTGGGTGCCTTTCATCCTCTCTCCAGTTTCATAGGGTTTCTGGAGGCAAGCTATTATGGAAGTGGATGCCACTCCTCCTTTCAAGCTTGTTTTAATCAGGGAGCTCCACCCCACTCTCTGTCTGCATTGGGTAGCCAACCATTAACACATTTGACACATCAGTGTCACAGTAGGGGGATTATAGTAGCTGTAAATAGTGTAGGAACATATTACCTATCTTTTTCTCCCTGAGCCATTGGTAGATTTGAACCTCCAGGAAGGAACCACCAGGGAGGTTAGCAGTGAGATGCTGTGAGAGGTACACACATATACACACACAGTACAGTAACATCATATCCTTTTAATTTGCTAAGCCTATGGAACTGTTGGAGAGGTTCAGTATCAGCAGTGAAAACCAGGCCAAGTGTTGATTGTGGAACAGATCATCAAGTGCCCATATGCAAGTTCAAATAAAAATTAATGCAGGTTAAATCATATCCACAGGAATAAAAATTTGAGTCTTCAGTCTATCTCCCATGATTGCAAAACCAACTCAGGAATAGGTTTGAGGCCTTGAATACTAATGAACAAAGATCAGGTAAGTTGTGGGAAGATATAAAAATATTGTTCATGAAGAAAGCAAAATGTCATTGCAAAGAAAGAAAAAAGAAGAAAAGACCAAAATGGATGTCAGAAGAGACTCTGAATATTGCACTATAATATAGAGTGCTGAGAAGCCAAAGCAAAGGGAAGAAGTCAAGATGTTAAGAAGCTGAAGATTTCAAAGGGCTGCTCAGGAAGAAAAGGCAAACTATTATAATGAAATGTGCAAGGAGGTAGAGTCAGAAAATCAAAAGGACCAAACTTGCTTAGTATTTCTTAAGCAGAAAGAACTGAAGAATAAATTCACACCACGAGTTGCAATGCTTAAGGATGCTATGGGCAGAATACTGAATGATTCAGGAAACATTAATAGAAGATGGAAGGAATATACAGAGTCATTGTACCAAAAATAATTGGTTGGCACAGAAGAATTTCAAGAAACAACATATGAGCAAGAGACAATGGTGATGAAGGAGGAAGTGCAGGCTGCTTTGAAGGACTTGGCGAAAGAAAAGAAAGAGAGAAAGAAAGAAAGAAAGAAAGAAAGAAAGAAAGAAAGAAAGAAAGAAAGAAAGAAAGAAAGAAAGAAAGAAAGAAAGGAAGGAAGGAAGGAAGGAAGGA